>NW_022196911.1:68051267-68084609 GCF_008632895.1 Mastomys coucha | reverse complement strand
GGTGTGGGAGGGAGTATGAGGGTTGTTTACATATAACCTCACCAGAAAAAACTTTTATAATAGATTTATTCCATCAGCAAGATAGCCTAAATTAAGTTTTAATTTTAGTTGAAGGAGTAACTATTTGAAGATGTCAATTCCAGTATACTTACTAAAGTGTATCTGGAGGGCCAATAATAAGGACTTCCCAACGATAGAGATCATTGTCGTCTATTAAACCTGCTGAAAAGCCTTCCACTGGATTTTTGTTGAGTTCTGTAGAAAAAGAACATTTCAATAAAAACTTTAAAACAGTTTTTCTCCAACAGGTAAATTAAAGAATAACCATAAGCCATAAACTATGAAAACTATTAAAATGCTGCTTCATGACTACATTTCCATACAACAAGGAAGTCATGGGTACATCAACCTATCCAGCTGGAGTTGTTCTGTCTTCCAACATCTACCCTGGGATCCAACCAAGCTCTTAGCATTCTGGGTAGGTTTTATGGGAGGCCATCAAAATGCAAATAAGGTTGATTCTCACAAGAGATTTTAGTTGAAAGAAAACCAAAAGTCATATCAAATAAAAAATGTCAAGTTTTTCTAAGTCATTAGGACAATTCCTTTATAAACAACTAAAAGCACTTCTCATTGGAATTGCTAAGTTTTATCAACTCTTACTTATTAGACTAACATCTATTTGCCATGATGCTTTGAGGTACATTCAACTATGCTACAGGAATGACTTCTTTATTTTTTTTGGTTTTTAGAGACAGGGTTTCTCTGTGTAGCCCTGGCTGTCCTGGAACTCACTCTGTAGACCAGGCTGACCTCGAACTCAGAAATCCGTCTGCCTCTGCCTCCCAAGTGCTGGGATTAAAGTCGTGTGCCACCACCGCCTGGCCAGGAATGACTTTCTATGAATAGCTGGTGCCAACAGAAATCGTGATAATATCATAAGATTTTTCTCTTCTAAACAGTGTTCTGCCATGGAGAATGGATGATGAGGGCAGAAAATAAGAATAGACACAAGGAACTAGAGTAAGGTAAGGAAACAAAGGCCAACAAAGAATCATCAAACAACAGGGTAGGAAGAGTATAGCCTTAAGAGTCTATAGAGAGCCGGGCAGTGGTGATGCATGAATTTAATCCCAGCACTTGGGAGGCAGAGGCAGGCAGATTTGTGACTTCGAGGCCAGCCTGGTCTACAAAGTGAGTTCGAAGACAGCCAGAACTATACAGAGAAACCCTGTCTCAAAAAACAAAAAAAAAAGTTTACAGAGATGGGCTTAATAAAATAAGGATGTCTTTGTATTGGGCAGATAGCATGAGTTTTTCAAATAGCTTTAAGGAAGTATAACTAACATTAGAGGTATCTATGTATACTATATAATTTGATAATTTTAATATACTATCACCTTTGAAGTCAGCGTAAGAATCATGATAGTGAGTATACACAACAATCACCAGAAAAATTATCAATTATTTTATTTTTCAAAAGAGCTGAGGGCTGAGTGGTTCAAACTGGGCAGTGAGTGAGGACAAAACATGTTTAACAGCAATTCAGGCCAGGCAGTGGTGGTGCACGCCTTTAATCCCAGCACTTGGGAAACAGAGGCAGGAGGATTTCTGAGTTCTAGGCCAGCCTGGTCTACAGAGTGAGTTCCAGGATAGCCAGGGATATACAGAGAAACCCGTCTCGAAAAAACAAAAAACAAAAATAAATAAAAAGCAATTCAGAAAGGACTTGCCAGAAATCTAAATGAGTACATGATTCTCATACAGTACTTGCCATCATCCTCAAGATAGGCCATCTAATCATAAAATAATACACACAGAGTACTATAAAATGGTGAACATGGTATGCTGGTAACTGTGGAAACATTAACTCTTTGAGCAATCAAAGGTGGTTTTAGTTCAACAACTACAACTACATATAGTGCTATCAGGTCTAGCTTCATTTGTCAACCTACTTGAATTTGAAATTACCTGGGAGATACACCTCTTGTTCGTGTCTGAAGGTGCTTCCAAAACACTTTAATTTTAATGTAGTTAGAACCATTCTGTAAGGATTGTGAAGCAGAATACCAAGGCTCACACCCCCTCTCCCATCATTTTACTGCTGTCACACTGCAGCTATCACACCTCACCAGGCATGACAAACTACATAGTTGATGAACTGTAAACTAAAATAAACACTTCCTCCCGAGGCTATTTTGATCAATTATTTTGTCAAAGTAACAATAAAGTAATTAATGTACACATCAACATGCTGACAACAACAAAATAGTAAAAATAAAGAATTAAATTGTATTTTAACACAAGGAACTTCCTGAATTTTGAACACAGATTTTATAAATCTAATAGGCAAAGCAAACATAAAAATCAGTACTATATTTTAAAATACCATTAAGATATGATTTGTATTTTAATCTTATTATGTTTATACACATATACCTTTCACTGATTCCCAACTATGTTGCTGGCTACTAGAAAAGAATACACATATACACTTTAGTGTTGACAGGAATTTGGTGTGATGAAGGCATAAGAATTATGGGTAATAGGTTTCTACATGAGTTATCTCATTTCCAACTGTTTCAGTTACACTGTTTGACTAGTGGGCCACTAGTATCAACCTGCCCCCTCCAATCCTAGGGCTATAAATATGTGTTTCTGTACCAACTTTTTATGAGTATAGGACTCTAAACTTAGGTCTCAAGCTTCTACCTTGAGCACTTTACTGTGCCATCCCAATTATCTCATTGTTGCATTTTTCAGCAGAAGTCTAGCTAAATTTGTAAGTAGGTAAACTCAGTAGTTTTAAGACCATCATCATGTTTTCATGAATGATTCCTTTGAGGTCTAACTCAAGTACTACCCTTCCATCTCTGAGACCTTTTTTAAATAATTTACTAAATAATCTTGACTTCTGTTAAAAATCATTTATTATAGTTGCAGTCTGTATTGTATTACGTAGCCTTTGACTGAACAATGGGTTCATTGTTCCAGAAAAATACATAAATAAGGACAAGGTATAATAGGTAATCTAAAAGTAGTACAAGGAATGGGGTTAAAGGGAGTTCAAAAGAAGGGCATATAAATCTTTTTTTTAAAGAAACAGGGGAATGCGCAAACGCTCTTAATAGCTAAAAAAAAGGCAGAAGACCACAACTCTGAGGCCAGCCAAGTTTATATATTGTGCTGTCTAGTTTAAAAGGGGGGGGGGGGGAGGGGGTACAGCACAGAGGGGAACACACATTTTATCCCAGAACATGGGAAGTAGAGGTGGGTTGAATAGCAAAATGACCTTGACTAATAATGAGACCCTGCCTTGGAGGGTGGAAGGGAAATGGAGAAAAGAGAAAGACTTATAGAATAATCTACAATGAAGAACTGGGCCTGCACTGAACACAGAGGCACAAATGAAACAAAACAAAATGGTAAAAGCTAGAAAGTAAAGGCTCTTTGTTAGCCATATTAAGTTTCAACTTCATACATGGGGCAATGATAACCCTTGGAGAGTATTTGTTCTTAATACACTTTCAAAAAAATAGGGTGAGCTTGGGAGATTTAAATGTTCAAAAACCAAACTTAGAAGTTGGATAGAAGCAGGGCAGTAGTGGCGCACACCTTTAATCCCAGCTCTTGGGAGGCAGAGAAAGGCGGATTTCTGAGGCCAGCCTGGTCCACAGAGTGAGTTCCAGGACAGCCAGGGCTACACAAAGAAACCTTGTCTTGAAACACCCCCCCCCCCCAAAAAAATTCAATTCTCAGGTGTTCCTGCCACCATGCCTTTACTCAACCATCATGAATTCTAACCCTCTGAAACTGTAAGCCCAATTAAACACTTTCTCTTATAAATTGTCTAGGTCATGGTATTTTATCACAGAATACGAAAGTAAATAATAAAGTGATATACCAACAAAAAACTGCAAAGATTTTATTACATTTCTACTATAGATTTTTTTTTAAGATCCATCAATCTAAAAATCTTTATTGATTTTTTTTTTGTTTTGTTTTATTTTTTGTTTTTTTCAAGACAGGGTTTCTCTGTATATCCCTGGCTGTCCTAGAGCTCACTATGTAGACCAGGCTAGCCTCAAACTCAGAAATCCGCCTGCCTCTGCCTCTCATGTGCTAGGATTAAATGCATGTGTCACCACTGCCCGGCTTTAGATTTCTAATCAACGTTAAAACTGCTTACAATTAGAATATTCTTTACATTGAGTCATAGGCTACAGCAAGCTGACTTCCTAACCAAAAAATTTGGGACATGGATCAGATAGGCAAAAAACAGTTCATACCATATCTGAAAAGGCTTTCCAATATTCTGCCACAAGGATTTTCTTCCTTAGAATTAACAATGACATTCTACCACCTACAATATTACATCTGACCATAGTGTACCAGACTCTGATATATCATTATCAGGTTAAATATAGCTATTCTGTTGTTGAAGTCATCTGAATTCTCATTCTTTATCTCTCACTACAAACTTAAATGACTCTTATACTCTAAATATATACCAATGAATTTGTCTAGACATATCCTGATGCCCTTTGTATGTTGTAGCCTGTACTTAAATACAAAAGCATCAACATACTTCTCTGCTGAAATCTGATGTAGTAGGAATTCCTGAGACCAGAATACTATATGCAATTTATGGTATTATATATGTCAGGACTGGGTTTGCATTTTAATTTTCCTTAGCCTTGCCAAATTAAGTCATCTCATTTCTTTTCCAAGTTTCATTTTTCTTATCCATAAAGTAGAATAACCCATAGTAGTATTGTGAGACAGAACAAAATAAGATGTGTACGTGTAAAGTGCTTGAGTCTGGAAGCCAGAGGCCAATAGCTGGAGGTTTCAGTTTTGAGACAAGGTCTCTCTCTCTGAACACTGAGCTCACTGATTTGGCTAAGCTGGCTAGCCAATGAGCTCTAAGGGCTCCACATAGCCCTTCTAGCATAGACTTAAAGACATGCATTCAATCTTTAAGTTCCTGCAGGAAATCTAAACGGGGATCCTCCTAACCTTTTAACAGGCAATTTACTGACTGAGCTATTTCCTCATCACTGAAAGAAGACACAAAATTCTGTCCCATCTTAGGATACAGAGAATGTTAATTATCCATTGTCTTCCTATAGTCTAAGAAATACAATGTTCTTTAGAATCTCAAGAACAAGCCTATACCTTCTCTATCACCTTTTAAGAAAAATAATAGCCAGCTCCAAACATCATCAAGCTATGTTTCTAATGAGAGCTGCTGTGAGCCTTCCTCCCCTGACTCCCTATTTACAGTAAAAATATCTTAACTCCCAATATTCCTGAGGGAAGACTTTTTTTCCTTACCATTTGTAAACCTACAGGGCATCTATTAATACACTCTTAAACCTGTATTAAAATGTTTACTAAACTCTACTTCATAATATGCTGTTTAGTCTTGATTCTTTTCAATGTCAAATCCATAAATGCTGGTTTGGCCTGAGTCAATTTTCCTAAAACTCTTTGGGAACATGTTAAGCTGCTGAGGTTGACAGTGTGAAACTGCCTCCTTTACCTGTATCAAAATGCTGACAAAAATACTCTGTATACGTTTACTTGTAAAATGTAGTTTAAAAAAATAAAAATAACTAACTATAAAAGTTGAAGCTAGAGATGTCTCAGTGGTTAAAAGTCATATATAAGCTTTCCATAATAAACACAGCCTAAACTAATCCACAAGGTAATAAAAATATAGAATAAATAAAACTTATTTGAGCAAGAAGTACTAAGAACAATAACATGGGCATCCAGGAAAGAGAAGGAAATCAAGTTAAAAAAAAATGTGGGCAGAAGAATCAAGTTGGCCTCAGACTTCTACATAACAATTCAGATAGTTGATAAGTGACAAAACTACAGAATTCTAAAGCAAAGTGTGATACAAAGAATGAGGAAGCCAAAGAAATCAAACTAGGATGAAGACAGGAACTGTAAGTGAACCTTGGGGTTTGTTTCTTAAAGTTTTCATTTCTTTTCTATTTTTACATTATTTATAGTGTGTGCATGTACACTGCACCACACTGCACATATGGAAGTTACAGGACAGCTTGCAGGAGTTGGTTTTCCCTTTCTACCATATAGACTGAATTCAGGTGGTCAGGCTTGGGACAAGAACCCTTATCCAATGACCCATCTCTCTGGCCTGCTTCTTATACTGCTGAAAATAAATTTTGTAACACACAAATAATAATTACTAAGTCCATGCAAACACCCAAAACTAAATATATTGTCACAAGCCTGAAAATAAACACGATTGCTCAGCAGTTAAAAATATTTGTTGCTTGTGAAGGTACCTAGGTTTGGTTCCAACAACCAAATCATGGCTCATAGCCATCTGTAACTACAAATCTTAGAGATCTGATGCCCTCTTCTAGAATCTGTGGTCACCAGGCATGCACACAATGTACAAAAATATATGCAGGCAAATCATTCATACAAATAAAAAATTTAAAAGATAAATTCATATATATGTATGTATATGTATGTACATACGTATATGTGTTTATATATATGTGCATATGTATATGTGTGTATATATGTATATCCATATACATATATATGGATTGGTTCAATCTCCATAACTGCATAGACTGATGATTGGTCAAGTACAAAAATACTGCTTTTATCTAAAAATTCAATTGATGGTATCAAAATAATTTGGCTGGATTTTTTGGTTGAGATAAGCATGACATGAAAAGTCAAGCCATATAGGTCAAAATAAGTCACTCTATAGAAATATACCACCTTGAATAATAAAGTAAAAATATATGACTAAGTAGTAATCTATTTTCATGTAACTATAGAATATTCATAAAAATACAAAGAGACAAGATACAAAACAAGCACGCAAACAAATATATAAATGTTGAGGGAGCTGGAGCAATTACTCAGTAGGCAAAACACTCATACATATGATGTAAAATCATTCTCTTGAGAGAGAAACAGCATTGGGAGCTGGAGAGATGGTTCAACACCTAAGAACACTTGCTCTTCTTGTAAAGGACCCAGGTTCAGTTCTAGCACCCATGTGGCAGCTCACCATCTATAACTAAAGCTCTAAGGGACCCAACAACCTTTTCTGGCCAAGGGTGGTACACTTACATATATCCAAGCAATACAATCATACACATAAAATAAACCTATTTTAAAAAATAAAATCAAAATGGGTATACTGGTACATGCCTTTAAGGCAGAAGCAGGCAGAGCTCTGAGTTCAAAGCTAGCCTGTTTTACAGAGTAAGTTCCAGGACAGCCAGAGCTACAGAGAGAAACCCTTTTTCAAGCCACCCCCAACCCCCAAAATTTTCCACTACTTCTTAGACCTAGGTGTATGGGAGAAAATAATCTAAGCTAAGCATCAGGCAATACCAGCTCCAATACAAGGCATATCAAGCAAGACAGTATTGAACCACTCTTATTATGGTTTAAAAATATGAAACATCATATATGTGCATGTGTTTGAGCATTTGGCCACCAACTGGTGTTGCTGTTTTGGAAAGTTGTGAAAACCTGAGGACTGTGGCCTAATTAGCAGAAGTGGGCTGGTGAGACAAGGCTTTATTTAAAGGTGATAGTAATTTCCGGTTCTAGTCCAAATGCGCTGAATCCTGATCCAATAGGCTATGAGGAGCTCCAAGTGTGTGATCTATTTTCCTGCCATAACACTATGCCTTCCTGGTCTTTAAAACCATGAGCAATTGGGTGGGTGGTGGAATCTTGAGGGAAAGGGCGAAAAAAAGAAACAGAATCATGATCCAAACAAAATGAACTTTTCCTTAAGCTGCTTCTGTCAGGTTATTGGTCACACCCACAAGGAAAGTAATGAATATATAGGGACATATTGATTCACTTTCTGGTATACCCCTCTACCATGTTTTAAATTCGTTTTCAAATCTTTACCTAACGTGATGGTAGTAATATAAGTTGTGATTTAAATCATGACTTACTTTATCCCTTATGCACTTCCTCAAAAATAAAAGGGAGAGTTCTGCCTGATCAGAAATGGTGTACATGCAATCAATATAATTTTTACTGAAAGGTATTCTGGGCCCTCTCATCATTAAGAAGCTTTGAAGAAAATAAGGCATCATGTAAAAACAATGAGTACAGGCAGGAGGCCTAGGAAAGCACATGAAACAAAATAAAAGAGAGAAAGTTTAAGAAAAGGGAATGTGGAGATAAAATAAGTGGCCATTATGGACGAAGTATTGTTGGTTCTTCATAACCTCAAAACTAGGACTGTTCTATACACAATCTAGCTACATCAATCCTACGTCTATATCCAACAGAATCCAAAACAGCACTACCACAAAAGTATCTGCACACACAGTAAATACTTGCTGCAGTTCTATTCAGTATGAAAGATGCAAGTCAGCTTAAATGCCCATTAATAGATGAAGACAAAATATAATTATGTTTTCAAAATATAATTTTATTCAGCTATAAAGGATACAGTGGCTTAAAGGGCAAAGTACTTGTCATACAAGCCTGATAGCAAATTTAGTAAGCAGAATCAACATGAAGGTAGAGGAAGAAAGTCAACTCAAAGTTGCTCTCTGACTTCCACAGGCATTCTGTAGTACAAATGTACAAACATTCACCCATAATAATATAACATTTTCAAAAGTAATAATTTAACATTTTTAAAGAGTAAAATATGTTGCAAGCTAATAAATGGAAATAGAACTCACCATACATTGAGTGAAATAAGCTAAACTAAGATAAATATTTAATGTTTTATCTTATAATATCACTCAAGATTTTATGTATGTATATGTGCACATATGTATATTTGCATGTGTTTGTATATCATGAATATAGAAGGAATAATATTTGAGAAGTGGAAGGAAACAAGCAGTAGGGGGAGAGAAAAGAGGACAATAGAAGTGATCATAGTGTAAGTGCGAAAACCAAAACAGCTTAACAATGAACAAGTAAGTACCCTAAATAAGTACACATTAAGAGCGTTTTTATGTTAGCTCTCAGTGGGCCCATGCTAACATACACATGGTGCACAAATAAAAATAAAGTCAAAACACCCATACACATAAACGCAAGTTAAAAAAAAAAAAACTCAGCTGGGAGGTATTGACGCACACCTCTATTCACAGCGCTTGGGAGGCAAAAAGAGGCCTATCTCTTGAGTTCGAGGTCAGCCTGGTCTACAGAGGGAGTTCCAGAACAACTAGGGCTACAGAGAGAAATAAACACTGTCTTGGGGGTAGGAGAAAAGAGGTTGTTTCTATGCAAGAGAAAAGTGAAAGTGAAGATGATTTATACATGGCATATTTTCTAAAAACAAGTGATAATTTATCCCATAGACTTATAGCCATAATCACCATGGACACTGCTGAGCACTGCATGAAGAATAGTTGTCCAGTATCTTCATAGTTACAGAAGATAAATTAAAAGATAAGTTGCAAAGCAAGCCATGAATTATTTAAGAAGATTAAAAACTACACCTGGAGGCTAAGAGAATGGTTCCACACTTAACTTATAAGCACCAGTACCTAAGTTTGATCTCCACAACCCACAAAGAATCACCAGTTACAAAATGGCGCACAACTGTAATCCCAGCCTTGAAGAGGCCAAAAGTAGAGAATCCCTGTGGCTCTCTGATCACCTATCTCAAAGGAAATAGAAAGTGAAGACAACATATGAGGCTGTTCTCTGGCTTTCACATGCACACATATGCACTGGTATGTTATGTATACATACACGTACACACATTTTTTTTTTTGAGACAAGGTCCTGGCTGGCCTTGAACTCAAGAGATTCACCAGTCTCTGCCTCTGAAATCTGGGATTAAGGGGATATACCATCATCTCCAGCCTCACTTAAGATACTAATACATAAGGGGCACTGGACAGATGGCACATTGGTTCTTGCTGCTCTTGCATAGTACACAGCACACAGATAGTACACAGCTCACAATCATCTATAACTCCAATTCCAGGGAACCCAATTCTTTTCTGGTTTCCTTAGACACTAGGCCTACACATGGAATACATACATACATAACCCTAATCCTAACCCATGCACGCAGGCAAATCCTCATTATTGGCAAATAATTCTTAATATATAATTAACTTTTAGGAACCAGGCGGGCAGTGGTGGCACATGTCTTTAATCCCAGCACTTGGGAGGCAGAGGCAGGCAGAGTTCGAAGCCAGCCTGGTCTACAGAGTAAGATCCAGGACAGCCAGAGCTACACAGAGAAACCCTGTCTCGAAAAACAAAAACAAAAAACAAACAAACAAAAAATACCCTAAACTTTTAGGAACCTACAGGTAAACATTGTAGCATAGAAAGACCTATAATCCCAGCAACTAGGAAGCCTGAAGGAGAATACCTAGGTTCAAATCCTATCTGGACTACAGAGTGAATTCAAAGGAAGTCTTGGCGATTTTATTGAGACCTTTGCCTTAAAAGAAAAAGAAGGGGAAAACAAAGAGGAAGAAAAAGAAAGGGGAAAGACAGAATATCCCTCTATCTCTTACAAACTTGACTAACACATTTAAGGACGTAGGTTCAATCCCTGGTACCACAAAACAAACAAACCTACATAAGAGTATGTAAATTAAAAGTCGGTGATAAAGCAGTTTATACAGTTAGCAAGACTGCAATAGACTTCCCCAGCTAACTATAGAAAACAATTATTAAACATAAAAAATATTTAAAAATAATTTTGGAGAAGCTGGACAGATGGCTCAGCAGTTAAGTGCACTGACTGCTCTTCTAGAGGTCCTAAGTTCAAATCCCAAAAACTACATGGTATCTTACAACCATGTGTAATAGGATCTGATACCCTCTTCTGTTATATCTGAAGACAGCTACAGTGTGCTCATATATATAAAATAAATAAATAAATGAATCTTACTTAAAAAAAAAAAAAAGGTAGCCAGGTGGTGGTGGTGCACGCTTTTAATCCCAGCACTTGGGAGGCAGAGGCAGGCGGATTTCTGAGTTCAAGGCCAGCCTGGTCTACAGAGTGAGTTCCAGGACAGCCAGGCTACACAGAGAAACCCTGTCTCGAAAAAACAAAAACAAAAACAACAACAACAAAAAGGTGAACTTGGGGTAGTGAGATGGCTCAGTAGGCTGCCACCAAGCCTGATGATCTGAATTCAAAGCCTGAAACCATTACATGGTAGAAGGAGAGTATCAACTTCCATAAGATGTCCTCTAACCTCCACATGAACACATACAGATACACGATAAACACACTGGGGTGGTTTAAACTAAAATGTCACCCACAGACTCATGTATTTTAACACTTGGTCACCAGCTGTTGTTGCTGTTTTGAAAATGTTATGAAAACTTGAGATTTGACCTTGCTGAAAGAAACACATCACTAAGGGGTGATTCCTGTTTTGGCCATCTGCTGCCATGTGCCACAGCCCCATACCCTTGACATTATACTCTTTCTGGAACCACAGTCAAAATAAATCCTTCCTTCTCTAAGTTGCATTTATCCAAGGTATTTTATCACAGCAAAAGAAAACTAATACATGGATGAATATGACAAAAAAAATTTAAAAATGAATTTATAGTCTTAACAAAATAATTTACAGAGTTTTCTAGTGGGAACACAAGTGGAAATAAACATAGTCCAAGAATTTGAAGCCAGGCGGTGGTGGCACACATCTTTAATCCCAGCACTTGGGAGGCAGAGGCAGGTGGATTTCTGAGTTCAAGGCCAGCCTGGTCTCCAGAGTGAGTTCCAGGACAGCTGGGGCTACACGGAGAAACCCTGTCTCGAAAAACCAAAAATTCGAATAGGCCACCATAAACCTCGAGTAAGAAAGGAAAAACTTTCACTATAACTTTTAAAAAGAAAAGGACTTTCTGAGCCTCTATTCTTTCATGGGGTGTAACCAAATTTCTTTGACAAACCCAACTGGTTCTCTAAGATTTTACTGTATCTCAATCCTATTCATCCTCTATTGATCTAGACTCCTGATATTCTCATGTTGCCTCACAGTTTCCTCCTACATTAAAACCTTCCTTCCTTCCTTCGGTCCTTCCTTCCAAATTGGGAGGGAAACTCTTCAAGATATGGAATAAGAAAAAAGAAAGTGAAACAACAGTACGGTTTAAGACAGGACACTTAGGGAGGTGAAACACTATATGCAGCAAGTAAGCTCCTTAAATTCTAAGAGTAAACTACTCAAAACACCTTCAAGAAGTCCCTGAAACTCAGTAGATTCACTAAGGCCCCTCTTTTCCCAGGCATATATATGAAGTAAAGACTGCTAAGAGCAGGGCGGTGGTGGTGCACACCTTTAATCCCAGCACTTGGGAGGCAAAGGCAGTCAGATTTCTGAGTTCGAGGCCAGCCTGGTCTACAGAGTGAGTTCCAGGACAGCCAGGGCTACACAGAGAAACCCTGCTCGGGGGAAAAAAAAAAAACAACAGACTGCTGAGAGTTACACATTCCGAGTTACCTAGAAGAGGCAAAAACCCAGCTAAACTGCCCAGGGGGGAAAAAAACTAGAAAGAACACTTCAAAATGCTGAACTGCCATCAAGTTGTACAGTGAGACTCAAGTTTACAGTTTTCATGAGCTGTCACCCTTCTGGGTGGACTTTACTGATACTGTGCCTTCTGAGTCATTTCTGCTTTATCATTGACTTTTAATTTAAATATTCTTGTAGGCTTGTTTCTTTTGTGGTCATTTCTGAGCTCCCCCCCCCAAAAAAATGATTTTTAAAAGCTAGGGTGGTGGTTCATTCCTGTAATGTCAGCACTCAGGAAGCTAAGACAGAAAGATCTCCAAGTCAAAGCTGAGTAAGTTTTGGGCCAGCCTGAGCAGACTTTTTATTTATGTGAGGAGTAACTAACTCCTTACCCACATTTCCTGTAAGTATCTTCAAGACGGACTTTGTTGGTATCTGTACCTGGATCTGTCATAGGTCTCATCTCTATCTGCAATATGCAGACACATTATTAATGCCTCCCTAGTAATAAGTGTCATGTAACACTTGGGTATGTTCTGGGAGTTTCACCCAACCACTCCTCACTCAGAACCTGAAGACTCCTTCATTCCTGAGTTTTCTCACTTCACACTACTGAATATTAAAAGGCTCAGCTTAGGTAAAGGTGCTTTTACTGCCAACCCTGATTACTTGAGTTAAATCCCTGGAATCCATATTGCAGGAGAAACTTTACTCCTCCAAGTTGTCCTCTGGCTTCTTCATATGTACATACAAACACAAATAATAAATTAAGATATAGGACTAGAGAGATGCCTCAGTGGTTAAGAGCAATCACTGACCAGAAACTACCTATATAGACCAAGCTGGCCTTGAACTCAGAGATATACCTGTCTCTGCCTCTACTTTCCTGAATACTGGGATAAAAAGTACATGCAACCTCATTCAGCCATGAAATTATATACATAAAAATTATTTTAAAAGATTGATTGATTAATTTAATATGAGTGCTCTGTCTTCATGCACTCCAGAAGAAGGCATCAGATCCCATTACAGAGAGTTGTGAGCCACCATTTGTTTGCAGAGAATTGAACTTAGGCTCTCTGGAATTGCAGAGGGTTCTTAACCACTGAGCCATCTCTCCAACACCCCATGAAAGTGATTTTTTAAAAGCTAGGGTGGTGGTTCATGCCTGTAATCTCAGCACTCAGGAGGCAAAGACAGAAAGATATCCAAGCCAAAGCTGATAGCTACAAAGTAAGTTTGGGGCCAGCCTAAGCAAAGACTTTCTTGTATTTATGTAAATCTATGTGAGTTCCTCCTGTGGCTTCTGTGGAACTTCTTCCTACATGAGAGGTTCATTTTAATCTTATTGATAAAGACACTGAAAGCAGAAATAACTTCACATGGATCCAAACATTAAATTCCCCTAACTTGCAAGCCATTCCTTACATAGTGAGGAACTCAAGGCCTCCACTACAATAATGGTGGCTATGCCAGGCGGTGGTGGTGCACACCTTTAATCCCAGCACTTGTGGGGAAGAGGCAGGCATATTTCTGAATTTGAGGCCAGTCTGGTCTACAGAGTGAGTTCCAGGACAGCCAGGGCTACACAGAGAAACCCTGTCTCGAAAAAAAAAAAAAAGAATATTGGTGGCTACTCTGGCTGCCCTGCTAAGAAGCAAAGCTTAAGAAAGCTAAGCAAACTTAGAAACATATTTCATAAATTTTTAAGTAAAAGTAAATAAATATGTATTTTTTAAGTAAACAGGTAAATTTTAGGACACTCTCAACATACTGGAGTATCTATGAAAAGCATTTTAATGCCTTGTGTATATTTTTTAAAAGCCTTCCCTGAAGTGAATGATTCAGTAAGCATGATAATAAGTGTCCAGTGAATTAACTAACTAAAAAAAGATACAGCAATGTCTAAGACCTTGCTCTAAATTCATTGTCCTGTTCCCTGACCATAAGAGGTACAGGTGAGAAAACAGAAGGAAAGGAAGCTGTTCCGTAAAATTTTTCTTAAAAGCAATCAAAACTTTTAAAGTGTATCTTCTTGACTTTGCAATGGCTATTCCTAGAAGGGAAATAACCAGATAACATAAAAATATTTTTCGCTGGAAAAATTCAGTAATAATTCAAATAAATTTAATTACAACTTTAAAAACTCAAAATGAAAGAAAGTTATTATATCAGGATATTTACAAAAAATTACATACCTATTTAGTATACTTTGAAAGAGTAGATGATGACAAGAGAAAATTTAGTTGTTTGAAGAATAAAATATTGCAAATATATCATTTATCTCTTTAAAAAACAAAAAGCAGGTTGCAGAGATAGCTCAGCTGCCAAGATCACTTCTTGTTGCTCTTGCAGAGAGAACCTGAGTTCAGTTCCCAGCATTAGCACAGTGGCTAACAATCATCTGCAACTTCAATTCCAGGTCATCTGACAGCATCTTCTGACCTCCTTGAACTCCAGGCACACAGAAAGTGCACAGACATACATTCAGGCAGAACACTCATGTACGTAAAATAATAAATCTTCAAAACACCTTAATAGCAAAACAAAACAAAAACTAAAATTCTTAAAGAGTATACATTAAAAAAAACAACAACAAAAAAAAAAAAAAAAAAAAAAAAAAAAAAAACAAAAAACAACAAAAACTTTGGCCTAATATTCTAGTCTATTATTCAAGAGTTCCAAAGTGCCTATATGAATCTAAGCTAATAAAAATTCCTAAATTTTTTTTTCAAAAACTACATAGTTTACCAATGGTTCTGAAGGATGGAGACAGATGGAAGAACATGAACTGGTCAGCAAAGTGTAGGGAGCAAAATACTCACAGAGGGGCTGAGGCGAAGGAGGAAGGCTAAGTCTTCTGGGCAGAACCCCAGAGAGGCGCCAAGTCAGTGACCGATGAACGAGGAGTGTCAGTAGTGAGAAGTGGGACTGAAAACATCTGTCATAGCAAGAAGTCAAGAGAGAATGTCTAAAGTTGATAAACCAAAAAAATAGACACTATAAACATATTATTTAGAAACATGGAGTTAAATCCCCAGGAAATCTGAACCAAAAATGTTTTATGAAAATAGTTGTCCCTAGGGAGCAGCAACAACTCTTTAGTAGCAGTTTATTAGTAGAATTTTAGGTATTGAATGTTTAAGCTTTTATTCTTTTACTTTTATATTTTGTTCATTTTGTTTGAATATACAACCATAATTTTACTTCTTAAGTCAGGGCTATAACTTATTTGACAATGTTAGTCACCTATAAGGTGTGGAATCATGAAATAAATCTACTGTAATTTGACCAGAAAATTCCTTTCTCCTAACAAAAACCAAAAAAAAAAAAAAAAAAAAAAAAAAAAAAAAAAAAAGTATTGTTATGTTAGTAAAAGTACCATTTCAGTTATAAAACATTTGCTTAAATGTGTATCCTGAGATGCTAGCCAAAATACCTTCCTGTTGTTTTGTTTATTATTTTTTGAGACAGGGTTTCTGTGTGTTAACTCTGGCTGTTCTAGAGCTTGTTCTAGACCATGCTGTGCTGACTTCAAACTCACAGAGATCTGCCGACCACTGCTTTCCCAAGTGCTAGTATTAAAGATTTACACCACCACCTAGCCTGCCTTACTGTTTTTAATCTAGCACCCAGAGAAACCCCTATAAATCTAAATCATGTTGCTACTCATATGGTGGCCTAAACTCACATGGTGAGGGCCTTAAAAAGCCCTTCAGAATTTACCAGTATCCCACTCCAACCTTTTGTCTCTCTCCTTTTCCTGCAACACTCACATCTATATCCCCTTTGCAGATGCTGCACTTGTGGTACCCTTCACACATTCACTCCCTCACTGAGCATTCTTAAATCAAATGTCACCGAACTTTAACTATAACTCCCACATTCTTAGGAAATGTAAACTTTTACTTTCCACTTAGCATTCTACTACATTTAATTAATTATGTTTAACTCCTTTACTTCACCTAGAATGCTAGTTCTAAAGGAACATGAATTTTTGTTTACTAAAGCCTCATGATCTATTATCTATGACAATAAGTGTTTCACAAGCTAATGGTTGGTTAAAAAAATAGTAAATCAAAGAAAGCAGCCACAATATTAATAATTAAGTAAGAAAAAAAGTTTATAATCCTTAAATTCTGAGAAGTATATTTGCACCTCAGAGGAAAGAAGACAGAGACAGAGAAAATTAACACAAACTTGCTCATGGGAGGACCTGCTCCATTGACAAGTGAAATGGCTTTTTTTATTCAAGTCAGAGTAATAATCTCACACATTAACAACTAGTCACAGTTCCAATTTCCACTATTGCCTGTAAGTCTGAATAAAGATCAGGAGCATATTGTTCACCATCTTCCGTCTCTCCCCACCCCCAGAATAAACACTAAGAACAAATTGGTACCCTGGAGAAATTCTTACAAAAGAACTTTTCATTGTGGTACACATGAATGACAGAAAATACATAAGTCATAACTTCAAAGAATTTCATCTACTCTGCATGGTAACTAACTAAATAAAAAATAACCTTTATTGACTTTCAATGACTATAAGTAAAAAGTAATTAATCATAACTAAAAATTAATCATCCTTTATTGATAAACAGAAACATACACAACAAACAGAATTCTACTGTGTGTAAGCAGTTTATACACCTTCAGAAAGAATCATGATTAAGCTTTTACCAAATCTCAAGTCATTAACAAAACACAATTATCTGACACAAAGACTTGATCAAAATCATTTGTTTTTTGTGTTTGCTAAGAACAAATTTTGACAGGGCTACTCTGCAACTGTTTTGAACCCCATCTTCTCAAAAACAACATAGATTCACCTTTTGTCATTACAAGTAGTAAAAGCATTTGTAAATAGAAGGTAAATTGAAAAGCCTACTCACAGACATTTTATAACAAAACTGCCTGGCCAGTGGTGGCACCCGCCTTTAATCCCAGCACTTGGGAGGCAGAGGCAGGCAGATTTCTGAGTTCCGGGCCAGCCTGGGCTACACAGAGAAACCCTGTCTCGGGGGAAAAAAAAAACCTGAATGAAGTAGTGAAGCCACTGGCAAAATGAAACAAACAAAACAAACCATGTTATAAGTAGCAGTCCTCATACTGAAGAGAACAAATTTAGCAAATATCAAGAAAGTAACATCTATCAGGAGAGAACAAAGGAAGCATTTAGTAAATAGTGAAATGGAACTGGAAATGAAGATGAGCAATTTTATAACTAATGCTTATGAAAGAAATCCAAAAATTAAAGCATATTAAAAGATATCTAGCTGGGCAGTGGTGGCGCACACCTTTAATCCCAGCACTTGGAAGGTAGAGGCAGGCGGATTTCTGAGTTCGAGGCCAGTCTAGTCTACAGAGTGAGTTCCAGGACAGCCAGGGCTATACAGAGAAACCCTGTCTCGGAAAAAAAAAAAAAAAGAGAGAGAGAGAGAGATATCTAAGAAACTTTCCTACCATTAACAGGAAAATGTAATAGAGAATCACACCAAGAGGAATCTCCATTCTGATGAAGTTACTGAACTTCAAGGATAAAGAAAGAATTCTACCCAGGCAGAAGTAGGTCACCTACAAAGGGAAAAAAAAAGTCAGGCTGGCCCCAGACTTCTCTACAGTAATCCTATACGCCAAAAGATAGGGGAACAGTCTGCTGGGCTTTAAGGAAAAAGAAATGCAGCTCCAAATTCTGTAACCAGACAAAACATCCTTTCACTTTGAAAGCCATGAATAATATTTTCAAACATAAGAATGCTGAGAATATTGCTCTCAAGCAACTGTTCTCAGAAAAGATACTTGATAAATATAATAGACTGAAGTGTACTAAGGCTTTGGCTTTACAGTAACAACCACAGGTCAACTACAAACTACCAAGGTTCACTACTTCTAAAATGCACTCAATTTCACATTTTACCTTATTTGAAATCAGTCTCCATTATTACAACTGATGTCATAGTTTAACAACATTTATCCATGTTAGCAGTTTATTACATGTTGGCTTTATTACAAGATAATAAAACATTAAAAAATTGATAGTATTCTAAATAAAATGAAATAAAGCATTTTTGTAAGATGAGAAGAATGATGAGAGCAAATTAAAAAGTAATTTTAAAAGATGATGAAAACCAAGCAGAACACAGGCAACAACAAAAAAATAACCAATATTACAGAAGTAAAACCACATTCACATTATGTGAACAAGTAAAAAGCATCTTAAATTGGGTCCAAAAAATAACTAACCCTGCCGGGCAGTGGTGACACACGCCTTTAATCCCAGCACTTGGGAGGCAGGAGCAGGCAGATTTCTGAGATCAAGGCCAGCCTGGTCTACAAGAGCGAGTTCCAGGACAGCCAGGGCTACACAGAGAAACCCTGTCTCGAAAAAACAAAAATCAAAAAACAAACAAACAAACAAAAACCTAACCCTGATCCAACAAAATATGGGGTCTACATAACAATATATGGGGTCTACATGAGACAAACCTAAAAAGGTGATTTTGAGAAGTTAAAAGTAGACGGGCAGTGGAGGCGCACTTCCAAGTTTGAGGCCAGCCTGGTCTACAGAATGAGTTCCAGGACAGCCAGAGCTACAGAGAGAGTTTTGAAAAAAAAACAAAGAGAGAGAGAGAGAGAGAGAGAGAGAGAGAGAGAGAGAGAGAGAGAGAGAGAAGAGAGATTGAGATTAAAAGTAAAAGGTTAGGCAAAAGTGTATCAAGCGAATATAGACACTTTTAAAACTCGTTAAAATTAAAAATGAAACAACATTGAGAGACAGAGTCACTTTTTCTAGTGATCAAAATCTATCCAGACATGGTGGCCAACACCTCTTATCCCAGACCAAATAGATCCCAGAAGCAAATAGATCCAGAGTCCAAGGCCAGCCAGGGATACAACATGGCAAAACTTCCAACATTTTTTAGGCCCACAATCTAAGTACTTTCAACTGATCATGAATTTAAAATTAAGTGCTGGGCATTCAATTAAATGTTAGAAAATATAAGGCTAAAAAAAAAGAATAAAAGAATTCCAAAATGTCTTAAATTAGAGAACAGATACCTCCATAATTTTAACAACTGAGTGCTGAGGCCAGTGATTAGTCTAGGCAGGTAAGGGTGTTTTGTTGCCAAACCTTGGGACCTAAGTTCAAAACCAAGAATCCACATGATAGAAGGACTGATTTCTGCTACACATGTGCCCATGGTACACATAAGCTCACATGCACAAAGACCTACACAAAATAAATAAGTAACATGTGGTAGCACACACCTTTAATCCTAGTGTTCAGGAGGACTAAGTAGGCTGATCTCTTTGGGGCCATCTCGGTCTAACAAAACGGGACCCAGGCCAGCCAAGCATGTTATGCAGTAAGACTCAGTGTTTAAAAACAATAAAGATGCTGGAGAAATGGCTCAATATTTGAGTCCACTGGTTTCTCTTCCAGAGGACCCATGTTTGGTTCCCAGCACCCATACAGCTGTCTGTACCTCCAGTTTCCTAGAGAATTTGGCACCCTCCAGACATACATGCAGGCAAAACACCAACGTGAAACGGAAAAAGAAAATCTAGGTTGGGTGGTGCACACCTTTGATCCCAGAACTCAGGAGGAGGAAGAGACAGGTAGATCTCTGAGTTAGAGGCCAGCCTGGTCTTGAATGAATTCCAGGACAGCCAGGGCAACTCAGAGAAATCCTATCTCAAAAAAATAAGTGTTTTTGTTTGTTTGTTTGTTTTAAAGTTAAAGTTCATCATTGGCTAAAAGTGAGCTGAAAGCCAGTCTGAGCTATATGAGCCTCTATTTCATAAATTAATAAATAGAAAATACAAATATCAATTTATTACTCTAACAATTTAATATTGTAAGGGTAGAGTGTTTAAGGCTGTTTACTGAATCATGAGAGCTAGAAGTTCAGATCAGTCACCCACATAACAAGCCAGGTATCCTGCACACACATGTAACTTACCCCAGCTTAAAAAAAAAAAAAAAAAATCACTGGGGCTTGCTGACTTGCTGTCTTGAGTCCTAAATTCAAGACCTTTTTGGAATAAATGTGGTCTTGTTAGAGGAAGTGTCACTAGGGGGCAGACTTCGACGTTTCAAATGTTCAAGACAGACTCAGTGTCTTTCTCTTCCTGCTGCCTGCCAATCCACATGTAGAACTCTCAACAACTCCAGCACTGTATCTACCTGCCTAACAGCAGACATGCTTCCCACCATGACAATAATAGACTAAACAAGCTCCAATTAAATGCTTTTCTTTATAAAGAGTTGCCATGGTCATGGTATTTCTTCACAGCAACAGTAAACTGACACAGACAGACAGACAGACTAACGCGCGCGCACACGCGCGCATACACATACACACACACACACACACACACAGACACATACACATACCCCTCTTTAAAAAATCTGTGAGTAGAATGGGAAAAGAGTCAGTGTGCAAACATGAGAACCTGTGTTTGAGTCCCCAACACCAACAAAAAAGCCAGGCAAGGGCCAAGTGTACCTGAAACCTGAGTGTGGAATGGAGACAGATGGGTCCAAGAAGCAAGCTGGCCAGATAGCCTAGGCAAAAGTAGAGGTTTGTTGGGCAGGGTAGCACACATATTTAATTGTACCACAGCAAAGACAGCCAGATAGCTATTTGTAAATTCTAGACCAACCCAGTACATGGTGAGAACCTGTCCCCTCCCATCACCTCTAAAGAAAAAAAGAAAAAAAAAAAAAACTCTTCATTCTCATGGTCCATTTTCACTTTGTTATTTGGTCCTTGTGGTCATTTAGTTTTTAAATTTTTTTATTTTATTTTAAAGCTTTTTTAAGGACTGTCTTAAAGTTTGGCTACCCTTGTGATATTACAATCTTTTTTTGAGGAAGCATCTATTAAGATTAAAAACAAAAGTCAGTGGTAAAAATCTTAAGGTGATGGCTGAAGAGATAGCTTAGCAGTTAAGAGCACTGACTGCTCTTCCAGAGGTCCTGAGTTCAATTCCCAGCAACCATATGGTGGCTCACAACCATCTGTAATGGGATCTGATGCTCTCTTCTGGAGTGTCTGGTGTGTACTCATATACATATAACAAATAAATGAATCTTTCTTTTTAAAAAAAAAGCCGCTAAGGTGAGGAAGACACAGTGGCAAGAATCTGAGGCAGCTGGGCATACAATGTCTACTACAGTCAGGAAATAAAACAGAAAAACATTAATGCTATAGTTCCTACAATTCCTTAATAAAATTTTATTCACAGTATTTCCTTCTATACTTAAAACTTTTTACATTTCTATGTTCCTGAGCTTTTCAAACATGTTCTCTTTCATAATTAAAGTACATTTTATATGTTTGTGCTTCACTCTCACCTTTTCCTTTTACATAAACCATAAAATTTTTTGAGACAAGGTTACTGCACATTCCTGGCTAGCTTAAAACTTGAAGTGTAGATCAGGCTAGCCTTAAACTAAAAGATCCATTTCCTTCTGCCTCTCAAGTGCTGTCTAACCTACAAACTTCTAAGAGCTCATTAGGGGATTGAGGTATATAATCTGCTTTGAAATTTTTTTTATTTGTATTTAATTTTAACTTGAACTATTTATATCCTGTACAGACAGATACTACTCTTTCCTACCTCAAAGAACAGTTAACTGAAATATCTTCTACAAATGTAGTCTCCTCGTTAATACTGATATTATAATTTTTAATCTTCCTTATAGTCCTTCCCTTATATTAATGTTTTTGTAGACTACAGGATCTACTTAACTCACTTATAATACATACTGTTTTTCAAATGTTGACTATTTCATTAACAAATGAAGTATTTTAGAAAGGATAATTCATTAAGATAATTTAGTTCCATGGGTATACTTAAAATATATTTTATTAAAGATTGTTTGTTTAAATTATATATTTACTTGTGTCCACCTGTGAACATGCTACTTTGAGTGTTTGGAGGTCAGAGGACAACTTGTGGTAGTTAGTTCCCTCCTTCTACCATGAGGGTTCCAAACTATGATTCAAACTCTACAAGGCTTGGTGGCAAGTACCTTTTATCTACTAACCCATTGGTCCCTCAAATAGTATTTCAACCTATTTAAGTACTTTTAACTTATTGGCCTTTGATTCAAATCCAATTCTTCTCTAGTCGTCCTCTTGAAGTTTCCAACTTCACCAAATCCCTAAAAGAGTTTCTGACACTAGATCTTCTTTACTAATCTACCTTAGACCTGTCACTTCTTTCCCAATAACCTAACAGAAACCTCACTAAAATCTGATTCTCCATTAACCACTATCTCTCTAAAATATGTTCTGAGCTCATATACTAAACTAATGCCGAGTTTAATTTTCTGCATTTTTTAAAAAGACATTTAAAATTTTTATTTTATGTGTAAGAGTGTTTTGTCAACACGTGTGTAGGAATAACACATGCATGTCTGGTGCCAGAGGAGACCAAAAAAGGGTGTCAGATCTCCTGGGACTAGACTTACAGACAGTTGTGACCTGTCCTGTAGGTGGTACTGGGAATGAGGATAGGTCATCTAGAAGAACAGCCTGTGCTCTGAACAACTAAGGCATCTCTCCAGTCTCCTAAAAAATTATTTTTATGGTGTTTAATTATGGGAATGGAGCAAGGGGTATAAGTACAAATCCCCAGAGAGTCGAGAAGGTATCAAATCCCCTCAATCTAGACTTTCAGGCAGTTTTAAGCCATCTCATACAGGTGTTGACAAACTGAATTAATTCCAGTCCTCTGAAAGAATAATAAGCACTCATTAATTGCTGAGTCAAGTCTCCAGTCCCTAATTTTCTGTATCCTATTTTAAAATAGGAATGAATGTACATATTCAAAGTCAGGGAGAATCTAGATAGACTTCCCAAGTATTTCCTGTTTCCAACTCTACAAAACTTACATGATCTGCCCCAGCTTTACAATCAGTCCTACAACTATAATTACCTCAACTTATATGTAATTTCTCTGCTACTTCTATCCAATATTGATAAGGAATCCAACTTTCTATTACACAGTTACAATTTCACTACAAGAACCTTCATCTAGATATTGAAGAATACTAAACATCCTTCAAGGTCTTAAAAATCATCTTGTTTCAGATTAAAACTATGAAACTCTGTCTTTCTGGGATATGCTTTAATAGTCTAGGTAGGTGGAACCTGTGGAAGCTAACACCTTGGGAAAGAAAAGATGACTTACCTAGAAGTTCTGCAATCATTCACATGACTTGAATGAATACCCAATATTTTCAGAGTATTACTCACAAGCAATAAATAGAAACTTTCACAATTTCAAACAATTCTTACAGTTATCTTTCCAAATAATAGCTGTAGTATTGAAGAAATCACTAATTAATTAATTCTTGTGTTCAATACTAGTGACTTTACAAATACTGATTAACAAAGAGGAAGAATGGCTCAGCAGTAAAGAGCAGCACGTGCCTTATTCTAACCCCAGTGGGAAGGCAGACACACACAAAATAATATAAATATTTTAAAATGCACTTGCATTATTTTTATTTATGTGCATGACCACGACATGTATGCAGGTATCCATGAGAAGAGAAGAAGGTGCCAGGTCTCTTGGGATTGAGTTACAGGCAGTTCTGAACTGCCTGGCCCTGGTGCTGGATTGCAAAAGAAACAAGCCCTCTTAATTATTAAGCCATCTCTCTAGCCCCATAAAAATAAATCTCGGGGGGAAAACAAGTATTGATTAATGCTCATGAAAAGTCTCTGTTCATGTCCTAAACTGTTTCCATATTCTACATATTTAACCTTCTTGACTCTCACATACTAACTATACCACCATCTTTCTTATTGCTTCAGATGAACTGGTCATACTTTTAGCTAAATAAAGCTTCCAACACAGGAAGTGATTAGAATCCCATCTTAATTTTCTCAAAGATGCTGCTTCAAAACTTCAAGTTCCCTCCTGTGTCAATCATTCCTTCTCCACTAAATTCAATCTCAATATTAAATATGCTAACAATTCTGCAATTTTACCAAAACAAAAATGAAACAACGTAACTTCAAGTGCTTCCTTTTTCCCTTTGAGGTACAATTTAGAGTTGTTTTCATTTCCTTATACTCACTTTCCTCTCATTCTCTCAAGCTCAGACCAAGCTTTGGCCCACTTCACTGAAACTGCCTCTTTAACATTTATCTCTACCTTACCTGACCTTTATATGAAACTTTCTTTGCTTGACTTACAGACCAACCAGACTTGATTTTTGTTTTGTTTTGTTTTCCTCACTATTTCCTATCCTCCATCAGTTTAAAAAACTACTGCACAAAGATTTAGGTTCTTTGTATCTACTACTTAATTCCTTATTATTTCACTTAGCCTCAAAGAGAGGGTGTGTGCATGTGCAAGTGTTAACAAAGGTCCCATTTATCTCTCTAAGCCAAATATGGATTTCACTGAAGCCCCAACCAAATCAACTTGCTCCTTTTTAACTCTAATTGGCAATTCAAATTTAGTAAATTCGAAACTAAGGTACTAATAAGCTATCCTTGTTCTTTTCCATATTAAATGACAGTTTAATCCTTAAGGTTTATTTGCTCATAAACCTTAAAATCAGAGCTAGAGAGATGGCTCAGTGATTAAAAGTACATACTGCTCTCGCAGAAGATCTGACCTGAGTGTGATTTCCAGCACTCATATAAGGTAGTTTACAATTGCCTGTAACTCCAGCTACAGGGAATCTACATTCTTCCAGCTTTTTTAGGCACCTGCACACATGTGCAGACACCCGAACATAGCTATGCACACACATAGTTTAAAAATAAAAAAAAAAAATCTTTAAAATCATTCTTAATTCATTCTCCACCCCACCACAACAAATTTCTACCAACAAATTCTGTAACTAAATTTAGAAAATATACCCAGAATTCATTCACTTCCCAACTGATGTATCTTTTCTCTATTTCTGCCATTATCCTGTCCTGCAGCAGTTTATATACTCAGTGCAATAAATCAAAGAATGAATCTGTGAAAATGTCACTCGTATGTGTAGTTGTGTCACTTCTCTAAGGAAACACCTCTAATGTTAGCTCACTCAAAGTAAAAGTCAACACTCTCACCCACTAATATCAAGACTCTTTCCTTCGTTTCCATGTGTCCCAGGCAGTGTAAGCCCCTCTGCCCACTTCAGGGCTTCTGTGCTTGTTATTCTCTTCACCTAGAAAGCTAGTCCTACGGGCTGGAGAGATGGCTCAGTGGTTAAGAGCACTGATTGCTCTTCCCAGAGGTCCTGAGTTCAATTTCCAGCAACCACATGGTGGCTCACAACCATCTATAATGGGATTTGTTGCCCTCTTCTGGTAGCTTTTCTGAAGAAAGCAAAAGTGTACCCTCATACATGAAATAAATAATAAATCTTTTAAAAAAAGAAAAGAAAGCTAGTCCCTCCAAACAACATGTCACCCCCCCCAACCCATTCACATCACCAATCTTACTGTCCCTGAAGAGCACTCATCACTAATAGGTTAGATCTTTTAACTTAATTGTCTAGTTTATTATCTTTCTTATGCTAGCAAGAATTTTATGCTGTTCATTAAAATGTTGCTATTTTTAAAAATATGCACTCAAATTATTTGTTAAATTTGGAATTAAATCTAAAGGTTTAATTTTATTTATCAGAAGTCTAATGCTAGCAAGTCTAAATTTTACATGATCTTATGACTTAAGATATCAAAACTATAACAAGGGCATACCCTCTTGGCCTACATATGGAAAAGTAGTTAATTATACTACTGTTTTTCAAGCTTTTATTTTTGCAGAAGAGGGGAGAGGGATTCCCCTGGTAAATTTCTCTTCAACTGCAATGGATAGCCCAAGGGCATTTGTCTCTAGAGTAGTTACCTCCGGAAAAAAAATAATGATTATCAGGATTACAACAAAACTAAGAAAAACAAATGTTAGAACTCCACGGGGTTTCTAAAACAACACTAACACTTTAAGACAGGGCCAATTTACTATTCAAAAGTAAAGTAGATTTGTTAATGTGAGGAATTAATAAGAAATAAGTATAACAAGAAACCAAATCAAGGAATAATATAAGAAATATTTTCGGAGCTGGAGAGATGGCTCAGTGGTTAAGAGCACTGACTGCTCTTCTGAAGGTCCTGAGTTCAAATCCCAGCAACCACATGGTGGCTTACAACCACCCATAATGAGATCTGACGCCCTCTTCTGGTGTGTCTGAAGATAGCTACAGTGTATTTAGATATAATAATAAGTAAATCTTAAAAAAAAAAAAAAAAAAAGAAAATATTTTCAGGCTGGAGAGATGGCTCAGCAGTTAAGAGCACTGATTGCTCTTCCAGAGATCCTGAGTTTAATGTGCAAGCAGCAACATAGTGGCTCACAAACCATCTGTAATGGGATCTGATGACCTCTTCTGGTGTGTTTTAAGACAGCTACAGTGGACTCATAAATAAAATAAATAAACCTTTAAAAAAAAAAAAGAAAGAAAGATTTCCTTAATTTCTTAAATTGAAATTAGTATGTGTTTGTGATGTGTGTGAATGCTCCTAGGAAAGGAATTTTTTGCAGTGTAAAGTGAAAACCAATGAGTCCTTTTCTTTTTTCACAATTTCACAAATTGAGTAATTGTTAGTTCCTAACTATACATCTAAACAACCAAAGCATAGGATTTTCCTTACCTAATTAAGACCAAAAGTTTTTGTTAGATTGGTTCTTGTTTTTCAAGATAGGGTTTCTCTGTGTATCCCAGGCTGTCCTTGATCTCAGAAATCTGCTTACTTCTGCCTTAAGTGCTGAGATTAAAGTCACGTGTTGACAATACTACCACCTTTTTGTTTGTTTGTTTGTTTGTTTGTTTGTTAGTTTTGGTTTTGGTTTGGTTTTTTTCCAGACAAGGTTTCTCTGTGTAGCCCTGGCTGTCCTGGAACTCACTCTGCAGACCAGGCTGGTCTCGAACCCAGAAATCTGCTGCCTCTGCCTCCCAAGTGCTGGGATTAAAGGCGAGCGCCACCACTACCTGGCAACAGCTTTTTTTTAATGGGGGGTGGGGGGGGAAGGCAGAAAACAAACAAATAAAAAAAGGCTGGAGAGATGGCTCAGAGGTTAAGAACATGACTGCTCTTCCAGAGGTTATGAGTTCAACTCCTAGCAACCACATGATGGCTCACAACCATCTCTAATGGGATCCGATGCCCTCTTCTGGTGTGTCTGAGTACAGCTACAGCATACTCATGAATAAAAACAAGCATACAAACTTTTTGCTAAAATGAAGTACTTGGCAAGTCTTCTTTATGAGTTGCCAGCATCGCAGCTCTTATGCTTTCGCTGCCATTAAGTAAAGAGTTATTTGAACACAGGGAAAGGGAAGCATTAAAACTTAAGTGACTCCAGTCTACAGTATGAATATGCCAAATAAAATGATGGTTTGTATTATGGGTAAATAGAACAAGACAAGTTGTGAGTTCACCCTAATACTCAGAATGGTGCACAATTTAAAACTCAAAAATAGTCTGCTCTGGAATTGTCCATTAACTTTCACAAATTGAGGCTTATTTCAGGTAAATGCAACATCTGAAAGCAAAGCTCTGGATAAGAGGCTACTGTACCTGGTTATTTATACAGGAGTCTTGGGAAAAAAATGAATGCTTTTGAGCTGAGTTAATGTGCTGCTTCAGACTATTAAATGATTCCGATCTTAGTTCAGAATCCCAGCACTCAATGTAAAACCCAGGTGTGGTAGAGTACTCCGGTAATCCCTGTACAAATGGAAACAGTAGAATCCCTGTAGTTGCTGGCCAGCTTTTCTAGCTAATCATAATCAGCAAGCTCCAGGTTCAGTGGAAAACACCACCTTAAAAAAAAAAAATAGTAAAAAAAAAATTAAAAGCTGGGTATGGTGGTACATGCTTTTAGCCCCAGCACTTGGTTCACAGAAGCAGCTGGGTCTCTTGAGTTCAAGACCAGCCTGGTCTACAACAAAAAAAGGAAGGTCAGTCCGGCTACAAAGAATTCCTGCCTCAACAAACCCCACCCCACCACACGCCCAAAAGGAGGAGGAGGAGGCGGGGGAGGAGGAAAGGAAACAATAAGAAAGTGAGAGAGAAAATTAGAAGTAGGAGTAATGGCTACTCTTTCAGGGAACCTAAATTGAATCCCCAACATGGCTGCTTACAACTATAATTTAATCAAGAGGACACAACACCTTTTTCTAGCTCCTAGGCAGGAGACACAGGAATGGCTCATAGAAGCATAAAATCAGGCAAAACACTCACACATACAGAATAAAATAGTTAAAAAGTAAAATGAGCGGTGGTGGCACATGCCTTTAATCCCGGCACTTGGGAGGCAGAGGCAGTCAGATTTCTGAGTTCGAGGCTAGCCTGGTCTACAGAGTGAGTTCCAGGACAGCCAGGGCTATCCAGAAAAACCCTGTCTTGAAAAAAACAAACAAACAAACAAAAACAAAAAAAAAAGTAAAATGAACTAGGCATAGGCATAGTAGATCATACCTTTAATGCCAACCCTCAAGAGGCCTCGAAAGGTGGATCTATCTGAGTTCAAAGCCAAATGGTGCTTCAACACACTGAGTTCAGGACAGCTAGGGCTACATTGTCTCTTTTTTTCTTTTTTTGTTTTCTCTCCAAAGTGGGGTGGGGTGTGTGTGCTAAATAAAGTATTAAGTGACAGACCTAAGCATTAAGTAAGATATCTAACCTGACACTGAATTCTGCCTACACACACATGCACATAAACACGTACACCGAAACACTTGCTTTTTTCCTATGCCCTCAAATAACTTGATTCTAAAACATCTTAAGATGTTTAAGGGTATTGTACAGTTATTAACTTTATTGTTATTACATTAATAATTCTAAAAGTTATTGTGCTTCAAATTCCAGGAATTCTTTTATTTGCCCAATATGAAGTTTTTCAAGCTGCCAATACAGTGATCATTAATTATTTGCTTGCTTTTACTATGACAAGGTATTCTAAATATTTCCAGGACTTACAGTCATTGCTCCAGGTAGTACTGTTTCTTTCAGTGGGGAAAAAAAAAATCAATATATTGTTGTACCTCACAACCCATTCTCTTGAAATTGTTTCTTTTTCTTTTTTGAGGGGGGAGGGAGAGAAGGGGTATGTGTATTGGGTGTTTTGCCTGTTTTTATTATGTATGTTCACCAAATGCCTGCATGGACCACAAAAGCTAGAAGAGGGCATCAGATCCTCTGAAATCGAAGTTACACAATTGTTATCCCCATGTGGATGCTGGGAACCAAAAACAGGTCCTCTGCAAGAGAAACAAGTGCTCTTAACCACTAAGTCATTTCTCCAGCAAGTTTATTTCTCCTCTTTATTCCAGTCAATATAAACATCCAGCTAACTAATAGAACAGTTTTGCATAGAAAGCTAATCTACCCCATTCTAATAAGACTATTCCAAATTAAAGGGATAGGAAAATGACTGGCAAAACTCAGGAAAAACTTGGGAAACAAGGTAAAACTTGTTTTCTTTCTGCAGCCATGCCATCCAGACTAAGATCCAAAAATTACCACAATTCAAAACTCAGATACACTTTGTTAGATGTATTTAATATGGATACTAAGGATCAAGCTTCAACTTGCAAACGTGCTCATTAAAAAGATTAAATCGGGCAGGGCAGTGATGGTGGATGCCTTTAATCCCAGCACATGGGAGGCAGAGGCAGGGGGATTTCTGAGTTCAAGGCCAGCCTGGTCTACAGAGTGAGTTCCAAGACAGCCAAGGCTATACAGAGAAACCCTGTCTCGAAAAAACCAAAAGAAAAGAAAAAAAATTAAATCAGTTTACAAACAAACTAACTCATTATTAAAGTGACATGAGGCACTTGATGTTCTCCCAAAGAACCTGGGTTCTGTTCCCAGCACTTAAGGCAGGGGGATTTCTGAGTTCGAGGCCAGCCTGGTCTATAGAGTGAGTTCCAGGACAGCCAGAGCTACACAGAGAAACCCTGTCTGGAGAAAGAAAAAAAAAAGTGCCAGGTGTAATGGTGCACGCCTTTAATCCCAGCACCTGGGGGGCAGAGGCAGGCGGATTTCTGAGTTCAAGGCCAGCCTGGTCTACAGAGTGAGGAGTTCCAGGATAGCCAAGGCTACACAGAGAAACCCTGTCTCGGAAAAAAAAAAAAAAAAGATTTATTATATATATATATATATATATGTACACTGTGGCTGTCTTCAGACACACCAGAAGAGGGCATCATTTCCTATTACAGATGGTTGTAAGCCACCATATGGTTGCTAGAAATTGCACTCAGGACCTCTTAAGAGCAGTCAGTGCTCTTAACTGCTGAAGCCATTTCTCCAGCCCTCTCTTGAACTCTTGAAAGGAGATTTAAAGAATTAAGTAGGCAGGCCTGGGAATATAATTCAGTGTGAGAGCACTTGCCTATGAAGCACAAAGTTCTAATCTATAACAATGCACAATAAATACACAGTAAATAAAAGTTTCTTCAGTCATAGCACCAACAAGCATTTGGTATTACATTGCTATTGCTGAAAAATAAAACCAAACATCTCCTGATTTACTAAGACTTGTTTATGCCTCTAATAGTCACCTATTATACAACTCTCATCTTACAGGGGAGTATCTCTTGCTGATCTTCAAAGCATGAAATCAGAGATGTCTTCAGTATGTAGACACACAAGTAAAAATAGAACAGATTTCAGGGACTCAAAATGAAAAAGGCAGAGGAAGACTACAACAAAACCACAAAATGGAGGTGACTTCACATAATTTACATTAAAAGTGCTGAATAACTCAACTGTACTTTTTGAGCGAGTTTTACTAAAAAAGTTCTAACACCTGTTACTGATATTTCAACAATACAGTATTCAGAATTGCTTGTCAATACAATTTTTAATTTTATTTTTAATTACATTATTTTTATGTGTGCTTGGACATGTGCAGCATACCACAGTCAGAGGACAACTTGCAGGAATAGAGTCTCTCCTCCTATCACCAAGTGGGTTCAGGGGATCAAACTCACACATACATACAATCAATCAATCAATCAATCAATCAATACAAGGTGCTGAAGAGATGACTCAGCAGTTAAAAATACTGTTTGCTCTTCCAAGGGATCCAGATTCAATTCCCAGAACTCCCATGGCAGCTCACAACTGTCTGTAACTTCAGTTCCAGGGTACCCAACACCCATGTATGCAGGAAAAACACACTGCAAGGCAGAGGCAGGTGGATCTCTTTAGTTTGAGGACACCCTGGTCTACAGATCGAGTTCTAGGACAGCCAGGGATACACCTAGTACCAATTAATTAACTAATTGATTAATTAATTTTTGAAAGATTCAATTCAAGGCTATGTGTAAGTTACTAGGTTATACCTATGAATAGGTATCTATCTGACTTTGGGCTGTTAAGACATTACCCTAAATATATCATTCTATTAATTTTTAGAAAATGATCATTCAAACCCACAGAAAACTTTCTAAATTCTGCTCAACTAACTTAGTGATTGATTATTCCCTTCCTGTTCTTGGTACAACCTTATTATATATAGCACTGTCTTTTTTTTTTTTAAAGCAATGTCTTAAAGTAATTCCAAGTACTTTAAAATTAAGTAAACCCAAGTTCAGGAACACAGATACAAAGCTATAAATACAATCTTAACCCCAGTTATCATACACTTATCAAATAAACACTCTGGTAATAACTTCAAATATATAAGCATCCATCCAGCTTTTCCACATGGCCATCGTGAATCCTTATGTCAAGTTAATACTGTTCATTTATAATCCTAATAACCATATAAACTATGATATAAGCATGATCATATACATATACAATAAAGAATATACATGACTGAGAGATGGGACTAGAGAATGATAATGAAAATTAAAGAAATGGGATACTAAGTTGGGAGTGGTGGCTCATGTCAGAAATCCTAGAACTGAGGGTAAGGCAGGCAGGAAGCTAGGAAAGACTTCAAGAACAGCCTAGGCTACATAGTGTTAGGTCACTTTTATGGGTGGGAAATTTGGTTCAGTTGTTAAAGAGTACTAGCTGCTCTGGCAGAGGACCCAGGTTCTGTTCCTACCACCCACATGGGTTGCACACAATCATTTAACGCAAGCAGACAAAACACTTGTAAACATCAAGTAAATTTTTAAAGGGTTGTGGGGCTGAAAAGGTGGTTCATCAATTAAGAGTACTGGCTGCTCCTCCTGGGGACCCAGGTTTGACTGGCAGCACTCACTTGACAGCTCATAACCACCTCCAATCCCAGAAGATCTGATGTCTTCTTCAGGCTTCAGATGCACCACACGTGCCTGTGGTACAGGTATATGCAGGCACACACACACCAAAGCATAATTTTGTATCCACACCTTTTGTTTTGTTTCAAGACAGGGTGTTTCTGTATAGCCCTGGCTTTCCTAAAAAAAAATTGCTCTGTAGACCAAGCTGGCTTCGAATTCAGAAGATTTTTCTGAGTGCTAGAATTAAAGGTATGTGCCACTACCACCCAATTTATACAGGTACCTTATGGCAGGTTTGGTATACAGCTTTCTGTCTGCTAGGGAGGAGTTTAAGAGACTCCAAAACATGATACTTAAATTGTTGCCACAAGATAGTAATATGAGGAAAGCAATAAGCAAGTGGTTTTCAAAAACTATCCCTTTGTCTCTCCACCAAAAGCATGTGGACTGTGATTGTGTCAAACAGATATTTATGTTAGAGTGATAGAAATTCATGAACCTTTCCATATTTTTATGGATTTGTATTCAGCTTTAATGAAAAATGAAATTATGGATTTCACAGGAAAATAGAGAAAATTAAAGTATACTGAGTTAACCCAGACAC
>NW_022196911.1:68042099-68051250 GCF_008632895.1 Mastomys coucha | reverse complement strand
TTTTTTGGTTTTTCAAGACAGGGTTTCTCTGTGTAGCCCCAGCTGTCCTAGAACTCACTCTGTAGACCAGGCTGGCTTCTAACTCAGAAATCTGACTTCCTCTGCCTCCCAAGTGCTGGGACTAAAGGCATGTGCCACCACCGCCTGGCTCAGATCTTAGTTTCTAATTGCTAAATGTGTATTTAAATGAGAGCATGATGAGAGGCAATAGGAACATAAGATATGAACGCAGACGGACTGATGGGAGCAGAAAGGTTGGTAGAGATATGGCAGAGAATCAGCCCAAACTAAATATGTATTAAAGATGCTTTAAGAAAACCTATTACTTTGAAAGCTAATTTTTAAATCAATACTTTTAAAATAGTATGTCAAAGATCATATCGGTGCCAGTGGAGCCTGGAAGAGGGCATCAGGTCTCCTTGAACTGGAGTTAGACAGTTGTGAGCCTCCCTCCCCCACATGGGTACTGCAAATGTGGGGCTCTCTATGTAATATATAATATAAGTACCCTTAACTATTGAGCCATTTCTCCCATCCTTTTTAAGTAATACTTTCTTAAATATGTGGACAATATTGATGAAAGTAATTAAATGATTTTCAGACTGCAGTCTCTACCCAAACATATCCACAGATCTCTAGACTACAAAAAAATTCCTGGTTTATAAGAATATGGATTAGTTAAAGCCTTTGGCCAATTCTTTGGGGGGGAGGGGAAGACGGGGGTGGGAAAAAGGGAGGGATGGAGGGATAAAAAGGAAAAGAAAAGCTAAACTTAATCTTGGCAAAGCTGAATATGGCAGCAAGAAATCTCAAATTGTATCCACTGCCAAGGATCTATAAAGCAGTTATATATAATCTAACTGACCTACTTAAAGTAAACGTAGGGTAAACATCTTCTTGAAAGCCCTAATGAAGTCTTAGGATTAACAATGGATACTTTCAAGAGCTTAGTGTTCTGCATTGACTGGTGATCCATCTCCACAACCCAAGTGTGCTGGATCACTTTTAAGTGTCCCCAAGCAAGGGTTGGAACAGGGTTTTGCTTTTATTCTCATGTAAAACTAAAAACAAAACCCTGTCCAACCCTCACTTGTGTGTGTGTGTGTGTGTGTAGCAAAACAAACAAACACCCAAGTGTGTGTGTGTGTAGCAAAACAAACACCCAACTGACATTCCTCTTCAACTAGCATCCCAGAAGAAAAAGCTTTCTCCTCCACACTGTCTTAAATACCCTTCAACTCAAAGACCCTCCTCCTTCCTGCTTACTTATTTTCACTCCCTGTGGGCTGACTACTTGCTCCCTGCCTCTTGACCTAGGACTGACTTTAACTCTTGGAGTAGAGCTAGGGCTGAGAAACATCACAACAAGGTCTTTTTAGTAAATAACAAAAGTCTTTGAGGGTTCACAGTGTGATCAAATATCTTGCAACATTCAAGTGCTGTGGGCAATTTCAACTTTACTGTTCTGTCCCACCTCAGATGCCACAGCAATATTTTACCCAACTCTCTCTACTATTGTATAGCAATTACAAAGGTTGACTGTCTTTTGCACTAAACAAAAGCATTTTTACCGGTGTCTCATAAAATTCAAGAGCCGGGCAGTGGTGGTGCATGCCTTTAATCCCCAGCACTTGGGAGGCAGAGGCAGGCAGATTTCTGAGTTCAAGGCCAGTCTAGTCTATAGAGTGAGTTCCAGGACAGCCAGGCCTACACAGAGAAACCCTATCTCGAAAAACCAAAAAAACAAACAAAGACAATTCAAATAAGGAAACTACTTCGATAAAGGGACAATTTTCTACTTGTCATTCTATAATTAAGGACAGATAGGCAAGTAGAAGTTCAACATAGCATTGTTAAGATAACTAAGAAAACTCTCAATGGAGTTAAATTTTACCTAAAAGTAGGTTGGAAAGAAGGCTCAGTGGTTAAGGGCACATGCTGCTCTTCCAGAACCTGTGTCTAGTTCCCAGCACCCTTGTAAAGTGGTAATTCCACCTATATAATTTCAGCTAAAGAGGATCAGACATCCTCTTCTGGCCTCTGCAGGTATGCAAATACCTGGCAAATGCATATACATGAATACACATAAATGCATTTATACACATACACACAAATAAAAATAATAGCTGAGCCAGGGGGTGGTGGCCCACTCCTTTAATCTCAATGCTAGGGAAGCAGAGTCAGATGTATTTCTGTGACTTCAAGGCCAGTCTTGTGTACAGAGCTAGATCCTGGCCAGCCAGGTCTACACAAACAACCCCTATCTTAAAAAAAAAAAAAAAAGTAATAGCTAGAAGTGGTGGCACACACCTTTGAGGCCAACATGGTCTACAAAGCAAGTACAGAGAAACCCTGCCTCAAAAAAAAAAAAAAAATGAAATTATGAAAGAACCATTTTAAAGGAAACAAGTCAGAATACCTCACTTTTTACTCCAATGATATTTATTGCTTGACCCATAAATAAATAGTCTCCAAGGACTCCCTGGAATGATACACTCAGTAAGTGAAAAGTATTCTAGTTAGAGGAAGGCTGAGAGGAAAAGGGAGTATACCAATCAAGATGGGGATGGAGTAGGGCATATACTTCAGGTATTTTGGCTTTTGGTTGTTGTTTCCCCATTTTCATTTCTGATACAGTTTCCTAGCTGTCCTGACATGCCATACATGCCTGGCAAAATTTGATCCCTAGATCAATAATGAAAGAAATGAACACATGTAAACTTATGTGTTCACCCACACCATATACACATGCAATAAACAAACTTTTAAAAAGAAATTAGAAATGAGGACTGGGGAGATTGCACAATTATGTGAAAGTGCTTTTTCTGCCAACTCAAGGACCTGAGTGCAAAAACAAAACAAAACAAAACAAACAAACAAAAAAAAACAGGGCATAGCCAAATATGCTTGTAACCCACACATGGAGGGGAGAATAGGTGAGGAAAAGGAAATATTAGGAGCTCACTAGCCTAGCTGAGACCTCAATCTTCAGATTTAGTGAGAGACCGTCTCGAGGGCTGATACATAAACCAGACAGCAATAAAGAAAATGCCAGATAAGTCTCCTCTGCTGCATGGACCTGTACCTCCATGCATATGCATATAAGGCATACAAATGAGTGGTAGGGACAGAGCGGGAGGGAGAGACAAAATGAAAGGCGAAGGGAAGGAAGAAAGAAAAAGGGAAGAAAGTACATTTAAAATGATTGTCAAAATGAAAACTTAAATGGTCAGTCTAAATAACAAAACAAGCAAAGATGAAAACCAAACTACTAATCTGGAAAATAAAAGGGAGGAAGAAGGGAAATTTCTGGTTTCTTTAACAACTCGGTTGTGTCTCAATCTTTTTTTTTTTTGGAAGCTGTCATGTGAGAGAACATGCATATGATGTTTTGCTGTCTGTTTCAAGACACTTCAGAGGGTGCATGATGTTTAGAAAGGATATAAATAGAATCCCACAGTGAGGACACTCTTGCATTGCTAAGCTCCTGCAATGCTTTGCTGGTCTTAGAAACACACAAAAGAACTTCTCGTGGTATTTCAGCTCATTCTGGCCACTTTCCTGACTTGTGCCAATTAGGCAGAGCCTTGATGTTTCTGCTGGATCATGCTGCCACTACAGATTCACATTTGGTGTTTGCTATTGAAATGGATTGCTGATATAAGAGTGGAATCACCCCAAGGAACTACCTTCTAAAAAGGTACATAATACCCTTTCCTATTATCCTTCTTTTTCCCCTACCTCTGGTTGGTGGGTTAGAAGAGAGGTTGTAGCATTTAAGAACCCTAGATAAAGTAGGTTTTGAAAAATCTAAGCCTTCAGAAGGGAGTCTATATAATATGCTGACAAAAGATAGTCAGAAGAGGGTAATATGGGTAAAAAGAGCAACACTTATTTTGCCAAGCCTTCACAATAATGTGACCCAACTCTTCAATCCCTGGAAAACTCTCAACACAGAGATTATCCCAAAGTATAAAATAAAATATGCAGGTTGTGAGGTGGTGGCACCTGCCTTTAGAGACAGGCAGATCTCTGAGTTCGAGAACAGCTTGGCCTACAGAGTGAGTTCTAGCCGGGCGGTGGTGGCACCGCACTTGGGAGGCAGAGGCAGGCGGATTTCTGAGTCTACAGAGTGAGCCTGGTCTACAGAGTGAGTTCCAGGACAGCCAAGGCTACACAGAGAAACCCTGTCTCGAAAAACCAAAAAAATAAAAAAAATTTTAAAAAAAAGAATTCTGGGAGTTAGATATCCCTCTTCCCAGATGGAGCTTCATCCTGTTTCCAGTATGAGAGTACAGAGAAAGCTGAGTGGGACAAGGTAACACATAGCTGTAGTCTCAGCAGTTGGATGGCTGGGGCAGAAAAAGTAAAAGTTTTGAAGGCAACATGGAATATAAACAAGTCCTAGATCAGGATAGCCCATTTCAAAAATCAAAAAAGGGAACACGATGGTGGTGGCACACACATCTTTAGTATTTAGGAGGCAGAGGAAGGCTGATCTCTGAGCTTGAGGCCAGCCTGGTCTACAGGGCAAGTTCCAGAACAGCCAGGGTTAGACAGAGAAACCCTGTCACAAAAACAAAACAAAACATTCAAACTTTAAATTCAGTCTCTTTAAAATATTCAAATTCCCTCTAAAACTTCACATAAAAATAAAAAATAAGTTACATACTTTCTTTAAGAGGTCAGAATCAGGGTAGTTACAAATCAAATCAAAATGTCTGGGACCCACTCAGGATCCACTGAGCTTCAGAGGTCCTTGGCAGCAGCATTTATCCAGCTGTCTGTCATCCACAGCACATGCAGCTTTTCTTGTAGACTCAGACTGGCTTCACTCCATAGCTGCTGCTATCCTGATCATCTCACAGTACAAGCATCTCCAAAATGTTGGCATGTCCACTACAACTGTGCTGCACTTTCACCAATACCCTCTTCTAGGTTTATTTTCTTCAGGGACTCTAACCCTGCCATATAGATTGAAGCCTCAACTTCTCTCCATGATCTCTACAATCCTAGGTATTCTGAGGCTGTACTAGCTCCCACTACAGCTGAGTGCGAGATCTGCCAGCAGCAGAGACCAACACGAAGTCCAATGACACTACTTCCCTAGGTGACCAGCTAGCAACCAAGTGGCAAGCTGACTACCATTCCCATTGTGGAAAAGGCAATGTTTTGTCCTTGCTGAAATACGACATATTCTGGTTTTCGATTTGCCTTCCTGCATATAAAACTTCTGCCAAAACTAAACCCATGGAATTATAGAATATTTTATCCACCACCATGGTATTCCACATAGCATTGCTTCTGACCAAGGAACTTCACTTCACTAGCCATCTCATATAATACACTGCTTCTTATGTTTGCCACCATCCTGAACAGCTGGCCTGTTAAAACAGTGGAATGGCCTTTTAAAGACACATATAGGGAGGGCCAGGGTTCTCCTGAAGGTGGTATATGCTTTGACTCACCATCCGAAATATAGTATCGTTTTTCTTAAATTTAGGATTCATGGGTCTAAAAGTCAAAGGGTAAATCTGTGATGATTCATCTTGGTTGTCAACTGATTACATCTGAAGTAAAATAAAACACAAGCAGCTGGACATGCCTGTGAGGAATTTTCTTGACCATTTTTTTAAGTGAGAAGATCCACCACAAATCTTATGCCCCATATAAAAGGACACATAAGGAGTAAGTTTTTGCTTTTTTGCCTGCTTGACTTCGTTGAACTTTATCTAACCTGTTTTAGATCCATACTTTCACTGGCATTAAAATCTATTCGTCAGGATTCCAATATAGACTAAGGACCAGCAACTCTCTAGGAATCCTAGACTCCAGTGCTAGATTGGAAATGCTGTGACAGCTAGTCTTGTAAACTGAATAACTATCAGGATTTGTGGCCTTTCCATTAGGAATCAGCCACTGTTGAACTACTTGAATCACCACCTGTAAGTCAGTCTTTCTTTTTTTCCCCTCCAGGGACTAACCATGAGTCTTTATTTGCCTCAGCTACTTGAGGGGGATGAGGCTGGTGTAGGTGGCACTGATACCAGGTAAGCTGTGCCTCAAAGGCATGTAAGGTATTGGAGAACTCAAACAAGTAGTGGCATATCACTTCTGTTTAATTTCCATCTGGTTGAAGCTCTTGCCATTGTATAAGCCCACCATGTTGCATACCATCTCTGGTAGGATGATTATGTCCCTCAAGTAGATCTTCACCACCTCAGGCTTCTCCATGGGTAGTACCTCCTACTTGGTCTTCTCAAACACTTGAGTAGTACAAGTGCTGCTTCCACTACCTCTGGAAGGCACTGTACAACTGCATCTGCTGCTCATATGACATGTCCAGCAATTGGTCCAGATCCAACCATGGCAGTTGAATTTTCAGAAGATCCACTTCTCCTCCACTTCAGCCATCTTGGTGGCTACTCGGAAACACTGGCTGCATCTGTGCAGTTATCTCGAACTTCCTGTAAACTATTCTTAATAACAAATGTTAACTATATTCTGGTAGATGATACAGATCAATCATGGAAGAACCTGTTTACTCCTAAGAAAGGAAACATATTGGAAATAGTATCTACTACTCAGCTTTACTGAAACCTTATATTCTTCAAAAATAAAGCTAATAAAAATTAAGACAAGACTTGTTGATGTGGTACACATCTTTAATCCCAGCATTCAAGAAGCAGAGAGACAGGTAGATTTCTTTCCTGGTATACATGATGAGTTCTAGCCAGCTAAGGCTATATAGTGAGGACCTGTCCCAAAAAATAATAAAGCAGCCATATTTGTGAATACAGACAAAAAAGAAATAAAAGCAGAGTCTTAAGATATTTGCATATACATATTTACAACTGCACTAATCACAAGAAGTGGAAAGAAGCCAGGGCATAATAGCATAATAGCACTCAGGAGACAAAGGCAGATGACTCTGTAAGTTCGAGGCCAGCCTGATTACAGAGTGAGTTCCAAAACAGCCAAGGCTACACAGAGAAACCCTGTCTGAAAAAGGCCAAAAACAAAGACAAGAAACAAAAAGTAGACTAGGAGCCAGCTAGATGGCTAAATGGACATCAGTTTGATTCTAGAGACATCAGTTTGATTCTAGAGACCTGCATAGTAGGGAGAAAAGAGACTCCATCCAGCAAGTTAGCCCTCTGACCCCCACAAGCATATCATGGCACATGTGCCCAAACACATACAAACAAAAATTTAATTTAAAATTAAAGGTTTAAAATGTCTACAAGAGGGGGCTGGAAAGATTGCTCAGAAGTTAAGAGCACGGACTATTCTTTCAGAGATCCTGAGTTCAATTCCCAGCAACCACATGATGGCTCAGAACCATTTGTAAATGGGATCCCGTGCCCTCTTCTAGTGTCTGAAAACAGGGAAAGTATACTCATTAACATAAAATAATAAGTCTAAAATGGCTACAAGAACCCCCAGCACATGGGAAGTAGAAGGGGGAAAGAAAAGAACTACAAAAGATTTTCTATGAATGTACCACTCCATATTCCCACCAGTAATACATAAAAGATTTTCTTTTTTGTTTTGTTTTGTTTTGTTTTTTGAGACAGGGTTTCTCAGTATAGCTCTGGGCTGGCCTCGAACTCAGAAATCCACCAGCCTCTGCCTCCCAAGTGCTGGGTTTAAAGGCGTGCACCACCACTGACCGGCTAAAAGATTTTCTTAGTATCTTTGCCAACATTTGGTGACTATGTCTACACACATCTTTTTTTTTTTTTCAAAAAAAAGTATTTTATTTATTTTATGTGTATGAGTACACTGTAGCTGTACAGATGGCCATGATCCATCATGTGTGTGGCTGCTGGGAATTGAACTCAGGACCTCTGCTGGCCTGCTCGCTCCAGCCCCACTCGCTCCAGCATAATTCACTGTAGCTGTCTTCAGACACACCAGAAGAGGGCGTCAGATCTCATTACAGGTGGTTGTGAGCCACCATGTGGTTGCTGGGATTTGAACTCAGGACCTTCAGAAGAACAGTCAGTGCTCTTAACCGCTGAGCCATCTCTCCAGACTCCGTCTACACACATCTTAATTTTAGCTATTCTAATAGTTATGTGGTAATATCTTATTGTGCTTTCAATTTGCATTTCCCTAATGGCTACTGACAAATGTCTACGGATACCAAACATCTTTTCATTTGTATCTATTTCTCCTTTAGTGAAATGGCTATCTTTTGTTTGCTTCCTAAGTGACTGGTTTTTACTGTATAGTTCGGTTTCTTACACATTGGCTTTTGCCAAACACATCTTGCAAAGACAGTGGTCCTCAACCTTCTTAATGCTGTGACCCTTCAATACAGTTTCTCCTATTGTAACCTCCAACCATAAAATTATTTTCATTGCCACTTCATAACTATAATTTTGTTACTGTTATAAATCATGAGTATCTATGTTTTCTGATGGCTTTCAGTGGCCCTGTGAAAGGCTAGCTTGAGCCACCCAACTCCCAAAGGTTGAGAACTGATACTCTAGGACTAGAGGGGATCACTGGATAAAAGCATTTGCCATATAAGCCTGATGGCCTAAATGTAATATCTAACATCCAACACATAGGTGGAAGGGAAAACAAAGACTCTAAAAAGTTGTCCTTGAACTACCATATGCATGATGTAGCATGCTTGAACCCACAAACATCAAACATAATAAAAAAAAATCATTCCAATTAATAACTGGATATTTTGTGTATGTAGTATTATTTGTCGGTGGTGGTTGTGTGAATGAAATGTATGAGGGTTTGTGGACCCATACCTTCACATGCTTAGGGTTTAAAAGGATGCAAAGAGCCTTTCTCTACTCTCTTGAGACAGGGTCTCTCAATGAACCTGAACTAAAGCTCCCCGTTTCCACTTGGCTAGAGGGGTTATCCAAGTAAATCCAGGGATCCAGATGTAAACCTGTCCCCATCCTCATCTATGCTGGTGTTACAGACACTTGTAGCTATAGGCTCTTGCATGGGTGCTAGAAGCTTGAACTCGTACCTACACATCACGCATTCTTGATAATCAAGAATAAGAGCCGGGTGGTGGCGCACGCCTTTAGTCCCAGCGCTTGGGAGGGAGAGGCAGGTGGATCTCTGAGTTTGAGGCCAGCCTGGTCTACAGAGTGAGTTCCAGGACAGCCAGGGC
>NW_022196911.1:68040710-68042079 GCF_008632895.1 Mastomys coucha | reverse complement strand
AAAAAAAAAAAAAAAAAAAAAAAAAAGAATAAGAGCCATCTTTCTCAATCCTGTAGTCTATTTTCTCATCTCCCTAAAGGTGATACACCCAAAGGTTTTAGTTTTGAAAATGTCTAATGTATCAATATTTTCTTCTCTACATTATGCTTTCATTCTAGTAATAATCAAGGGGTCCTTAATTCATAAACATGTGGAAATATAATAAGTATTATTTTAAGTAAGCTACATTTAGAACTATTAGTACTGCTTTATAGTAAATATATTAATGTGCTGATAATATCTAAAAGCCATGGTTTAGTTCAACACTTTTTTTTTAAAAGATTTATTTATTTATTATATGTAAGTATACTGTAGCTGTCTTCAGACACATCAGACGAGGGCATCAGATCTCATTATGGGTGGTTGTGAACCACCATGTGGTTGCTGGGATTTGAACTCATGACCTTCCGAAGAGCAGTCGCTCTTCCCTGCTGAGCCATCTCACCAGCCCTTAGTTCAACACTTAATCATATCAACCAGTATTTTAGATTTAGAACACATTATATAAATATGGTGGTATATACCTTTAAATCCAGCACTCTGAAGGCACAGGCAAGTGTTCCTCTGTAAGTTTGAGGCTAGCCTGGTCTATACAACTAGCATCAAGCTAGCCAAAGCTACATAATGAGACCTTGTCCCAAAAACCAAAAAGGAAGAAATAGAAGTGAGGTCATCCATTATAAAAACTAATGCAGAATGTATATTTTGTTCTGAAGTATTTTATTTACATTTTAAAAAATCAAATTAGCATTTATAAATACCAAAATTTTCTATTATTGAAGCTATTCACTAATAACTATTGCTTAAAAACTGTTCTAGTACTTAACATTAAGAAAGTGCGGTGGTGGCGCACGCCTTTAATCTCAGCACTTGGGAGGCAGAGGCAGGCGGATTTCTGAGTTTGAGGCCAGCCTGGTCTACAGAATGAGTTCCAGGACAGCCAGGACTACACAGAGAAACCCTGTCTCGAAAAAAACCAAAAAAAGGGCTGGCGAGATGGCTCAGCAGGTAAGAGCACTGACTGTTCTTCTGAAGGTCATGAGTTCAAATCCAAGCAACCACATGGTGGCTCATAACCACCCATAGTGAGATCTGACGCCCTCTTCGGGTGCGTCTGAAGTCAGCTACAGTGTACTTATTTATAATAATAAATAAAATCTTTAAAAAAAAAAAAAAGTTCACCTATGGGCTGGAGAGATAGCTCAGCAGTTAAGAGCGCGGACTGCTCTTCCAGAGATCCTGCGTTCAACTCCCGGCAACCACATGATGGCTCACAACCATCTGTAATGGGCATCTGATGCTGTCTTCTGCTGTGTCTGACAGCTGACCC
>NW_022196911.1:68038091-68040700 GCF_008632895.1 Mastomys coucha | reverse complement strand
AGTTAAAGCTTTCTTCAGATCCCATAACACAATATATCAAATAAATAATTCCTGGATGTTTCCTTAGCTAAAGCAACTTTAAGCCATACAATACCTCTCCAAACCATGTTTGCTTCATTAATGTTAATTTGGTATTTTTAATAGGGGATGTAGAGACAGCTCAGCAGCTAAGTGTTTGCTGCTTTCCTATAGGATCTCAGTTCAATTCCTAGCACACTTGTCAGGCTTTTTATAGCTTCCTGTAACTTGAGCTACAGAATGTGATGCCCTCTTCTGGCCTCTCTAGGCATGAACACATATGACATATACTTACACAGATGGACATACACCCACATAAAGTCAATCTTTAAAAATTACCAGTCCTTACCAGCCCTAGTAGTTTTGTGAGTGTGTGGAGTGTGTGTTTGAGAGTGTGTGTGTGTGTGTGTGTTTGTGTGTGCACGTGCGAGCGTTATGTATCAAAGCATTCAGTACAATAAACACTTATCATAGTATTAAAATTCCCAAGTGTAAAGCACACCTTTAACTTCAGTGCTTGAGAGGCAGAGGCAAGCAGATCTCTGTGAATTAAAGGCCAGCCTGGTCTTGAAGCTCCATAGTGAGCTCTAGGAGAGACATGTCTACATATAGAAAACCCATTTCAAAAACAAACAAACAAAACCAAACAAAATGAAACTCCCAAGTTTGGGTGGAATATAGCTCAGTTGCAGTGTTTGTCTAACATAGACAAAATCCTGAGAAGGATCCCTAGCACTGAATAAAACCAGTTATCTGTAAACCTGGCAACAGAAAGGAAAGACACTAAACTTTAGACTACTCCGCTCCCCACCAAAATATAAAAGCAAATTCCCATAGCACTTGAATAATTGGTAGTTTATATAAATACAAGTTTATATAAACTTGTAAGCTTTTCTTTAATTTCTAAACATGTAAGGTCTTTTTTTGCTTTGAGCAATGGCTGGAGATCAAACTTAGACTCATACTTCCTAGGCAAAGTGTACCACTAAGCCACACTTCCCGGGGGCTGGTGAGATGGCTCAGCGGGTAAGAGCACTGACTGCTTTTCCGAAGGTCCTGAGTTCGGATCCCAGCAACCACATGGTGGCTCACAACCACCTGTAATGAGATCTGACGCCCTCTTCTGGTGTGTCTGAAGATAGCAACAGTGTACTTACATATAATAAATAAATAAATCTTTAAAAAAAAAAAAGCCACACTTCCCATTTCAACAATTTTTTTCATTTAAAATTTGTTTGTTGTTGTTTAGTTTTGTAAGATGTACAGATGTTTATGTCTTCACCACCTGCATATCTAGTGCCTGCAAAAGCCAGAGTGTCAGATTCCCAGAAAATGAAATTAGATGGTTGTAAGTCACCACATGGGTACTAAGAACCAAACCCTGGTCCTCTGTAAGGGCAGCCAGCACTCTTAATCACTGAGCCATCTCTCCAGTCCCTCAACAATTCTTAATAACATGTTCATTACTCTGAATCTTTCACATATTAGAGGAATTATCACTTATTCTATTTTCTCTCTTTTGTGATTTCTACTGGGATTATGAGAAGGCAAATATATTTTAAAAGGACACTAAGAAGTATTACATTCTTGGGCTGAGAGTATAGCTCAATAGTTGAATGCTTGCACCTAGCATTCACCTAGGTTCAATCTCTAGCACCACAAAATAAAGGAAAAAAAAGTAAAGAAGTCCACTGGACTTATCAGCAAATACAAACTAATCCTCTTTGAAGGAAGCCAGAAATCTCTATTTTTACAGTCTTAGATATACAATGTAACAACCTATTTAAGACAGGTAGCCAAGAAATACAGGTTATAGATTTTTTAAAGTTATGTTTAATATACATAATCAAAGTTTCTACTACAAAGGCTCAAGTATTTTGTTATTGCATAAAGGGATTCTCCTATTTTAGAATGTCTATGAAATAATGAGGAAAGGAAATAGAGGAAAGAAAAAGTAAAGTGTAAAGATGTAGCTCAGTTAGTGGAGTACTTGCCTAGCATGCAGTTCTGTATTTAATACCTAGAATAACATAAAACCAGGCATGATGACACACACCTGTAATTCAAGCATTCACGTGATAAAGGCTATAGGATCAGAAGTTTAGGTCATCACTGGATACACCCTGAGCTACATCAGACCCCAATTTTCAAAATAAATACGGTTTTGGTTTTGGTTTTTCTTTTTACTTATTTATTTTGTTGTTTGTTTTGAGACAGGAAGGAAACAAACTGATTGTCTTCCTCAGCCTCTCTCCCATAGCTGGGATTTACAGGCTTGAGCCACTACCTAGCTTACTTAACTTAAGATCATTTTTTAAGATTTATTTTTATTTTATGTATATGAAAGTTTTGCCTTCATGAATGTCTGTGTACATGTGTGTAGTGCCCAAAGAAGCCAAAAAAGAGTATTCTATCCCTTAGATCAATATTCTTAAAACCTGAGCCATTTCTCCAGCCCTTATCTCAGATTTTGTTATTTTATACAGCAAGTTTTACTGAAGGTGAAAATTAATATCGAGTAAGCTAGCCAGGCAGTGGTGGCACATGCCTTTAATCCCAGCACTTGGGAGGCAGAGGCAGGCGGATTTCTG
>NW_022196911.1:68024840-68038070 GCF_008632895.1 Mastomys coucha | reverse complement strand
AAAAAAACAATACTGAGTAAGCTAATTTTGAGTATTTGAGAGTCCCCACCCACAACCCTAGCACCCCAGACAGGCTCTTACTATGTGACTAAGGATTTCCTTCAACTGAAGAGTTTTATCTGCATCTGTCTTACAAGTGCTGGGACCAAAGGAGTATATCAACACGTATGGTATTTGATTTTTAAATTCTACTTCATGCAAAATGATTGATAGGTCAATAGTTAAGAACACTGTCTACTCTTCCAGAGAACCCAGACAGATACCTAGTACCCACATGGCATCTACAACCATCTATAACTCCAGTTCTAGCAGGTCTGGTGCCCTCTTCTAGCACCAAGCATGCACCAGGCACCCATGTGGCCCACATAAAGGCAAAATATCCATGCACATAAAAAAAATTTTTTTAATAAAGTAAAATTCTACCTCATTAATTGTGTCAACTACTGCTCCCTGGGGAGCAATTTACCCACTTGAATACAAGAAATATATAAAATAAGAAAGTCCTGGCTCTAGCAACTCCATTAGCAGCATTCATTTGACCTTCAGCATTTATTTGACCTCTCTAAGCCTCTGTTTTCTTTCAGGAGGATTAAATGAGATAATGTGTAAAATAACAGTAGCTGGTACTTGTCAATCTTCAGTCAAGAAGTCATTAAGCACTTGGGAGGCAGAGGCAGGCAGATTTCTGAGTTTGAGGCTAGCCTGGTCTACAGAGTGAGTTCCAGGACAGCCAAAGCTATACAGAGAAACCCTGCCTCAAAGAAAAACAAAAACAAAAACAAATAAAAAAAAGAAGTCATTAAGTGCATCACTTCTTCAGCTGGGGTAGGTACCTATAACCCAGGCTAGGGAGGTAGAGGTAGGCAGTCCAAGTATTCTAAACCCACCTTGAACTACAAAGCAAGAAAATGTCTCAGCCAGGCAGTGGTGGCACCTTTAATCCCAGCACTTGGGAGGCAGAGGCAGACGGATTTCTGAGTTTGAGGCCAGCTTGGTCTACAAAGTGAGCTCCAGGACAGCCAGGGCTATACAGAGAAACCCTGTCTCAAAAAAAAACAAAAAAATAAAATAAAATAAAATAATCTCTGTAAAGACAAGGTCGCTCAAAGAGGACTCTTGGTCAGAAGGAAAAATGATTAATTTTTGTACTCTCTCTCTTTTTTTTTTCTTTTGAGACAGTGTCTATATAGCCCTGGCTATCCTAGATCTATGTAGACCAGGCTGGCCTCAAATGCTCTCCCAAATGCTGGGATTAAAGGCATGTGCCACATGTCCAGCTCTGTATTCTACTTTAATCTGTTTATAATACCTTTAAAATGTTTTTTAATTGATCTATTGTACTGAGGGACTTCTTGTGTTTAATGCATCACAAAACAAAACAAACAAAAAAAAACTGTCACTAAATTCATAAAGGAGTAAGTCATAACCTAATAATATCATGGAGAAATATACAAGCTATCTGATTTCATCTTACTGGCTTCCCAATAGCCACAATGGTGACACACCATAATCCAATGACTCCATCTCAGGGGACTTTGGCAATAGATATATTTTTCATTGTCACAAATGAGGGGTGTACTACTGGTATCTAGGAGGTACAGACAAGAATGCTGTAACTTTTCCTGCACAGGTACAACCCTCCACAGCAACAACTGCCCTAAATGTCATGATACCAGAAATGAGAGATTCTGTAATTCAGGGCACCATTCTGCTTAACTACTCAAGTAACAAAGCTCTTCATTACAGGATAAATTCTCCTAGGTAATGAATCAAAACCTTTTATCACTGACACACTACTAGCTCAACAAATGAAGCCACTGCTGTAAGTTTCTGAAACTCTAGCACTGAGAACACTTTACCAGATTATGTTACCTACTCAGCTCATTTTAGTATTTTTAAGGCATTTATACGAGTTCATTAATTTCAAAATTACATTTTACCATTTACTATTTTCAAGAAATAAGAAAACTCATTTTAAAAAAAATGCTAAAGTAAAAAAGAAAAAGCCTTTATATTAGGTGCTTATCCAGTCTTCTCAAATAAATTTAATATTTTCACATTTCAATCAACAAACTTCGTTCCATACATTTTGAACAATTAAGTAGCCCTAAAAATGACCTAAACTATTATTATTTCTGTGAAAACAAAAAAGCAAAATAAACAAGCCTAGTGTGGTGGTACAGGATTCAAACCCCAGCACTCAGAAGACAAGAAGGGGGGGGGGGGGGGTGAGGCAAGCACTTGGAAGGCAGAAGACAGATCTGTGTGAGTTCAAGGCCAATGTGGTCCACATCTCAAGTTCCTGAACAGTCAGGGTTATAGGAGAAAGCCTGAGAGAGAGAGAGAGAGACAGACAGACAGACACACACACACACACACACACACACACACACGCGGACACGGACACGGACACGGACACACACGGACACAGGCAGGCATGTTTCTGTGAGTTCCAGATAGCCAAGGACTCCATAAAAAAGCCCTGTCCCCCCACCAAAAAAAAAAAAAAAAAAAAGGATGCTCACAAATGGGTCTTATTTTAACATAGTGATACGATACTGTTAAACTATAAAATCTTTTGCACCATTTAAAATGTATGTCATTTCCATTATGTAAGGCTACTGTTTTAATATTCGGAGCTTACCATCTATCTAATAGTTTGCCACATAATAAAAACTAATACAGATAAAGTTGGTTTTATTAGTTTTTATTTTTGTTTTCTGTGACAGGGTTTCTCAACATAGTCCTTGATGTCCCAGAATCCACTACTGTAGACCAGGTAGGCTTTGATAAAGAATTCCTACGAAGACAAAAATCTTAATTCCTTCATCCAAAACAAAAGGAGAAAAAGACCGAAGAAAAAAGGATGTTTATAAGTAAGATGCAATAAATTATTTCACTTCTTTCAAAAATATTTCTGATCGGTATTCTAACTTTTCCATCCACTTCAAATCGCTGTCCCACCTAGAATTTTAATACTTGTCCAAACCTGCTAGCTCATGGTCTAATAATAAACCTAATTATACAATCTGTAACAGCCCCTGTCGACCTTTTCCTTAAGAAGCCATAAAGATGATTTAGCTGACACCTCAAACTCATAGAAATCTATTTCATTTATCAACATTTCGTCTTTCAGAGCTAAGTTTAACCGAGAGCGGCGAGGGAGGGGGAGGACCGGCTACAGGTTGAGGAGGGGTGAAATCGCCTTGAACGGAGCAAGGCACACGCTTGGCGTAGGGCAGCAGGGCTAACTACCGGTTCATTTCTCTTTAAATCTGGCAGCACGTGGGGCGGCATTGTGAAGGCACCAACCCGCCTCCTCCCTCCCCCCCCTTCCACTCCGCACACGTACGCCTCCAGCGCGCATGCTCCGCTCACACAGTCCTAGCAGAGTAGGAGCCAACCCCCTAAAAAGTCAACCTGGAAGCCGCAAACGGCCAGAGGCCGGGACAATGGGGGAGGGGGACAGAGCCTCCACGGGGGAGGCACTTAGCCGCCGCCCCAGGCCGGAGCCTAAGACGGGCCACAGCCCGGTGGCTGCGGGCCTGCGCGAAGGAGCCCGAGCCGTGCCGAGCACAAAGCCCCGGCCGGCCAGCGAGCGAGCGACTTTCCTCGGCGCCCGCGCCCACCCTCCCCCAGACGGGCGGCGCAGCCCGAGCTCGTGCCAGGCGGAGGCAGGCGAAGCGGAGTCGCACTCCCCGCCGAGCCCTCGGTGCCCCGCGTCGGCACCCGGGCCGGCCCCGCCGTCGCTTTTGTTGTCTGCCCCTTAACTCCGCGGACCCCCGCGCTGCCGGGCCAGAAGTTTGGCGCGCCTCCCCTAAGCCGGCCCCCGACAGGGCTCGGACTCGCCGCCGCGCGGGGCCCGCCAGCCACGGGAACCCCGAGGTCCCCGAGGTCCCGCGGCCTCCGCCGCACCTGAGCCGGGGATCCGCCCCTCGGGGAGGGTCGGCCCGACCGGGACCCACGCCCCTCCCCCGCAACGCCCCAGTGCCGTGGGGGAGGGGGGCAGCCGCCCTGGGCGTCCGGCCCGTCCGAGGGCGAGGCTGGGGAGCGTCCCCGCCCCCAACACCCTCCCCAGCCGGGCCAGGAGCGTCGCCAGCCGGTCGCGACCCGCGGGGCTCCCACCCTCGCGGCCCGCCACCACCCAGCCTCGGAGCGGGGCGAGAGGAGGCGAGCGGCTCCGCAGCCCGCGATCGCGGCCCGGCGCCCCGCCGCTCACCTGCCAGCTGTCTTCGCAGTAGCAGCGCCGACTGCAGCTCCGTCATCCTCCCCACCAAGAGCCCCGGGCTGCCGCCGGGACTTCGACGGACGGGGGGGACAAGCTCTGACGGTGCCTGGAGCTAGGTGTGTTGAGGAACCCGGGCCCCACGACTGGAGCTCCTTAGCCGCGGGAGGCCGGTCTTGGGAGACCCGAGAAGCGCCTCGCCGCCCAGGCGAGTCCGCTCCGCTCGGCTTTCCTCGGAGCGCTTCACGCCCGGAAGGGGAGGGTACCCGGGCCGCCGCGGCGCGCACTGGGACTTCGCTCGCCCGCTTCCCTCCTCAGCCCGCCCGTCGGCCCCACCGGTGCCTTCCCCCGCCACTGCCTCTCTGCGCGCAGGGCCGCTCCGCGCAAGCGCGCTGAGCCTGCCGACTTCAGAAGCGGCTCGCCTGCTAGCCCGACCCCTCAGCCCTGCTGCCCCGCCTCCGGCGGCGGGACCCCGCCCACCGCGCGCAGTGGGGTCAGCCCCGCCATCTTGGGAAGGTCCACGCCCGCCCAGCTGCGGAAGCGGAGGCAGCTTGGACGCCCCGCGGACGCCGTGACAAAGAGGTCGCGGAGGGTCAGGACGCTGCCTCCCAATAGAAGCGGGAGGTCTTGAGCGTAAATGGGACCAGAGGTGGTAGATTGTTGGCGAGAACCCAGCGGCGGTCCGACACTACAGCCGAGGTGTGCGAATTAGTCATTGTTACAAAGCCGAATTTAGTTACTGGTGTGCCCCATTTTTTAAGCAGCCGCAAAATAGAAGTGCACGGTGGTAATAAAGAATGCACAGGACGGTCTTTGAAATAAAATGCTAGGGGTCTCATAGCAGAAAACGTTTAAGTAAATAGTAAGACTGTGAGTAAAGTGCAGAGGTGTGATTAGCACAACCTGCTATGATACACGGTTCGGATTCAGGTGGTGTTCGCCTGTAATCCCAACACTAAGATTGAGGATTGGAGAAGACCCCAGACCCCCTTCGCTGCATAGTGATACCCAGCCTCCGTCTGGAGGTGAGGATCCATGATAGATCAGACTCCTAGAAAGGCACCTACTATGTAAAGTCCAAGTATGAATGCCAAGATTAGGAAAAGGCTACCTTATCCAACCCTTCTTGCCCATTTCCCAGTTTTGTGCTTTGTCAACACTGTAGCAATAAAGGGAAGGAAAAAGTAACATTGATAGTCAATTTTGTTTGTCCTTTTTTTTTCTTTTAAAGATTTGTTTCATTTATATGAGTATACTATTATTCTCTTCAGACACACCTGAAGAGGTCGTAGGATCCCATTACTGATGGTTGTGAACAACCAGGTGGTTGCTGGGGATTGAACTCAGGACCTTTGTGAAAGCAGCCAATGCTCTTAACCGCTGAGCCATCTCTCTCCAGCCTCTTGTTTGTTCTTTCAATAAGTGTTTGTTCAATCCCTAGTTCCCTGTACCTGTACTATAGAAAACAAAAACTCTGCATAGGAAATCAGGTACATTTCTACCCACAAAAACCTGAAGAAGCTTCTGGGAGCTCCAAGTAAAATGAACAAGGGAAGCAGATTCTGGCAGGCATGTAATAAAAATGACTGCACAAGCAGGCACAAGGCCCTCGGTTACCTCCCACCACCTCGGTTACTGTCCCACCAGACCAAAGAAACAAATAAACATTGAGTGAATCTGCCATTTTGAAATACTGCCCACTTAGGGACTAAGCCAGTTTTTTTTTTGGGGGGGGGTGCTTTTTGTAGTTGTTTTACTTGTTTGTCTGTTTGTTTGTTTTGGTTGGTTGGTTTTTGGTATTTTGAGACAGTTTCTCTATGTAGCCCTAGCTGTCCTGGAACCCCTCTGCAGACCAGGGTGTCTTGAACTCAAGAGATCTGCCTGCCTCTGCCTGGATTAGGACTAAAAGCATGCACCACCATATCCCTCTGTGGGTTTGTTTTTAAGGATTTTGTTTATTAGTTTTAATGGGTATGTATATGAGCCTAGATGAATTTATGTGTACCATGTGTATGCCTGGTACTCAAAACCCAGAAGAGGGCATCAGGTGCCCTGGAATTGGACCTGCAGAGGGGTCTTATGGTACTATATGATTGCTGGAAACCATCCTGTCCTCTGTCCTCTGAAAGAACAGTAAATTTTCTTAATCCTTGGCCATTTTTCCAGCCCCTATATTTTTGTTTTTAAATATATTCATTATGCAGAGCAATGAGCTTCATTAAGACATTTTTGTATATGCACTTTGCTCATGTCCCCACACACTCTTAATTACCTTCTTGTTCCACATCCCTTTCCCACTGATTTCCTTCCTCTTCCAAAATAATTCCATTCTACTTTGAGTTCTTAATTTTATTGAAACTTAGATTCCACATGTGAGAAAGAAAGCATTCATTTGTCTTTGAGTCTGGCTCATTTCATTTAGCATGATGCTGTCTAGGTCTATCCATTTTCTTTCAAATAACTTCTTTTTCTAATAATTTATTTTTAAATTATGGATATATGCATATGTGTCTTCATGGATGTATATGCACCATGTGTGTGCCCTGCCTGTGGAGGTCAGAAAAACGATCCCTTAGAAAATGGAAGTACATGCCGGGCGGTGGTGGCGCACACCTTTAATCCCAGCACTTGGGAGGCAGAGGCAGGCGGATTTCTGAGTTCGAGGCTAGCCTGGTCTACAGAGTGATTTCTAGGACAGCCAGGGCTACTCAGAGAAACCCTGTCTCAAAAAACCAAAAAAACAAAATGTTTGAGGCCAGACTGGACTATCTGAAGGCCTATGTCAAAAAAATAAAAAATAAAAATTCTTCCTGGACTAAAATATTCCCTTTAAAATATCTCTTGTTTGCCAAGGCAGAGCTGGAAAGATGACTCAGTGGTTAAGAACTCTTGCTACTCTTGCAGAGAACCCAAGTTTCATTCTCATTACCCGAATGGCAGCTCAGAATTGTAGCTCCAGTTCCATGGGATCTGACTTCTGCTGACTCCTATGCCAGGCAAGCACATGTACATGGTACACAGGCAGGCAAAACACTCATGTACATGAATAAATCTTTTTTTTTTTTTTTGGAGACAAAGCTGCTCTGTGTATCCCAGGCTGTCCTTGAACTCAAGAGATCCACCTGCCTCTGCCTCCCAAGTGTTGGAATTAAAAGCATGTACTACCACCACCTGTACATCTTTAGTCCCAGCACTTGGAAGGTAGAAGCAGGTGGATCTCTGTGAGTTTGAAGCCAGCCTGGTCTACAGAACAGGTCCCAGGACAGCCAGGGCTACACAGAAACCCTCTCTCCAAAAACAAAACAAAGCAAAAAAAGTATCTTTTCTTCTTTCTTTTTTTTCTTTTTTTTAATGCAACATTGAGGATTTAACCAGGATTTCCTGTCTGCTAGAAAAGTGTTGTAACAACTGAGCTATATCCCCAACCCTGTTTTTCATCTTACTGAAACAGTGCATAACCATAATTCATAATCAAACAAGGTATGATGGCTTATAGTGAAAAAGAAAAAGGCTGTGTCATAGCCCATTCCCATCCCTAAGTCCTGGCCATAAGCAGCCCTTTTCCAACCCCATGGATATATTTCTTGTAGTAATTACCTAATTTCTCCAGAGCATATGCCTGACTGCCATTGAAATGCTCAGTGTGTCAAGGGGTTGTGTCACCAAGTCTGATGACCTGAGTTTGATCCCTGGGACCTTGTATGGTACAAAGAGAGAACCAATATTTGCAAGTTATCCTCTGACCAACACCTGTATTCTCATCTCCCTCCTACAGAAAGAGAGAGAGAACATAATCTATGATGGTTTTCTTATGTATCCATTTTAGACCTAATATGTTTATTTTTGCTGCAATCAGTAGGGATTTAAATGTCCTATATTACCTTCTATCCTTTATTTCCCTAAATTCAATTATGATATTTAATTATTTCATTAAATTGTTTCTATAGTATTTTGACTTTATAAATGTGGAATAGGAGAGCCAAATTCTGTAATGTATTGCAATTACATTTATTCCTTATATGAATTTGTCTTTGGCTTAGAGTTTCTAATTATATTTTTTCTGGCGGCACCTGAAGTATAATTGATCTCTTTTACTTCCCTACTCTGCCCAGAGTACTGCTTGATCCTATTAAGCCACCTTTTTCTTGGAAACTTTCCTCCTGGAACCCACTATATTATCTCTCTAGTCTGGACTGATTGATAGGGCCATGCTTACTCCGTGGTCAGGGCCTAGGATCTCCTTTGGCTGCTTCTCCCTTCCTGAGACTACTACATCCTAGATATGAAGTTTAAGTCTTTTTGTTACATCTTTATTTTTCTGGAGCACATTGGCATATAAATTCTGATGAGAGTATACAGGCAATTTTTAAGTTCTTAAATGTGGAAATGTTTTTATTATTTGTTTGTGGTGTAATTTGAACCCAGGACCTTACGTATGATAGGCTAACTCAAGACTATACCTGAGAATTAAACACCCAGAATTAATACCAATTTAGCTTTGTATAAAAGTTTAAGTTTATAGCTAGAGAGATGGCTCAGCAGTTAAAAGCACTAGCTGTTCTTCCAAACGACCCAAGTTCAAGTCCCAGCCCACATGAAGGGTCACAATTGTCTGTAACTCCAGTTCTAAGGGATCTGACACCTTCTTCTGGCCTCCGAGAGCACCAGGCAAAAACGGTACACAGACACATAAAACATAAAGAGCAAACATCCATATACATAAAGTGTAGATAAATATTAAAAATTTGAACATAAGGCAGGTATAGTAGCACACACCTTTTAGCCCAGCTTTTGGAAGGCAGAGGCAGTCAGACTGTTGAGTTTTGAGGCCAGCCCAGTCTACATAGTCCCAGGACAGCCAGAGCTACATAGTGAAACCCTGTCTTGAAAAACCCAGAAAACAAACAAACATACATACATACATACATACATACATATGTTTAAAATAAAATAGTTGTGGTAGAGATATGAATGAGCTGTTAAGAGCACTTGAGGATCTTGCAGAGATACCTCCTGGCCTCCATAGGCACCAGGCCTGCATGCACTAGACATAACTATTGCAGGCGCTTACACATAAACCTTTTTTGAAATAGTGACTTTTGTGTATGTGTGAGTGCCTGCAGTTATGTATGTGCACCATGTGAGTGCAAGAGCCTGAGGGGGTCAGATGAAGATACCAGATCCCTGGAACTGAAGCTACAAACAATTCTGAGCTGCTCTGTGGATACTGGGAACAGAATCTCAGACATCTGCAATAGCAACAAGTGCACTTAGCCATCTTTATTCTTTATTTTGAGACATGGTCTCACTATATATCCCTGGCTGGCCTAGAACTCTCTATGTAGACTTAGCCTCAAGCTTATTGATCCTAAACTCATTAAACCATTTATTTTAAATAGAGATCTGGATGCTTCTGTCTCTTGGATGCTGGAAATTCAAAGTGTGTTCTACTACAACCAGCTAAAAACATTATTTTTGTTTTTTTAAAATGGTAATATACCTTAGTGTATACTTTTTTGTTTTTAAATTCATGTGCTTATGCTCAGAAGAAATTGTGTGCTCTTGGGAACAGAGTTCAGTTGTATAGAAAATGTTTAGCATAGCAAAGCTCTGGATTCACTCTCCAACACCCAGTGAAAAACTGACATTTGAGTCTAGTATGAGTTCTTGCCTGTAGTCTGAGCTCTTCAGAGGCAGGGAGGCAGAGGCAGGCAGGTCTCTGAGTTCAAGGCTACCTTAATGTACACAGCTCCAGAATAGCCAGAACTACAGAGTGAGACCTTGTGTCAAATAAATAAATAAGTAAATAAATGTTGGCAAAGATACTAAGAAAATCTTTTAGCCGGGCAGTGGTGGTGCATGCCTTTAATCCTAGCACTTGGGAGGCAGAGGCAGGCAGATTTCTGAGTTCGAGGCCAGCCTTGTCTACAGAGTGAGTTCCAGGACAGCCAGGGCTACACAGAGAAACCCTGTCTCCAACAAAAAAAAAAAAAAAAAAAAAAAAAAAAAAAAAAAGGAAAGAAGAGGGACTGACAGAATAGCTTAGTGGGTAAAGATGCTTGCCATAGACACCTGGCAAACTGACTCAAATCCCTCGATCTCATGTAAAGGTAGAAGAACCATCCCACAGTTATCCTGTGACCCATGCCATGGCATACATACACATATACACCTCTCTCTTTCTCTCAGAAATAAATAATTTTTAAAAACCATCTTGGTCCTACATGCCTTTAAATACCAGCCCCTGAGACACGTAGGCAAGTGGGTGACTGAGTCCCCCACAGTCACTTAGTCTACATAGCTAATTCCTGGCAGCTAATGTTATATGGTAAGACACTGCTTTAAAATATAATACAAATCAATATATTTTTGTATATTGATCATACAGGCTCACTAAAGTACTTATTTTAATGATGTATTTGTTTTCATACATAATATATCATTATTAATGTGACATGTTAATAGCATATATATTTCTTCTGAAGCTTTCCCACTTAGACTCACTACAAACTAGAATTTTGGTCAGACTTGCATGGAGGAAATGACCATGGACATCCTTGTCTTTCCCCATTCCTGGAGTCAAATACATTGCGTGGAACTTTGTCCGGTAAGCACAAGAGAGGCCTTGTCACCATTTTTTTTTTTTTTTTTTTTTTTTTTTTGGTTTTTTGAGACAGGGTTTCTCTGTATAGCCCCGGCTGTCCTGGAACTAACTCTGTAGACCAGGCTGACCTCGTGCTGGGACTAAAGGCGTGCGCCACCACCACTCGGCCCTTTTCACCATTTTCAAATCAGACCAACTGTGAATTTCCTGCAGGAGACCCTCACAGGATTGGGCTCACTAATATTTTCTCATGGAATCTGGTGAGGGCTTCCGTAAGTAGCCCTGGCTGCCCTGGAATTCACTCTGTAGACCAGGCTGGCCTTGAACTCAGAAATCTGCCTGCCTCTGCCTCCCAAGTGCTGGGATTAATTAAAGGCGTGTGCCACCACTGCCCAGCTGTCCCCTCCCTTCTTAAGGAGAGTTTTCAGTGGTATAGCCACATACAAGTTGCCCATGTTCCTGTAAGTCACCCCAGCAGCTACTCGGTGCACATGTCTTGGTCAGAATTTGTTTGCTGACACTGGTGGCTATCTAGGATGAACAGATAATCTGTACATGTCTCTCTGAGAAAAATGAGCATACTGCCACAGCACTGGGGTTCTTGCACCATTCTTAGAGAGGCAGGTTTTGATGTTTCAATATTATGGCTCATACCCTGTTTTCATAGGTGCCTGTTAACAGGGTTTTCATCTATTTCTAGTTAAGACTTTTTATATATACTAATCATTAGAACTCAGGACACATTGGTACTAGGCAAATTCACTCACTAAGCTTCAACCCATTGCAAGGATTTTTTTAAATTACATTATTTATTTATTTGGATGTGGAGGTCAGATATAAACTGATGGAAATCTGTTCTCTCTTTCTACCATGTGAGTCATATAATATTGGAATCAACTGAATACATACTGTTTTGGTTTTCTTTTTTTAAGGTAAAGTTCACTAGGTAGCTCATGCTGGCAGATCCTTTTGTCTCTTACTCCCCCAAGCTGGGGATACAAATATGTAATGGCACATCAGGACTCCAAACATGTTTTTATAGTATTTCTAAATCCATACTTCTTCTAGCCCTGATCTTTTACCAGAGGCTCATCTGCAGAAGCAGCTATCTAACCCTGTATTCTTTTGATTCATAAACACTGAATACATGCCCACTTTCAGCTGGACATGACCCTCAGAATCTGAGGCCCAGGTGTGAACTAGATAGAGCACAAGTCTATCCTCAGGACAATGGCAGCCAGGAGAGAGATTACTCAGCACGGAAGGAAGTAAACAGATGTTAAATGGTGGTGGTGGTGCCAGTGGTAAATTCAGTCAACGCACCTTTAGTTCCAGCATTTGGCAGACAGAGCAGATCTCTGTGAGTGGAAAGCCAGCCTGGACTACACAGCAAGACCCCGTCTCAGTCAGGTGGTGGTGGCACACGCTTTTAATCCCAGTGCTTGGGAGGCAGAGGCAGGTGGATTTCTGAGTTTGAGGCCAGCCTGGTCTACAGAGTGAATTCCAGGACAGCCAGGGCTATACAGAGAAACCCTGTCTCCAAAACAAAACAAAACAAACAAAAAGTAAAGAAAGAAAAGGTGGTCTTTTCCAAATGAGAGAATTGAGGAGGGCATTCTGAGGACATTTTACCTGGGCTTAGATTGTAAACAAGTAGCAGCATTGGAAGAGTTTAGTAAAGAACATCCCAAGAATAGGAAATAGCTCCTATGAAGATCCTGGGGTATTTCAGAGCTCAGTTCATCCAGACTAAAAAGGAGGTTAGCTACACTGGTGCCTAATGAACAAGGGGCTCTGAGCTGGGAGCACTAGCAGGGACCAGGACACAAGGAGTATGTGAATGTGGAATCTGTGAAGCGGAGGCTGGAGGAGGGATGGGACATGGTATATTTATATATAATGTACATTATGTAGTATATCATATATAATGACATATATAATATAGTGATTTATATTATATTATATTAGGTCCCTTTAGGGGACCTAATCAGCCATGGTGATGACACATCCACTACCCTGTCTAACACCTGCTTGACTTCCTCATGCCACCAACCAGCTTCCCCACAAGACAGTCTCATTAGCCATAACCACACTCTGCTATATAATATATACTACATATATATTTATATTAGTATTAGTATTATTTTATTATGTTGGCTTTTTTTTTTTTATTTGAGAAGTCCTGTTAGTGTAGCTCTGACTGGTCTTGAACTCACTATGTAGACCAAAGTGGTCTTAAACTCAAAGACATTGCTACCTCTGCCTGTTGAGTGCTAGGTTTAAAGGTGTATACCACCATATCCTACTCTTGTTTATTAAAAAAGAAAGAAAGGGCTGGGCAGTGGTGGTGCACGCCTTTAATCCCAGCACTTAGGAGGCAGAGGCAGGCGGATTTCTGAGT
>NW_022196911.1:68010516-68024770 GCF_008632895.1 Mastomys coucha | reverse complement strand
AAAAAAAAAAAAAAAAAAAAAAAAAGAGTCTGAATAACCCTAAACGTCTAAAGTTGAGCAGAGTGGACTAAGCTGAAGGGAAGACAGGAAGAGGAGATAGATCTCAGTGACGGCTGCTTATTTGGGGCTTGTATCTTGGACTGAAAAATGCAAACAAGAGAACTAGTGGAAGTTTCTAGGGTACATGTTTTTATGAGTAATGCTCCTTACATGACTGCTCAGGGCAGTCATGGCTGACAGGTTCATTCCAGGCTAAGGGTCAGCCAGACAAGTAAAATGGGGGATGGGGCAAATTTGTTGTGGATTTGTTAGACAGTGATTACAGTAGTGAAGTAAGTTAGGAAGAGAAGGAAGCAAAAAAATAAAAAGGAAGCTGGTGGATAGTGAAAGGTGGTGCGCATAACAGGGACTAGCGATGGGGAATCTGTGGGTGACACACAAGTGAGCTGAAAGGAGAAAATGGTGCTTAGAGTGGGTGACTGGAAACCAAGAGTTGGGGCATGCTGTGGTTATGGCTAATGAGCTGGTCTTGTGCAGAAGCTGATTGGTTGCATGAGGAAGAGAGGAAGTCAGGCAGGTGTTAGACAGAGTACTGGCTGGGTCATCACCGTGGGTGACTAAGTCCCCCAAAGGTTTGAGGTTGAAGTAGGATAAAGACAAGTGCTAAGAAGCAAGAGCCAACGTCATTGAAAAATGAGTTTTCAGATTACAGCACCAAAAAAATAGTAAGTGGGGCTGGGAATGTGGTTCAGCTGGTACAGTGCTTGCCTAGCATACACAAAGTCCTGGCACCTCATAAAACTGGGCATGGAGGCCACTACTCAGGAAATCAGAAACTCAAGGCCATTCTTGGCTCCACAGGGACTTCAAGGCCAGCCTGGACTACATAGGGAGTTCAAGGATAGCCTGGACTACATTGGGTACAGCTAAAAGAGTTAGTTAGAGGAAGGAAAAGGGAAAAGAGGGAGAAGATGGAGTGTTGAGTGTGGTGATGGAGAATATTGAAATGTGCTGGTGCTGAGTCCATGAAGGAGAGAGCCTTCCCTGAGAGGTTTGAGGAAACTGTCCTCAGGAGGGGCCAGGTGGAGAGGGGCCTGTGAACCTCTAAATCTGCACCCCTCACCAGGTCACAAGCAGGAACACCATCCTCGTCTTTTCCCCACTCCATCACCAAAACCTAAACGTCTAAGGATGCTCCTTAATTCAAACCTCAATGGCCCCCACAACCTTAGGAAGAGTATGCTGGCCACTGGCCTGGCTTTGCCCATGGCTCCCTCCCCTAGCCTCTGTAGACAGGCACACCTATTCAAATGCAAACCTGATATTGTCTCTCTCCTACTTAAAACACCAGTACTCCAGTATCCCTTCCTCACCACCCCCACATCTTCCCTCTTCCTCCTACCCACATTTTGTGACAAGATGCAAGTTCCCCCATTATAGTTCAGTAGCCTTTCACCATCAAGTATCCCAAACTTCCGTCTCCATCCTGACTCACTGTGGACCTTGTCCTCACGCTCCAATCCCTCCTGATAGATTACACGTCTTCCTTTCCCTGAGAGTATGTCCCTCTGCTGTTCCAGTGTCCTAGCACACACATCTGTGGATACATGGATACAGCCTACTAATCTGTGAAGGAAACAACTTCCTCTAGAATGCCTTTCTTTTTTTTTTGGTTTTTTTTGTTTTTTTTGTAATTGTTTTTATCTTATGTGCATTGGTGTTTTGCTCCACATGTGTATCTTGTGTGAAGCTCTTGGAACTCCTGGAGCTGGAGTTACAGACAGGTGAGCTGCCATGTGCCGGGAATTGAACCCTGGTTCTGTGAAAGGGCAGCTAGTGCTCTTAACCTCTAATCCATCTCTCCAGCGCCTGTCTCTTCTTGGTTTTATTGTTTGTTTGTTTGGTTTGGTTTTCTCTCTGTATAGCCCAGCATGTTCTAGCTCACTTCCCTCCCCACCCCCCAACAAATGCTGGGATTAAAGGCATGTACCACCACAGCCTTGGCCTCTTTTTGTTTTTTAATTTCTGAATAAGATTTGTGGTGGTTTTGGTTTTGATTTTTGAGACAAACTATGTAGCCCTGGCTGACCTGGAACTCCCTCTGCTTTTCTTTCTGTCTCCCAGTAACTGGGACTACAGGCCCATGGCACCAAGCCTGGATCCTTTTAGGAACGTGGTACTGTGTACATAGATGCCCTTAGTCACCCTAAATGCTCATTAGCAGCTTTGTCCCTTGAGATCTTGTTTCTTCCATCTAAACACATTTTTATTTGTTTCAGTTTTAGGTTTGGGGTTTTGTTTTTGTAGCATTTTGTTTTGTTTTATCCCAGGTGCCCCTCATCCCTAAGATCTGGTCTCTTCACTCCTTACAGATATTTGCCAGTCTTAGCAAAAAAAAAAAAAAAAGTGAGTTACTGCTAATTTTATGTAAGTCAATACTAGGGTGTGGTGTAACGTGTGTGGTGTGACTTCGAGTCTGCCTACATGTGTCTGTGTGTCTGTGTGACTCTGTGTGTGTGTGTATGTGTGTGCTTGTGTATACCCCTGTGTGTGTGTGCCTGTGTGTATTGTGCTCTTGCCGGCTTATGTGGAGTCTAGGATGGATGGTGTCTTCCTCAATTGCTTTGTTTTCCACCTTTTTTCTTTTTTTTTGAGACAGGATCTCACTGAACCTGGAGCTTGCTATTTTGGCTAGGTTGGCTGGTCAACAAGTTCTAGACTCCACTTGTTTTGCCACCCTAGTCCCTGATTCTAGGGTTACAGATACATGTCCTCAAGCATCCTTATTACGGGGTTGCTAGGGATCTGAACCTGTGTTCTCATGTCTGCACAGCAAACATTTAGTGAGCCATCTCCCCACCTCATTCTTCATTTTATTGTTTTGAGTCTCATGTAGACAAGACTGGCCCTGAACTCCTGATCTGTTTGCCTCCACCTCTTGAGAGCTGAGATTACAGGGATATGCCAGCTTGTTTGTTTGTTTGTTTGTTTGTTTGTTTTAATGCCTGGGTCTTCCACTGACTCAGAACTCAATATGTATACCAGGCTGGCATCAAACTTGATACCTCCGGGCCTCCTGGTCTTACCTCTTAAATGCTGGGACTACGGGTTTGCAGCACCACACCCTACTCTGCCTGTTTTCTTTTTAACCATAGCACCTGCCTATGTACACTCCCACAAACACACAGACAAGAGACACTCATTACCTGTTGACTCTAAAAAAAGCTGTGTGATTCCTTAGAGGCTCAAATCCTGAGAGCAGGCTGTGGAAGCTAATATTTCTAAACAACAGATCTTATTTCCTTTGACCCATTTCCTTCAGGAAGATCAAAGACAACTCAGATTTGATGACTGCTATGTTCCTGAAGGTTGAAACTTCAGTCATTTCCTTATTCCTTCAACACGTGCATATTTCACATATTCATTCAGCAGGTGTGTGCAAATGAGACCAGGTGGGGAGTGAACAGCAATCTTGAAACATTCAGGACCTAGTTTCTACTTTGACATTCAAAGATAAAGCTTGAAGAAAAATCAAAGGCATTGAATCCAGTGCCTTAGAGGATCTGAATGATATAGAATTTGCACCTCTGCTCTTCAGCAGGACTCAACTGGAAGAATGTCCCCCAGCATAGCACCATAGTCTGGAAAGTACATGTGGAATTGCAGGAAAGAGTAAGCCTACCCCCATCTCCCTTCAACAACGTCTCCAAAACACTCCCTGGAGCCCCCACCACTACCACTATTACAGCTGCACCTGTTTTCCTGTTAGATGATGCAGATACTATAACCCTGTTGTCCAAATAAGAACTTCAGCCTGCCGGGTGGTGGTGGCACACGCCTTTAATCCCAGCACTTGGGAGGCAGAGGCAGGTGGATTTCTGAGTTCGAGGCCAGCCTGATCTACAAAGTGAGTTTCAGGACAGCCAGGGCTACACAGAGAAACCCTGTCTCAAAAAACCAAAAAAAAAAAAAAAAAAAAAAAAAAAAAAAAAAAAAAAAAAAAAAAAAACCTTCAGCCTGATGTGGTGTCATGCTTATAATTCCAGGATAAGGAGTGGATTGCTGAAAGTTCCAAGCTATCCTGGGCTACATAGTGAGTACCAGGCCAGCTAACCATCTAAAAGGAGACCTTGTCTCAAACATACAAAATATCACACAGAATTAGGTACAATAAGTAGCTTGTGTTTGTAATTCCAGCACTCAGGAGGCAGGGTTTCTCTGTATAGCCCTGGCCATCCTGGAAGTCACTCTGTAGACCAGGCTGGCCTCAAACTCAGAAATCCGCCTGCCTCTGCCTCCCAAGTGCTGGGATTAAAGGCATGTGCCACCACTGCCCCACCCAGTAACTTTTCTAAAGGAGCTGCAGGGAAGCGCTGTAAGTAGCACACTGCTACTGCCACACTGTGTATGCAAAGAACCTTCTCAGGCTGGAGTGAATTCTGCCAGCAAGGGACCAACATCAAAGGGGAAGGAACATGTCCTGTCCCCCAGATGTTCTGTGTGCTTACCAGTTACCTGGGCTCATTGTGGCAAGAGTTTCCATTCCTCCACAAGGTCCTGAGTTCAATTCCCAGCAACCACATGGTGGCTCACAACCATCTGTAATGGGATCTGATGCTCTCTTCTGGTGTGTCTGAAGACAGCTACAGTGTACTCATATAAATAAAATAAATAAATCTTTAAAAAAAATGACACTTATTTTAAAAAGAAAGAAAGAAAGAAAGAAAGAAAGAAAGAAAGAAAGAAAGAAAGAAACCATTCAACAAACTTGGATGCCTGGCACCACCTTCCAAAGAAACCTCTTGCATTCATCTTCAGATCTGTGTCTTCAAGAACTGTATTCGTGACAACCAGAGGTAAACTAGAGGTGCAGTAGGAAACATCCACAAAGGCCTCTCCTAATCTTCATTCTCTCCCAAGCTGTGTTCTCTCCCCCATCAGGAATTTTAGCTTTGTGGTTGACTCAGGTTTCCGCTCATTCATCCCCTACCTCTCAGAGACAAGGAGACTGACTCTATGTTGTTAGCCTCTGATCGCTGTACAGGACATCCTGGCAGAAACAACCAGAGGAGAGTTTGACTCACAATTCCTGGGACTTGAAGCAGCATTCTACTGTCAAGGGCAGAGAGGAATGAATAAGTGCTTGTATGCTTGCATGCAGGTGCTTTCTCCCTAGTCTCCAGGCTGGGACCCCCCGCCTCAGGAAGGGTCTTCCCACCTCGATTAACACGATCAAGATAATCTCCCCATAGATGTGCCCACAACACAGACCAACCTGGACTAAACAATCCTTGAGACTTGTCCATGATGATTCTAGATTGTGAAAAATTGACAAAACTGTCAGCAGATAAGCAGATCTCTGTGAGTTACTGGCCAGCCTTGTCTACATGGTGAGTTCCAGGTCAGTCAAATGCAATGAGACTCTGTTAAACAAACAAACAAACAAACCACTAAGACCATTCAACAAACTTGGATGCATGCTATCTCTATCACTTCTACTTAATTTTAACTCTTTGAAGCAGAGTGGGAGTGAGGAGAAGGCATGCTGGACATGCCATTCTCCACCCGTGGTGGACTGTCTGATTAGACTTTTTTTTTTGAAAGTTGGCAGGCTGGCGAGATGGCTCAGCGGTTAAAAGCACTGACTGTTCTTCCAGAGGTCCTGAGCTCAATTCCCAGCAATCACATGGTGGCTTACAACCATCTGTAATGGGATCTGATGCTCTCTTCAGGTGTGTCTGAAGACACAGCTACAGTGTACTCATATAAATAAAATAAATAAATCTTTAAAAAAAAAGACACTTATTTAAAAAAGAAAGGAAGGAAGGAAGAAAAAGAAAGCTGGCTTAGCAGTTAAGAGCACTCACTGCTCTTGCAGAGAAGATTATGGTTTAACTCCCAGCACCCGTATGGTGACTCGCAACTGTGTGTACCTCCAGTCGCAAGGAGATCTGATACCCACAATACTAGGCACATGTGATATATACTCATACATTCAGGCAAAGCACTCATATACATAAATGAATAAACTAAATCTTTAAAAATTAAAAAATACTTCCATGCATAAGAATAAAAAGAAGTTATTACTAGGAAAAATAAATTATTTGTGTTTCTTTGTATTCTAGATTTTTGTTTGTTTTTGTTTTTTGAGATGGGTTCCTCTGTGTAGCCCCGGCTGACCTGGAACTTGATCTGTAGACCAGGCTGGCCTCAAACTCAAAAAGAGATCCACCTGCTGCTGCCTTCCCAGTGCTGGGTTACTGTGTGTCACCATGTCCAGCTTTGTATCCAGTTTTTTATCCTGAGCTGTGGGTTTTACCCTGTTTGGAGACAATTAGAATAGTGGCTGGCCTTTTCTAATTTGTGTGGCTGATTTTCCAGGCTGTGTGGCCCGCCTTCTGTTACCTGCATTACAGAACTTTGGATTAAGGGAAGAGCCATGACTTAATGAGAGAGAAACCAGTGGTGGGTCACGTTTTCTCCATCTTACCTAGGAGGTTCAAGCTCTGGTGACAGGAAGCAAGGCTCTATTGTTTAACCATGGGTAACTAGTTTCAGGTTTGAGTGTCAGTTTCCTAAACTGTAAAGTGGCAATAATAATCTTCTCTGAAGCTGGGCAATGATGGCGCATGCCTTTAATCCCAGCACTTGGGAGGCAGAGGCAGGTGGATTTCTGAGTTCTAGGCCAGCCTGGTCTACAGAATGAGTTCCAGGACAGCCAGGGCTACACAGAGAAACCCTGTCTCGGGGAAAAAAAAAAAAAAAAAAGGCAGAGTGTGGGCTTTCATTAGGGTGTGATCACCCAGCAGAGAAACTCCCTCCAGAGCAACTCTGTTCTCCAGGGAAGGAGTTTTCTACTTCCTTTCCCTCTGCTGAGAGCGCTGGGCAGGTGGTGGAGGCTCATCCAATCATATATGGCTGTCTTTGACTTAAAGGACAGCTGCAGGAGAAAGGAGATGCTATAAAGATCATCGTGGCAAGAAGCATTTGAGGGAAACAATGACCTTGAATGTGTTCTGAGAGCAAAAACTCTCCTTTCCAGTGTGAGCTGCAGTGTGCAGAATAAGAGCAAAACACAAGCTTTCTGTAGAGTATTTCCCAGGCACATTCAGAACCCTGGGTTGGGTCCCAAGCACAGCACTAAATTAATGACTTAATTAGTTTAAATAAATAAAATAAACAAATACAGGCTTTCTGCTGATACAATTTGTATTTTGTTTCTGGCTATCTGGCTTCCAAATGCAGTTCTCCAATACGTGCCCACCCCCAGTCAGAGACCATGGGAGTCACCAATGCCCTTAAAAACCAGTTAGAGTAGATTCTGCTATTTAGAGCTAAATTCCCTGACAATTTCCATAATTGTAGATAAATACAGTGTCTGGTCCTAGAAGTGGGGTCGATCAGACTGCACCTGTATCCTCTGGCCCTCCTAGTAGATGAGATAATACATTTCCTTATTGCTTCTGGCATTCCAGCTGAAGCTTCCAACCCTCTATGCAGAGGCAGTTGGATCTCTGTGAGTTCAAGAGTTCCAGGACAGCCAACACTACACAGAGAGACTCTGTCTCGAAAAAGCAGGAAAAAAATGTAAGCTTTGGTCTTTTACTTAATATAACTAGAATATTAAAGCATTTTGTTCTGTGAGATGTTTGCTCTTTTGATTGCTGACTGCTACTCCATTGTATGTCACAGGATTAAAAATCTTGTCATCAGTTAGTAGATATTTTCTATGTTGTTTGTGGTTGGGGGTTATTAATAATAAACTTTCTATGAACACTCATATACCACCTTTGTGTTAATATATGTGCCTATTTTTCTTGTGTAAAATACAAAAGAATGGTAAGGTGGTGCTATAAATAGTAACTTTAGAAATGGGGGTGTTGGTGTGGTGGTATATACCTATAGTCCCAATACTCTGGAGGTAGTAGCACCAGAAGGAGACACCCCATTAAGAAATGTAGATATTTTAGCCATTCTAGTGGTAGGCATTTTAATTTGACTTCATATTAATGCCCCTTTCTTTGATTAATTTCAAATATATTTTTTCAAATACGTATTTGGTATCTATGTATTTTCCTTGAAATATTTGCTGCATTTTTAGACAGCGTCTCATTCTGAAGCCCATGCTGGCCTACAACTCATCATCATCCTGCCTCAGCTTCCTTAGGGCTGTGGTTACAGTATATGCCACTATGCCCAGTCTAATCACTTTGTATGTACTTATTTTAATGTTTGTTAGTGGAAACGTGCAATATATAGGTTCTTTGTGTGTATGTGTTCACATATAGGAGGGCACATGCACATGTGAGTGTGTGAGCCAGGAATCCAGAGTTTGACAACAGTTGGTTTTTTGTTGCTTTACATTTTTAATTTTTATAATAGATTCACTATTATTTTTGTACATTTGTGTGTGTTTCTGTGATTATATGCCAGTATTTGCTACACTCTGTGTGGTTGCCTATGGGATCTAGAAAGGGGTGTCAAACCCTGAGATGAGTTCCTGAGATGAGTATCTTTTTTTTTTTAAGTTTGGTTTTAGTACTTTATTTTTTTTTAAGATTTATTTATTATTATAAATAAGTACACTATAGCTGTCTTCAGATGCACCAGAAGAGGGCATCAGATCTCATTACGGATGGTTGTGAGCCACCATGTGGTTGCTGGGATTTGAACTCAGGACCTTTGGAAGAGCAATTGGTGCTCTTACCCGCCGAGCCATCTCTCCAGCCCAATTGTGAGTGAGTATTTTGACATAAGTTCTGGGACTGAACATGGATCTCCTTGAAGAGCACCAGGTGCTTTTTTTTTTTTTTTTTTTTTTTTTTTTTTTTTTTTTTTTTTTTTGGTTTTTTGAGACAGGGTTTCCTCTGTGTAGCCCTGGCTGCCCTAGAACTCACTCTGTAGACCAGGCTGGCCTCGAACTCAGAAATCTGCCTGCCTCTGTCTCCCAAGTGCTAGGATTAAAGGCATGCACCTTCTGAGACAGGGTTTCTCTGTGTAGCCCTGGCTGTCCTCGAACTCCTCAAACTCTTCTCTTAGGGATCCACCTGGGGAGTGCTGAAATTAAAGACATGTCATCACAACGCAGCTTTACACCTTACTTAAAAAACAAACAAACAAACAAACAACCCAACAACCCAAAGACTGGAGCTCACAGATTGAGCTAGAGAGACTGGCAAGCAAGCCCCTAGGAGCCAGCTGTTTTTAATTTGAGACCGACCTACCAGGTCTCACACAGTTTTCCAAGTTGGCCTTGAGTTCCACACTAACCTTGAATCTTTCATGCTCCTACCTCTTCTCCCAGCAGCTAAGGTCAAGCTTGAGCAAACTGTGCTTTTGAGGGGTTTGGTGTTGTTGTTGTTTGCTTAAGATCTATTTTAAAGAGTGTGTGTACACATGAATAGCATTTGGGTGCCCCAGAGGTCAGAAGAAGGCATTGGATTCCCTGGAGCTAGTTTCAGGTGTTTGTATGCCACCCAACTGTGCTGGAAAAGCAAAGTGCTCCTAACCATTGAGCCATCTCTCCAGCCTCTGCCTAAGTTATTCTGATAGGAATTTATGAACTCTCTCTACTCTGCTATTAATCTGCACTGTCAGCCTCTTATTAAAACATGAATAGGACTGGTAAGATGGCTCAATGAGTAAAGGTACTTACTGCGCAGCCTGGCAACCTGAGTTTGATCTCTAGGACCCACAGAGTGGAAAGAGAGAGTCAGTTCCTACAAGTTGTCCTCTGACCTCCACATGTGCACCTTAGCTCATGTGTGCCACCCCACCAAGATAAATAAACAAATAGTGGGCGTGGTGACCATGTCTTTCATCCCAGCACTCACTCGTGAGACAGAGGCAAGTGGATTTCTATGCATTCTAGGCCAGCCTGGACTATGCTGAGCTTCCAGGCCAGCCAAGGCTACATAGTGAGATTCCCCCCGACTCCCAACCCCGTCTCAAAAAGAAACAAGAAAGCAAGAAAACTTGACCAAAACAAATAACAGCAGAAAATCTAAATACATAAGTAAATATAATTTTAAAAATTTATTTTAAAATGTGAATAGAACCTTGTGTCCTTTACTTCTTTGCTTGCAAGCAGTCAGCATCACCTGGCATTTTCCTCTACTGCCACAGCAAGGAGAAGATGTATTAGGTTTCCTGACCTCAGGCTAAGGCAGGCATGTCTAACTTAATCCAGGTTCCTGATGTCCCCAGCCTTGGCAGTTCTGGTCCCTGCTGGCCCTGTTCTTCTGTTGGCCTTCCTCTCAGCTTTACACACAGGCTGAACAGAGGCAGCTTTATGAGTGAAAGCCACCCAGAAGAACATTCTTCCCAGAAGCCCCAGCGTGCGTGGTTCAGTCTTCAGCTTCTGGAATTCTCAAGAAGAATGGAGAACAAGCCCCTCTCTCTGCAGATGTGGCAGAAGGCCACCTCTTAAAGCCTGTCGACTGGCCTCTTGCACAAGAGCCACCTGGGGACACCTGATCACAGGCAGCTTTCTGAGCCAAGCCTCTATTCCTGCCAATGAGGCCCCAGGCAGGGGAGTGACTTGGTCAGGTAGCCAAAGCTCCTCTATCACACACAGGAGTTGGTGGAGTGGTTGCTTAGCATGACATAAAAATAAAGTAAAATCAATTAAGTCCTCTGCTTCTGAGATGTAAGAAACTGAGGGAGCGAGGTGCTTCCTTGCTTCTGATTCAAGAATGTTTTTCTTTGGCTCCAGTATTAAGAGAAAGGCCTACTACTGAGTCTGTCAGAAACCTTTGTAAGGGAGCAGTCTCCTGCTGAGGTCAGGCCTCTCAGAGAGTGCACACTGCTGTCTCTTACTTCCCACGGGGACTTGGGAGCTGGCACCTCAAGACTGCCAGCCACATGTCCACATAGACATCCTCTGTTAATGGAGACCTGACTCAGAAGTGGACGGTTAGGATCCTGGCTCTAGCGAGGCATGGGAGCCACCTCCTTTGAATACACTGTGGTACAGCAGGCAAGTAAGTTAGAGTCTAGCAGAGAAGAGAGAGGAAGCCAAAGTGAGGCCAGAAGGCTCACCTTCTCTCTTCTCCTGCACTCCCCTGCTGCCACCAAGGAAGTCATGAACACAAGGTTCTAGCCACATTTTCATTTGTTTATTTTTTTATTTTTATTTATTTTTTAATTTTTTTGGTGTTTTTCAAGACAGGGTTTCTTTATGTAGCCATGGCTGTCCTGGAACTCACTCTGTAGACTAGGCTGGCCTCGAACTCAGAAATCCACCTGCCTCTGCCTCCCAAGTGCTGGGATTAAAGGCGTGTGCCACCACTGCCCAGCTCATTTGTTTATTTTTAATGAATAATTTTCATATTAAAATTGTGTCATGAACACAAGCCACATTTTCTTTTTTTTTTTTAAGGTTTATTTATTATTATAGATAAGTACACTGCAGCCTCAGATCTCATTACAGATGGTTGTGAGCCACCATGTGGTTGCTGGAATTTGAACTCAGGACCTTTGGAAGAGCAGTTGGTGCTCTTACCCGCTGAGACATCTCACTAGCCCTGTAAGCCACATTTTCATTTATTACTTTTAATGATTTATTTTATTTATTTATTTATTTATTTATTTTATTTTATTTTTTTTCTTTCGAGACAGGGTTTCTCTGTGTAGCCCTGGCTGTCCTGGAGCTCACTGTCGACCAGGCTGGCCTCGAACTCAGAAATCTGTCTGCCTCTGCCTCCCAAGTGCTGGGATTAAAGGCATGTGCCACCACAGCCTGGCCCCAGTGATTAATTTTTATTTTAAAAGTATGTATATGTGTGTGGGTGGACTTGTGCCCAGGACTGCAGGTGCCTATATTGCCCAAAGGCCTTCTATCCCCTGGAGCTGCCGTTGCAGGAAGCAGGAAGCAGGAAGCAGGAAGCAGGAAGCAGGAAGCAGCTTGGTGTGAGTACTGAAGGAACTCCCTCAGGTCCTCTGAAGAGCAGTACATACTCTTAACTATGGAGCCATCTTTTCAGACCCATGATTACATTTTTTTAAAAAGGTTTTTCTTGTGTGTTTTTTGAAATGGTCTCTCTAGCATAGTCCTGGCTGTCCTGGAACTCACTCTGTAGACCAGGCTGGCCTCGAACTCAGAGATTCATTTGCCTCTGCCACCCAAATGCTGGGATCAAAGATTTATAAGTACATTGCAGCTGTCTTCAGACACACCAGAAGAGGGAGTCAGATCTCTTTATGGATGGTTGTGAGCCACCATGTGGTTGCTGGGATCCGAACTCAGGACCTTTGGAAGAGCAGTCGGTGCTCTTACCCGCTGAGCCATCTCGCCAGCCCTATATGTATTTTTTAAAACTACATTTATTTATTTACTTTGGGTTTTGCTTTGGTTTTTGATTGCTTCTGGTTTTTAGGCAGGGTCTCACTGGGCAACCTAGACTGACCCAGAACTCGCCCTATAGACTACATTAGGCTCAAATTCTCAGAGATCTTACTACCTTTCTTTGCCTGTCAAATGCTGACATTTAAGTGTGTGTCATCAGGTGGACAGGCCTTCAATCTCAGCATGTGGGAGGCAGAGGCAGGTGTGTCTGAGTTGGAGGCCAGCCTAGGCTACAGAGTGAGTTCTAGGTAGCCTGGTCTGTAGAGCAAATTCCAGACCAGCCAGGGCTACACAGAGAAACCCTGCCTGGAGGGGTGGGGGAGGGGAATCCGGGAAAGTGTGAATCAGCAGCAGCAGTTTATTTACTTTAGGGTGAGGTATGCTTAAGCTAAGATGAACACGTGAAGGTCAGAGGTTAGCCAGAACTCCCTTTCAGGTACCCCAACCCTGCCCCTTGCAGGCTCCATTCCTTCCTAGGGCCACCTAAGGACTCCCATGGACAGAGGCAAGGGGAAGCCTGGAGAACTGACATCTTCATGTGCTAGCTGTCAGAATCCTGGTTCTTCCAGTCTAGGCAAGTACAACTTAGACCACAGTTATCTGTTCAGAGCCAGAGAAGAGGTTCTGCCCCTCCGGTGGTAAGTGACCCCAGCTACATCCTGATTTCACCTATGACATTTCCTTTTTTGCCCCCTCCCCCAGGCCATCAAATGCTAGCTACCTCATGACCATTGCTAAAGTACCCTGTTGGTTGGTCAGTTACCTGGAAATCTTCATGTCTGTTCTCCTTCTTCCAAACTCCTCTTTTATAGATGGAAAACTGAACAAGGCTTGGCCTAGACAGGGCCAAACAGCTGCTTTTGTTGTTGTTGTTTTTAAATACATACATATTCATGTATATACATATATACATATACATATATGTAATTATAAATGAAACAATATATTATATGTATGCAAAAAAATTAAATACCAAAAAGTCAGGCATGATGGTACGTACTTTTGATCCTAGCACTGGGTGCTGGGGATTTGAACTCAGGTCCTTATGTTTACCCAACACACACTTTATTGAGTCCTCTCTCCAGCTTCTTATTCTTTTTTTTTTTTTTTAAAGATTTATTTATTTATTGTAAGTACACTGTAGCTGTCTTCAGACGCACCAGAAGAGGGCATCAGAACTCATTACGGGTGGTTATGAGCCACCATGTGGTTGATGGGATTTGAACTCATGACCTTCTGAAGAGCAGTCCGTGCTCTTACCTACTGAGCCATCTCACCAGCTCATATTCTTTTTAATAAAATATAATATATAGTTGGGCTGGGAGCACAGCCCAGTGATAGAAAGTGTGCTTAACATGCTCAAATCTTTGGGCAATAGTCCCTAGAACTACAGAACCAAAGATCAATAACAAACAAAACAAACAAGAAAACCCTCTCGTGGCATAGTTGTAGCAAAAACTCCGCCTCCCTTAGATTCTACTTTTAGCTGTGAAAACAAGGCTGCAGCAACTACCCAGAGACACACTCATCTCTCTCAGAACCTGTGTGCTGGGACACTTTGTTTATTCAAATTTCTGGTAATGTTCCTAATAACTACATTCTGTCCAAAAATGTAAGCTGCAGTCTGTTTCAGGGACCTATTTGGGTCATTTTTATTATTTGTTGTGCCCTTTGATGACAAGTGAAAATGGTCTCTCATAGTTTTTGGTTTTTGTTTTTTATTTTTTTGAGACAGGGTTTCTCTGGGTAGCCCTGGCTGTCCTGGAACTTGCTTTGTAGACCAGGCTGACCTCAAACTCAGAGATCCACCTGTCTCTACCTCCTGAGTGTTGGAATTAGAAGTGTGTGCTGCCAACTGCCTATCGAGTCTCAGTTTTTTTGTTTTTTGTTTTTTGGTTTTTTTTTTTT
>NW_022196911.1:67990787-68010506 GCF_008632895.1 Mastomys coucha | reverse complement strand
TCTGCCTCCCAAGTGCTGGGATTAAAGGTGTGCACCACCACCGCCCAGCTAGTCTCAGTTTTGACTCACGTTTTTTATATAGAAACTCCAGGATCTGTTTGTAACTGGGTAAAGTCTGGCTGTGACCCCAGGGTGAGTCACAGAACCCCTGACTCAGGAGCCTGGGTCCTCAGCTCTCACTTACTTATGAAGTGAATAACAGTTTCTTCTGAGTGACTGGAAGAGGCTTGTCTTACTCAGCTGCCCTGGTCTGTCCTGCTTTTCTGCTTCTCAGGGCTGAAGCTAAGCCTCAAATGTCAAGATGGGAGGCTCTGCAGCTGGGCTGTGGCAAGATGAGACCTGCTTTTATTAGAAGGAGAGCTGGGTAAATTGGAGGTAGAGGGGAGGCTGCAGGGTACTTCAGAAATGGTCCCCCAGGGATGAATGGTAAGCTTCAAAACAGGTAGGCTAAAGAGTGACCCTGGGACAATGGGGCACTCGGGGGAGTGGAGGGGGGTGAAGGGGTGGGTAGTTAGGAGGAAAGATGGGAATGGAGTTGGAACTTGCCTTCAGGATGGATCACTGAGAAATGTTTTTAGATTATTATTCTCCCAGCGGCCATTGGATTGGATTGGTCACATGTCCAAATGAAGGTTGCTAGTCAATACTGCTAGTCGGGCCACATCAGATTAAACCACCTTTGGGGTGTGTCATACCCCTGGCTTTCACAGTCACATCCTGCCTCCTTGGAAGGTTAATTCAGAGCTAGTTCTCTCCTTAACTTAACAGAACTTACCATATTGTTCCGTTCTATATCCTGAAGGCCTGCTTGACTTACCATGTTGGTCCCCTTCTATATCCTGATATCCCCTAAAAACAGGATGAGTCGAGTGGAGAGTGGCTGTTGGCCTGGTGAGCACAGGTCCAGGGAGCCTGAAGGCCAGGCCCTGGGCCATAGCTCTAAGGCTTCTGAGCTCCAGATCCCTTCCCACCTAGCCATGTTTTTTCTACTGCCTTGTCTTTTCCAGACTTCCAGTCTCAAAAGATTTGTTTTTCACGAGGCAGCAAGAACACCCACTGTAGGGCTGAGAAGCTAGCATAAGGACTTGAGTTCTAATCTCTAGCAGCAAGTACAAGGAGAGATTCTGTTTTAAGACAGTAGGGTAGAAGACAATAAATGAAGATGCTGAAACTTTGACCTGTGGCTTCCACTCATGCCCCCACACTTGGACAAACCCTTGTGTAGGCCCAAATACAGAAAGCAGTCATAGCCAATCCTGTTGGCATATGCCTTTGATCCCAGCATTCTGGAGGCAGTAACAGGCAGATCTCCTGTTGTGTCGCAGGCTAGCTGATCTATGTAGTGAGTTCCAGGCCAGGGACGGATACCAGGACTACAAAGTGAGATTCTGTCTCCCCCTCCCCACAGACGCACTGATTGCTAGACTGGAGCGAGGGTGTGTCTAGAAGAAAGCATCTGACTAGCACACATAAAAACGCACATTTGCCCCAGCACCACACAAAATAAACATTAACAAAAACGTTCAAGACATTAAAGACTTTTTAGAGTTACGTAAATTTTAATTTTGAGTAATAGATTTTTACGATATCCACTTGTGATATATATTTATGCTAAAACAATTTTTTTTTTTTTGATTTTCGAGACAGGCTGGCTGTCCTGGAACTCACTCTGTCGACCAGGCTGGCCTCGAGCTCAGAAATCTTCCTGCCTCTGCCTCCCAGTTGCTTGGATTATAGGAGTGCGCCACCACTGCCAGGCATGCTAAAACAATTTAATGTTGGGGTTGAGGGTACAATCAGCGACAGAGCTCATGCTTAGCACTTAGCACACACGAAGTCCCAGAGTCAACAACACTGGAAAAAAAAGTTGCTTACTGCAAAATTCAAATTGACAATTCATAACGCTTTTGCTGCTGCTGCTGCTCCTCCTCCTCCCCATCCCCCACCCCCTCCTTTTCTTCGTCCCTCCCTTCCATCATTCCTTCTACTGGTGACGACCTGCCTCTCAGGCTGTTTTCTTAGGGCACTAAGGGTGTTTTACCTATATTGGCTGCAGGTTTGGCGCTCTCTTTCCCTCTTCGAGGCTGAACAAACTGAGTAGCCTAGAAACAAGTAATTTCGGGAAGGTTAGGCCTAAAACAAGGCACAGAAGCCGGGCGGTGGTGGCGCACGCCTTTAATCCCAGCACTTGGGAGGCAGAGGCAGGCGGATTTCTGAGTTCGAGGCCAGCACTTTTCTACAAAGTGAGCTCCAGCACAGCCAGGGCTACACAGAGGAAACCCTATCTTGAAAAAAAAACAAAAAAACAAAACAAAACAAAAAAATAAGTCACAGGAAAGAATCTCGGCCTTAGCTAATTTGAGTTCCCTCTCTGCACCCTAGGACTGCTAGGCGAACCTCCCCCAAAAGATTTTCAAATGGGGTAGGATGGGGTTAGGAAGAGCAGAGAGGCTCCCCTCTGCTTGCAGACTGGATAGGATTTGATCCTTGAATAGTCAAAACAGTTTTGCAACCAAGTGACTCTTAGTAATAACAATACCTACCTGAGTCATTTGCATAACTCCACAATTGACAAAGGGTGTCCCAGGCAGTTAATTAGAATGATAAAGAAAGCAGATGGGCGCCCCAGAAGCCTGAAGCACCCTTCTACTGAACCTGGGAAGTTTCCGGGGCTTTCTCATTCCGTGAGTGGATTATTGGACTGACTCTGCTCAGGCTAACTTCCAGGAAGCTATAGGTGGCGAGCTCGACCTACTGACTAGGCGCCGGATCTACGCCAAGCGCACAAACATGGTTCCACCTCCGCCTGGAATGTACCCTAGTGGGTCAGCAGGTGCGACTGGTTTACAGTCCCCGAACTTTCTGCCGGACGGAATTCCCCGTGGTGTGACCTGTCTGCATTCAGCCACTGCCTGAAAGGTGAGGACTTTGGTGGAAGGGAAAAGATAGCCAGGGCCCCTAAGGTGGTTTAGGGACAGCTGGAGGGGCGGGGCTCGGGATACCTGCCAGGGGCCCAGACGTTGGAGAGAATGCAATCAAAATGAATCATTTTCACCAGATGTTTCATTTCGGGCCCTTCCCCTTAGGTTCTCATCTTAGTCAGCAAAGGCTGTCCTCAAGTACGTGGGTTGAGTTTTCCTTCCTCTTTTTGTAGTATGGGGTAGGGACGTGTCGGGAGCTGGGTGGTCCTTGTGCCTTCAGAATTTAAGGAGTCCCAGCCACGAAGCCAAAGCTCTTAAAGGAACTTTAGGGAATCTTTTAGAAAAACTAAAGTAACAAAACAGCAGTGGCGAGGATATGAATATTCCCTCCCCCCCCCCCCTTAACATCAGGGTCTTGGGAGACTTGAGCTGTATGTAGCTCTGTGCAAGGTTGCTTGCCTCCTGCGCATGACACCACAGCTTCAGTCCTCTGTACTGGCGGTGGGGGTGGTTGGCGGTGGTGTGGGATGGTGGGGGTGGTAGTGATGTACATAGTTATAATTAGTTCTGACTGGTGAAATGGTTCACCAGATAAAGGCAATTGCTGCCAAGCTGGACCCCTTAAGTTCCATCCCCAGGACTCAAATGGTGAGAGACTACAATGATGAATGCCAGTTCTTTTGGCCTCCATGTACCATGGTAGGTGTGAACCACCTCCCCCTCAAACATGCATAAATAAATACATTTTATTTATTACTTTAAACAAACAAAACAAAAACTAAAAACCAAGGTCTTGCTAAGTAGCCCAGGTTGGCCCAAAACACACAGACTATCATCAACCAGCCTTAGCATCCTGAGTGCTGAATCACAGGTGTGCGTCACTAGATCAGGCTTTAGAATTACACTTTTGTTAAATCTTGTTATGTGTGTATGTGTATTTAATTTTATTTTGCTTTTAAAACATTTTTTCCCTTGGGACTGGAGAGACACCTTAGTGTTGAAGAACACTGGCTGCTCTTGTAGAAAACCAGGGTTCACTACTCTCACCCATATGGCAGCTCATAGCCATCAATTGCTCCAGTTCTAGGGGATCAGAAGCCCTCTCTGGCTTTCTTAGGCATTAGGTATACCTAAGAGTATATAGACATAGATGCAGAGAAAAAACATATACATAGGTTGCAATGCATGTAGGCATACACATAAAATAAATTATCAAAATATTTTCTTTTTTCTCCAATCTTATGTATTTGTGTGTGTATGTGTGTGTGTGTGTGTGTGTGTGTGTGTGTGTGTGTGTGTATGTACCATGTGTGTGCCAAGAATATCTGGGCAATGGAGTTACAAGTAGCTGTGAGTCAACAAATCCTTTGGTCATCTTTCTAGCCCCATATTCTTTGTTAATGATGATGAGAAAAGCCAGGCATGTTGGCTCATGCCTGTAATCCAGGTACTTGGGCTGAGGGAGGAAGATTATGTTCCTGGTCATCCTGGATAAGAGAGAGACCTTGCCTCAAAAACAAACAAACAAAACTCAGCCAGGTGTAGTGGCACGTGCCTTTCATCCCAGCACTCTGGAGGCAGAGGCAGATGGAGCTCTGTGAGTTCTAGGCCAGTCTGGTCTACATAGGAAGTTCTAGGACAGTCATGACAACATAGAAAGACCCTGTCAACGTAGAAAGAAAACAAAATCAAACCCTCTCAAATAACAACAGCAAAAGATGGGCTGGAGAGATGGCTGAGCAGTTAAGAGCACTGACTGCTCTTTCAGAGGTCCTGAGTTCAATTTCCAGCAACCACATGGTGGCTCACAACCATCTGTAATGGGATCTGATGCACTCTTCTGGTGTGTCTGAAGACAGCTACAGTGTACTCATATAAATAAAAAATAAATCTTAAAAACAAAACAAAACAAAAACAACAGCAAAAGATGACAAGAAGAAAGAATGTGAGAAGAGAAGCGAATGTGACCTGACAGGTGTTTCCTCTGTTTGTAATTTAGTAGGTACTCAGAAATAGAGCACATTGCTAGTATAGCATGCATCTCTAGCCCAGAAAACAAAATAAAACAAAGCTCCTAAATGCCCCTTAAGTCCTCTTGTTAGAAATGTTACACACACACACACACACACACACACACACACAGTGCATGTACACATGTGCATGCACATAAAATAGAACATCAGCCGGGCAGTGGTAGTACATGCCTTTAATCCCAGCACTCAAGAGGCAGAGGCAGGCAGATCTCAAAACCTTATCTTGAAAAATAAAAGCAAAACAAAAAGACTAGACTTTTTCATTATCAGATTAGACTTTTCTTTTTTGTTTGTTTGTTTTTGTTTTCTCTCTCTCTCTCTTTTTTTTTTTTTTGGTTTTTCGAGACAGGGTTTTGCTGTATAGCCCTGGCTGTCCTGGAACTCACTCTGTAGACCAGGCTGGCCTCGAACTCAGAAATCTGCCTGCCTCTGCCTCCCAAGTGCTGGGGATTAAAGGCGTGCACCACCACCGCCCGGCTCAAACTAGATTTTTCTAATCTGGGTAGAATGTTAAGATTGTTAAGATGTTAAGAATGTTAAGATTGGGGGGCTGGTGAGAAAAAAAAAATTTTGGTCATCTCAAAAAAAAATTTTTTTTCTCAAGACTCTCCAAACATCTTATGAGGATGTCACTTATTGGAAGCTTAGAGGATTATAGTGTCAAAAAGCCCTGTCCCTGACAGTGCTCGTGAGGTTTCACATAGTGTGGTCCCTTCTGGCAGGTTCCAACCCTGAGACCTGATCTGCAAAAGGCAGTCTTGTGGACAGGAGCAACTGGGACCTGTGGGAAGATGGAGGATGGCTGGGAAGCATTCTGGCAGTCCCCGCCACAGCAGTTCACGGGCTGCTTTCTGCTGCTCCACACACACCCGGGAGAGTCAAGTACTTATACTCATGCGCACGCACTGGATCCTCCCGGGCACCCCATGTCCTCACTCCACTGCATAACAGGCAAGGCAGGGATCCCCTAGCCTGAACGCCCACTGTGGGAATGGGGTGCAGGACTCCTTTTCTCTCAGCTTTCACTCCTGTTATCAAACTTGATTGAGGTCGCAGGCTGTACCTCAAAAAGTCAGGTTTGGCTTCACTTCCTTAAGAAGCCAAGCAAGTCTAGGGCCATACCACCCTGAACACGCCCGATCTCATCTGATCTCGGAAGCTAAGCAGGGTCAGGCCTGGTTAGTGCTTGGATGGGAGACCGCCTGGGAATACCGGGTGCTGTAGGCTAAAAAAAAAAAAAAAAAAAAAAAAAAAAAAGCCAAGCAAAAGAGCCAAAGTCATGGTAAAAAGCAACAAAAAGAGACTTACTCAATATAGGTGCACTGGGGCTGGGGGTGGGGGCGGTGGCGCAAAGAGATCCAATGACACCCCCTCCACAAGTCTATCTCTGGACCCTGATATAAAATTAAAGTTTATTCATTATTGTTATTATTGTTGTTATAGATTTTATTTTTCATCTTATGTGTTTCATGGATGTTTTGTCTGCCTGGAAGTCTGTCCACTGTATGTGTACCTGATGCCTGTGGAGGTCAGAACAGAGTATGGATTCCCCAGGCATTGGAGTAATGGGTGGTTGTGAGCCACCATGTGGGTGTTGGGAACAGAACCTGGGTCCTCTGCACGGCAACAAGTGCTCTTCACCATGAGCCATCTCTCCAGCCCCAAGTTTAAATTCAGAGCCAAGGATAAGCAGCATTCACCACCCGGCCATCATTGTCAGGCCCTCAGCCATACCCTGTAAGGCAGTGTGATGCACAAGCTGTATGGTGCACAAGCTCTTAGAACTGTGGGAAGGCTCTTACCCAGAGACAAGCTCTCTGAATGCTCTGGCTGGCACCTTCTTCTGGCAGCGTAGGATTCCTGGGGAAGTTCCTATTTCCTTGGGGTCTGTTGTTTCAGTATTCTGATAGATTGAAAGACATAGGGGCTGGAGAGATGGCTCAGTGGGTAAAAGCACTGACTGCTCTTCCGAAGGTCCTGAGTTCAATTGTCAGCAACCACATGGTGGCTCACAACCATCTGTGATGGGACCCGATGCCCTCTTCTGGTGTGTCTGAAGACAGCTACAGTGTACTCACATACATTAAATAAATAAATGATTTAAAAAAAAAGAAAGAAAGAAAGACATAGCATCTCTTTAGAATATTTTCATTTCTGTCAGATCTGTTACAATAGCAATTTCCACACACTATGCCACCCCCCTCCACTGTTCTAGTTAGGACAGTGTAAATTGTCCTCTTATTGCTGTGATAAACTAAAATCCACTTGACCAAAAAGCAACCTAGGTAGGAAAGGGTTTACTTGGTTTACCCTTCCACATCACTGTTCATCATTGAGGGAAATCAGGACAGGAACTCAAGCAGGGCAGGAACCTGGAGGCAGGAGCTGAGGCAGAGGCCATGGAGAAGTGCTGCTTATTGGCTAGCCCACTCTGCTGCCTGTACTTTCTCCTTTGCCTTTCTGGGTTTTGTGACATGGTTTCTCTGTGTAGCCCTGCTGTTCTGGAACTCACTAAAACTCGGGAATCTGCCTGCCTCTGTCTTCCAAGTGCTGGGATTAAAGGTATGTGCCATGACGTGTGTTTCTCAGCCTGCTTTTAGAACCCAAAATCACTAGCCTAAAGATGGCACCACCCACAATGGTCTGTGCCCTCTCTCATCAGTCACTAAGAAAGTGCACTATTGGCTGGCCTACAGCTCTATCTTGTGGAGACATCGTCTTCACTGAAGTTCCCTCCTCTCAGGTGACTTTACCTTATCTCACACTGACTTAGCCAGCACCACCTTGCCCTACCTTAGCCTGCTGGACCCTCACCAGCTTGCAAGAGGGGCATTGATATTTATTTTTTATTTTTATTTTTTATTTATTTATTTATTTGTATATATATATATATAGGAAAGCTGAGTGGCAGCTGCAGGCACTATGATGACCTGGGCTGTCAAAGTCTCTCCATTGTTACTCTGGCATGCAGTTGGAGATATTTTGTTTGAACATATTTTTATTTTATGTGTATGAGTGTTTGCACCTGCATGCGGTAGCTTTTAGGGTATCGGTGTCCCCCCATTTTGCTAAAGATGGAGTACCAATTTGTCTCTACCTAGTTCTACCGGTTTTCTTTCTTTCTGTCTGTCTTTCCTTCCTTCCTTCCATTTTTTTTTTTTTTTCATTCAAGACAGGGTTTCTCTGTGTAGGCATGGCTGCCCTGGAACTCTTTCTGGCTTGAACACAGATCTCTGCCTGCCCCTGCCTCCATAGTGATTGGAGTGAAGACATGCACCATCACTGCCTGGCTGTCCTACCTATTTTCTTATTTTATTTTTGTTGCTGTTGTTTTTTTCGAGACAGGGTTTCTCTGTGTAGTCCTGGCTGTACTGGAACTCACTCTGTAGACCAGGCTGGCCTTGAACTCAGAAATCCGCCTGCCTCTGCCTCTACCTCTACCAAGTGCTGGGGATTAAAGGTGTGTGCCACCACCACTGGGCTGTCCTACCTATTTTCAATTTGCAGTTACTTGAATAATTTAAAGTCTTTTTGGTGTCCAGTGTGATGGCTCATGCATGTCCTTAGTCCCAGTACTCAGAGGCAGAGGCTGGTGTATCTCTGCAAACTTGAAGCCAACCAGACCTACATAGTTAAGTCCCTGTCTTTAAAAAAAGAAAGAAAAGCCCAGCATGCAGGAGGCAGATTTCTTAGTTCAAAGCCAGCCTGGTCTACAGAGCAAGTTCTTGGACAGCTACCGCTGCACAGAGAAGCCATGTCTTGAAAAACAAAACAAAAACAAAAATGAAAGAAAATCCCTCCCGTAGCTTTGCATGATGGCACAATGTCTGTCACACAGTGGTAAGGAGGCAGAGGCAGGATGATGGCAAGTTCTAGGCCAGCAGCTTGGGCTATATAGGAAGATTTGAGAGAAGGGGGGAGAGAGGTTTTTAGAGGCAGAGATTTCCATATTGATTGAGGATTGCTGGGATTTCAAGTCCCCAGTTTGGGAAGCTCAGGGATTTGGTGTATTTTCATGTTCAGGGATTGGTAGGGTTTTTTTTTGTAGGAAGCTCAGGGATTGGTGGGTTTTCCTGCTCAGGGAGTGGTAGCTTTTTTTCCCATACCTCCTCCCCCTTTTCTCTACTTGGTCCCATGGGTTAGGATGGGAAGTTCTTCCCAGCCTCAGGGGGCTTTGGCTGAGGAGGTTGGAGAGAAGAGGTTGACTGTGGACAGCTCCTGTGATGGCTGTAGACCGAGGAGGGGCCTAGGTGCCACCATTTTGACAACTCTTGTGGGATCATCTATGGTGGCTGTAGGCCAGGGCAGAAGAGGGTGGCGGCTGTTGCTTTGGCCACTTTATTTTTTAAAGATTTATTTTATTTCATGGGTATGAGTATGAGTACACTGTAGCTGTACAGATGGCCGTGAGCTATCATGTGTGTGGCAGCTGGGAATTGAACTCAGGACCTCTGCCAGCCTTGCTCGCTCCGAGCCCTGCTCTCTCTGGCGTAATTCACTATAGTTGTCTTCATATGCACCAGAAGAGGGCGTCAGATCTCATTATGGGTAGTTGTGAGCCACCATGTGGTTACTGGGATCGGAACTCAGGACCTTCGGAAGAGCAGTCAGTGCTCTTACCTGCTGAGCCATCTCGCTGGCCCCCCGCTTTGACCACTTTTGTAGCACACTGCTTCGGAACTACAGAACCAACTCCTGAAAGTTGTCTTTGCCTTGCACTCATACACTGTGGAAGGTGGAACATACACACATGAAAAAACTTTACATTTAAAATATCAACAACAAACTAAAGGAAAACCTCAAACCTGAGACCCCAAGCACTTGATCATAGGATTTTTTCCCTTCAAGGTTGGGGTTTGTGAACTCTGCTGGTTTGCAGCCTGGCCCGCGGCCTCTTGGCATCTGAGTTAATAGTAGCTTCACATTTCCCTCATCTAGGTGAATCGTATGAGGATTACTTCTTCCTCATCGTAGACTTCACAGCACTGATGCTGTGCCTGTGTGTGAGCACCAGTAGCCGACCCAGGAAAAGATGTGCTTCTCATTACCGGAAGCGGGGTTGAGGAAAGGGAAGGCCTTTTCCCTTTTTCCAGCATCCCTAGTCCCAAATTCACCCTGATATAAAGGAGGGTTCTGAGCTTTGGTACTGAGGCTACTTGTGCCCAATGGATAGATGGAAAGATTGGGGTACAGAGTCTAGCCTGGGACCAACCTCTATTTCAGCGCCTGGGGAGAGCAGCCCGTTGCAGACCCCCACCCTGTAGCGCTCACTGTGCCTTCCAATTCTGGGAGCGCGGTCTGACCACGGAGCTAGCACTGACCACGGATTAGCAGGCCGGTAGGTTCGTGTTTTCTGCTTAGTTTTTGGTGCCACCTGGTGGCCACGTTTCATCGTTGCTCTGATTTGCCTCCAAGGCTTCTGACAAGCAGTGCACCTAGGCAGTCGTTTCATGTGTTGTCTTATTTTGTTTGGGAGGCTCAGAAGGCAGTACAACCCTCCCCAAAGCCACACCCCCTTCTTTATGGTCAGCAGGATTTAGCGCTGAGACCGACTTGCTAGACTATCGCAGTACTACAATGTCAGCCTTCTTTTCTTTTTCTTTCTTTTTTTGTTTCTGAGACAGGGTCTCCCTCCCTCCCTCTCTCCCTCCCTCTTTTCCCATCTCATCTCCTGTGATTCTTCATGTGCACATGCACGCAAACACACACACACACACACACACACACACACACACACACAGGCGCGAGTGCATCCCCAAAATAAAATAAAAAATAAATAGGGGCTTGTGAAGTAGTTTAGTGTGTAAGAAATATCGAATATAAGTCATTTTTTATTAAAAACTATAGAAGTTGTATTTGGAACAAAGAAGTCAAAACATTTTATCTCCCCTAATTTGTAAGACTTTTTTTTTTTTTTTTTTTTTTTTTTTTTTTTTTTTTTTGGTTTTTCGAGGCAGGGTTTCTCTGTATAGCCTTGGCTGTCCTGGAACTCACTCTGTAGACCAGGCTAGCCTTGAACTCAGAAATCTGCCTGTCTCTGTCTCCCAAGTGCTGGGATTAAAGGCGTGTGCCACCACTGCCTTCTGTATATCCCTCCCCACCTTCCCTCTTCTATCCTCCACCTCTGCCAGTTAAACCTTTGTTGGTTTTTTGTTTGTTTTGTTTTGTATTTTTAGATTTATTTATTTATTACATGTAAGTACACTGTAGCTGTACTTACACTCCAGAAGAGGGGAGTCAGATCTCGTTACAGATGGTTGTGAGCCACCATATGGTTGCTGGGATTTGAACTCAGGACCTTCAGAAGAGCAGTCGATGCTCTTAACTGCTGAGCTATCTCATCAGTCCCAGTTAAACCTTTGTTAATGCAGAGGGCCCCTGTTGCATTTCAGGCATGTGATGACTTGACCCTTTTCCTCAAGGAGCAGTGACCTCTTTCCTGTTCCTCCTTCATTTCCTGTACGTAGGCCAATTGTTTTCAAACTAGCCAAATGAATAAGACTGTGTGCACAGAGCACATGAAGGAAAGACAAAGTCACAACCTGCTTTAGAATAGAAACCAAGGGCCCTCCTGTCTCTGTGTGCTCACTCTTCCCAGCACACCCTTTTTTTTTTGTTTTTGTTTTTCAAGACAGGGTTTCTCTGGGTAGCCCTGGCTGTCCTGGAACTCACTCTGTAGACCAGGCTAGCCTCGAACTCAGAAATCTGCCTGCTTCTGCCTCCCAAGTGCTGGGGATCAAAGGCATGCGCCACCACCGCCCGGCCCAGCACACCCTCTTGACCAAGAGTAAAGATTGCCTTGTCCGCTGGAGTGACGGTGGAGATCTCTTTCTTTTCAACCATGAACTTATTTCTATCAGTTGAGAAAGGCATTTACCACCAAGTCTGATGACCTGAGACTCACATGGTAGAGAACTGACTCTCACAAGTTGTCCTCTGACCTTCACATACACGCTTGAGTGTGCACATACATACACTCAATAAATAAAAAATGTGAGTTGAAAATGGTAAGTAATGATAAGTTGTGTTGGGTCTGACAGAAGTGCTTATTAACATACCAAAGCAGCTGCTGGTGGACCAGGTATCTACGGCCCCTCCCAGCATTTCTCGCCCTGCCCCCTACCTCAACCCTCTCTCTCCCAGGGGCTTCTGCTTCCCTTCCCCTAGTCTGGTCCCTTATTACAGCCATTTTGACTATTCCAATCTGTCAGCAGCTCCTCTCTCCCTCCTCCTCTCTCCTCTCATTGTCGGGCTTAGTCGGCTAGCCACGTTCAGTCTGGTCTCTTTTCTCTGCCTGCTTTTCCCCTTATATCTACAGTAAAAAAAAAAATCTTCTCCATACTTTAGTAGTCATGTCCTCCATTTGTTCATTTTTTCATGCAGTTGGTTAACACATTTAGATTATAGAAAATACAGTTTATTTATTCTTCTAGTTTCAGTTTGAAGGCATTAAATAAAACTGCTGCATGCATTCTTGCCTGGCTCATCCTCATTTTATCTCCCTCTCCTTCTTTCTCTCAAAAAAGAAAAGGAAGGAAGAAAGAAAGAAGAAAAGAAAGAAAGAAAAAAAGAAAAGGAAGGAAGAAAGAAAGAAGAAAAGAAAGAAAGAAAGAAAGAGAGAAAGAAAGGAGGAAGGAAGGAAGAGAGGAAAGAGAAGAACTCTCTAGGGACTCGGAGTTGTGGACCACATCTTAATTCCAGCACTCTGGAGGCTGGAGAACTGCTGGGAGTTCAAGGCTTGCCTGGTCTGTATATTGAATTCCAGGACATCCATCCAGGACTACATAGAGACCCTTTTCCAAACAAAAACCCAAATATACAAAACACAGCAACAAAGAAAAGCCTTTCTTCTTTTAAAATTGTATATGTATATGTGTGAAAGTTTGCTATCAAAAGACATTTTTGTGGAATTGGTTTTCTTTCCCCCTTTTTTGTTTGTTTGTTTTTGGCTTTTATTGTTGTTGTTGTTGTTTTGAGATAGGGTTTCTCTGTGTAGCCTTGGCTGTCCTGAAACTCACTCTGTAGACCAGGCTGGCCTCAAACTCAGAAATCCATCTGCCTCTGCCTCCCAAATTCTGGGATGAAAGACATGCACCACCACTGCCCAGCTTCTTTTCACTTTAAAACAAGATTTATTTTATTTTATTTATTTATTTAATTTTTAAAGGCTTCCCCTTGGCTTGTCTCCAAGGTAATTTTTTTTAAAGATTTATTTATTGTTATATGTAAGTACAATGTAGCTGTCTTCAGACGCACCAGAAGAGGGCATCAGATCTCATTACGGATATGAACCACCATGTGGTTGCTGGGATTTGAACTCACAACTTTCAGAAGAGCAGTCTGTGGCTCTTACCGGCTGAGCCATCTCACCAGCCCGATTTATTTTATTTATTTTATTTTTATTTTTATTTGTGTGTGTGTGTGTGTGTGTGTGTGTGTGTAGACATGTGTGAAGATGCCCACAGAGGCTAGCAGAGGCCATTGGATCCCCCAGAGCTGAAGTTATAGTCAGTTGTAAGCTGTCCAAGTTGGATTCTGGGAACCTAATTTCAGTACTATGCAAGAACAAGTGTTCTTAACCTCTGAGCCATCTCTCTAGGTATTGCTTTCCTTCTTTATGTAGGTTTGGGGATGGAACTAAGGTTATTAGGTTTGTAAGGCAGGTGCCATCTTTCTGGTCCAGGCTCTTTTTCATCCTTTTGTTTGTTGAGATAATTTGGTGAGAGGTGGCTACTGATGGTGGACTATGCCACAGTGGTCACATGTAGGTCACATGTAGGTCACAGGCATGGATTCTCTATCGGCACCCCGAGTGTTGTGGGGGCTGAACTAGGGTTAGGCCTGACAGCTGGGCTGGAGAGTGGTTAAGAACACTGACTGCTCTTCCAGAGGTCCTGAGTACAATTCCCAGAAACCACATGGTGGCTCACAACCATCTGCAATGGGATCCGATGCCCTCTTCTGGTGTGTCTGAAGACAGCAACAGTGTACTCACATACATGAAATAAATAAATAAATCTTGCCGGGCAGTGGTGGCGCACGCCTTTAATCCCAGCACTTGGGAGGCAGAGGCAGGTGGATTTCTGAGTTCGAGGCCAGCCTGATCTACAGAGTGAGTTCCAGGACAGCCAGGACTATACAGAGAAACCCTATCTCAAAAAACCAAAAAATAAAATAAAATTAAATAAATAAATAAATAAATAAATAAATCTTAGGGAAAAAAAAAAAGCTTTGCAAGGGTCAGGAGTAGATTCCATTCCGAGGTCAGGCATTCCAAGGGTTGTGGGGGCTAACCTGGGGTTATAAGCTTGGCAGCGGGGGCTTCTACCTTTCTCACTAGCCCTTGTTCTTTGTTTTGTCTTTTTTTTTTTTTTAAAAGATGGGTGTGTGTCTCTCTCTTCATAATCCTGGCTGTCCTAGAACTCACTATATGGACTAGGCGGGCCTTAAACTCACAGAGCTCCTCCTGCCTCCACCTCCCAAGTGCTAAGATTAAAGCCCATTGGATACTGTGCCCAGCCATTCCTTTTCTTTTTTCCATTTTCATTTTTATTTTTTTTTATTTTTTTATTTTTTGGAGACAGGGTTTCTCTCTGTAGCCCTGGCTATCCTGGAACTCACTCTGTAGACCAGGCTGGCCTCAAATTCAGAACTCCACCTGCCTCTGCCTCCCAAGTGCTGGGATCAAAGGTGTGTGCCACCATCACTCGGCCTTTTTTCCATTTTTAAAAGACAGAGTCCCATAGCCCAGACTGGCCTTGTGCTCCTTTTGTTATGTGGGATGCGTTTGAATTTCTGATACTTCTGCGTTCTGCCTTGTGAATGCTGGAAGCAAAGGTGTGTACAACCATGTCTGGGCCTTTATTCTTTGAAGAAATTATTTTTATGTGTATGAGTGTTTTGCCTCCTTATATGTCTGTGAATCATATGTGTTCATGCAGTGCTTGAGGCCTAAGGAAACCAAAAGACGTTGGATCTCTTGTAATCTTGGAGTTACAGGAAGTTGTGAGCCAATGTAGGTGCTGAGAACCTGTACCCTTTGAAGAAGCAGCCAGTGAGCTATTTCTATGGCATCATCCCCTTTTTTTATTAAAAAACAAATGGGGCTGAAGACATGGCTCATCAGTAAAGCATATTAGTTGCTCTTGCAGAGGATGTAGGTTCAATTCTGAGCACCCACATGGCAGTTGACAACCATCTGTAACTCCAGTTTCAGGGAGGCAGAGGCAGGCAGATTTCTGAGTTCGAGGCTAGCCTGGTCTACAGAGTAAGTTCCAGGACAGCCAGGGCTACACAGAGAAACCCTGTCTCAACAAACAAAAACAAATGAACACCCCCCCCAAAAAAAAACCAAAAACCATTTATTTCATGTGTGTAAATATTTTGCCTCCATGTGTATCTGTGGACAGCCTACGTGCCTTTTGCCTGCAGAGACTAGAAGAGGCTGATGAATCACTTGGAACTGGAGTTATAGACAGTTGTGAACTGTCAAGTGGGTGCTGAGACTTGAACCTGGCTCCTCTTAAAAGAGAAGCTGGTGCTCTTAGCTGCGGAGCCATCTGTCTACCCACCTCTCCTCCCCCTGTTCCCATCATTCTCAAAATGTGAATGAGTAGAGTCTGAGTGACAGACACACCGTGGTGCTGGTGACACAGCAAGGCACTAAGACAATTCAACAGGGGAGAAGGAAAAGAGAAGAACAAGCGAACATGAAAAGTAACCAAACAGTGATGGGACCTGAGTGAACACAGAAGCTATAACCCTGGGACAGAGTCATCCCTCTTGACTGAATGGTCCGGGAGGCTTCTTGGAGGTGGTGTTTCAGGGCAGAAGGTATTACTGAAATCCTTGAAACAGGCTTGGAAGTAGAAAAAACGTGGCATAGGCATAGTGGAAACAGAGTAATCTGGGGTAGTGGTGGGAGGGGTCAGAGCTGCAGTAGGGCTAGGATGCAGAGTCAAGTTCTGGGTTCTGAAGCTAAGGGAAAGATTTCAATTTTACTCTTTCTGATAGAAAGCCCTCTTGCAAGTGTGTGAAACAGGCAAGCGACCACCCAGTCCCCCTTTGTAGAGGTCCCTCCATGTGGACGGGGGAAGGAGAGGGGCCAGTTGGCAAGCTGTGGTAGTGGTCCAGGTGAGGGATGATGGTCTGGACCAGACTAGTACAAATAGACTCAAAGTGTGTTTAAAGGCTGGATCTGAAGTGGCTGGAAGAAGGATGGGACTACTGGGGACTGGAAAGATGGCTCAGCCTGTAAGAGCCCTGGTGGCTCTCAGAGAGGACGTGGGTGGGTTGATTCCAAATTCCCCCACAAGAGCTCACGGTTGTCTGTAACTCTGGTTCCAGGGGATGGGATGCCATTTTCTGGCCCTATGGGCCCCAGGCCTACAACTCATGATACACAGATAATACATGCAGGCAAAATATTCTTTCACATAAAAATACATATAAAAGGGGGGATGGGGATTGGTTTGAATAGGAATAACCTCCATAAGCTCATATATTTGAATGCTTGCTATAAGGGAGTGGGACTGTTTGAAGGGATTAGGAGGTGTGGCCTTGTTGGAGGAAGTGTGACACTGGAGCCAGGACCAGTGTCGCTGCTCTCCTTCCTGCTGCCTGCCAGATGTAGAACTGTCCGGCTACCACGCTCGCTTACATGCTGCCATGCTCCCTGCCATGCTGATAACAGACTAAACCTGGGAAAGTGTAAGTGGGCCCCAGTTAAACCCTTTCCTCCATAAGTGTTGCTATGGTCAAGGTGTCTCTTCACAGCCAGAGAACACTGACTAAGACAGAGGAGATCTAGTGAGGTTTTTTTTTTTTTTCTTTTAAATCAGAGAGGAGAACATGTAATTTAGCCATGAAAATGATTAGTGAGTATGTAAGGAACTCTGAGTATCAGCTCACACACTTTTGCTATCTGAGGCAGGTTCTTGCTATATAGTCCACCAGGCTGGCCTTGAACTCACCCTTTTCTTTCCTCAGTTTCCCAAGTGCTGGAATAAATTACCTTATTAAGTACATGATTCCTTGGGCATGCTAGGTGTATTAGTCACGTTTCTATGGCTGTGATAGAACACGACCACCAGTCTTTAAATGTTCTTTTAAAGATTTATCTTATTAGCTGGGCGGTGGTGGCACACACCTTTGATCCCAACACTTGGGAGGCAGAGGCAGGCGGATTTCTGAGTTCGAGGTCAGCCTGGTCTACAGAGTGGGTTCCAGGACAGCCAGGGCAACACAGAGAAACCCCGTCTCAAAAAAACCAAACGTAAATAAATAAATAAATAAATATTTATCTTATTTATATGAGTACACTGTAGCAGTCTTCAGACACACCAGAAGAGGGTATAGGATCCCATTATAGATGATTGTGCGCCACCATGTGGTTGTTGAGAATTGAACTCATGGCCTCTGGAAGAGCAGTCAGTGCTCTTAACCACTGAGCCATCTCCCCAGCCCCTCTAATTTTTTTAAATGACTTATTTATTTATTTTATGTATGAGTGCTCTATCTGCATGTACATCCTGAATGCCAGAAGAGGACAACAGATCTCATTACAGATGGTTGTGAGCCACCATGTGGTTACTGGGAATTGAACTCTGGACCTCTGGAAGAGTAGTCAGTGCTCTTAACTGCTGAGCCATCTCTCCATCCCTCTGACTCATCTCTTCAGCCCTAATTTTTGTTTTTTGAGACAAGGTCTCATATAGCCCAGGCTGGCTTTGAACTTTCCATGTAGCCAAGAATGACATTTTATGTTTTTAATTTTATTCTATGGGTCTTTTGCACCATATGCATGCAGTGCCCATGGAGGCCGGTGGATGCTTTGGGACTAGAATTAGTCAATTGTGAGCCACAATGTGGGTGCTGGACACCTGGGTCCTTTGGAAGAGCAGCGAGTGTTTGTTTTGTTTATTTATTTATCTCTCATATATGATATCCCAACTGCAGTTTCTTCTCCCTCTCCTCCCCCTCCCCTTTCCTTCACATCCACCCCACCTCCACCTCCCCTCAGAAAAGAGCAGGCCTCCCAGGGACATCAACCAAAAAAAATTACCATAAGACCAGGCACATATTCTCACAGCAAGGCTGGAAGAGGCAACCCAGTTGGAGGAAAAGGGTCCCGGAAGCAGCCAAAAGAGTCAGAGACAACCTCCACTCCCATGGTTAGAAACCTCACAAGCTACACAAACATAACATATGCAGAGGACCTAGGTCAGACCCATGCAGGCTCCCTGAGCTCTGTGAGCTCATTCGAGTCCCAGTCAGTTCTGTGGGCTGAGTTCTCATGGCATCCTTGGCCCCTCCTTCCTCCCCTTCCTCTGCAGAACTCTTAGGGCTCTGCCTAATATTTGTCTGTGAGACTCTGCATTGAACTCAAGGCTTAGTCTACTCCAGGCAAACATTCTACCAACTGAGCTATGACTCTGGCCCCACGGAAGGGCATTTTAAGGTGATGCAGAGGAGAGAGGCCTGGCGATTAGGAGACTAGGTAAGGTTGACTGTGTTCCGCTGAGCTGGGTGAATGGCAGGTGGGAGGAGGGTGACCAATAGAGTGGAGCAATGGAGTCGTCCTGTGGGAAGGAAGTAGCCGAGGAGAGAAGGGCGGGAGTTGAGGTGGACACAGGAGGGGGCTAAGATGAGGTGGTGGAAGGTGAAAGCGTCTGTCTGTCGGTCTGTCCGTGCTTTTCCTCCTTCCTTCCCCAGAGAGTCAGGGCGACAGTGGAGGGGCTTTGAGGACAGGAAACTTGCTGCAGGGAAGCAAGGAGCTGTGAAGCTGGGGGGCTGGAGGGTGGGAAGGCAAGCCTCCCGGGGAGGGAGGGAGTTTTCTGGGCACTGCCTTGCACCTGCTGGAGCTTCGTGGGATGAGTTTACAATGAGTTCCCTGCAAGCACGCACGCACGCAGGCTTGCAAGGTCTGTTCATTCTCTTTGGTTCCATCTAGCTGTGTGGGTGGAGGTGCGAAATGGAGGGTTGGGGCAGGGGCTTTGGCAGATCAGCCAAGGGAGGAGAGAGATGTGGGGGAGGAGTTATGGCGACAATACAGAAGGCTCATGAATTGGCAAAGGAGGGGGTGAGAACACAGATCCTGATGGTTAGGGAACATGACGTGGACTCAGGAGGTTCCAGGTTCCCACGGACTGTAGTGGGACTAAGGAGACTGTCACGATGTAGGGGGGAGAATGAGAGGGAGTTTTGATCCAAGGTGGGGGGATGTGCTTTAAGCTATGATTCTAAAGGTAGTGCTGATGTGGGTGATCCTCATGGGACTGCTAGAGTAACATGACTGATTACAAGAGGGCCCAGAGGTCCAGATAGTGGAAGGGCCATCTCTGGGTGGTGGTATCACCCGAATGGTGACAGAAACAGGGAAGACAGAAAGAGACTAAACTACTGTCCAAGTTCCAGGAGAATTAGAGATGACTAGGAAACCCACAGAGGTCATGGAAAGGGAGCCTAGAAGCAAAACTGTACAGCTGAGTCAGTTGCTCTGAACATCATAGAAATTAGAGATGGATGTATTTTAATTAATATAATTTAAAATTTTCTTTTTTTAGCCTTATATTGTACAGATGTTTCTGTATAGCTATTTTTTACTTTAAAAAATATTTTATTTATTTTTATCATAGAGCCTCAAGCAGCGCCCCTGCCCCCCCCCCAAAAAAAAAGCAAGCCGGGTGGTGGTGGCGAACACCTTTAATCCCAGCACTTGGGAGGCAGAGGCAGGCGGATTTCTGAGTTCCAGGCCAGCCTGGTCT
>NW_022196911.1:67984688-67990717 GCF_008632895.1 Mastomys coucha | reverse complement strand
CTGGTCTACAGAGTGAGTTCCAGGATAGCCAAGGCTACACAGAGAAACCCTGTCTCGAAAAAAACAAACAAACAAAAAAAAAACAAAACAAACAAAAAAAAATGCTCTGCAATATGGAACAAACATGCTTGGACTTGCCCACTTTCAGAGTCAGCTTCTCAGTGAGCTCAGGCAACATATGGCAATTTACCAATATAATGTACATCACACTTTGGGACAGTCTTCTGAGGGCTGCAGGGGTCTGGTGTGGGGTGGGGGTGAGGGGCTGGGGGGTTGGTTTTCTGACCACCAGAGTCACACCTGTCCTACCCTGTATCCTGGAGGATCAGGCTGACCAGTCTCTTCACCTGGTAGAGTCAGATCTCTGCCCAAGTCTTTCTTAAAATTTCTTTGAAAAGTTACATTTATTTTATTTTATTTTATTTTTTATTTTTTGTTTTTTTGAGACAGGGTTTCTCTGTATAGTCCTGGCTGTCCTGGAACTCACTCTGTAGACCAGGCTGGCCTTGAACTCAGAAATCCACCTGCCTCTGCCTCCCAAGTGCTGGGATTAAAGGTATGTGCTACCACTGCCTGGCTAAAGTTACATTTTAAAAAAGAGGAGATGTGTCTCTCTTTTAAGGATTTATTCATTTATTTTATATATGTGAGTACACTGTTGCTTTTTTCAGACACACCAGGAGGCATCAGATCTCATTACAGATGGTTGCGAGCCACCATGTGGTTGCTGGGATTTGAACTCAGGACCTCTAGAAGAGCAGTCAGAATTCTTAACTGCTGAACCATCTCTCCAGCTCAAAGTCACATATTTTTATTGATCATTCACCCCTTGCTTCCTGCCTCCAATTCTCCTGAACTGCTTCCCAGTTCCACGTCTTCTCTTTTAACTCACTGATTGCCTGTGTGTTCTTGGTTTTGGGACATTCACTGGAACACTGGTAATCTATCAGCGGTCATAGATTAACTGCCAACAGGCCTTCAACCAGGGGTGGGGCCTTGTGAGCCCCTCCCTGATCTGTGTTAGAATTTGATGGAAACCTTGTATCTGGGGCTGATGAGATGAGAACTGACTGCTCGTCCAAAGGTCCTGAGTTCAATTCCCAGCAACCACATGGTGGCCCACAACCATCTGTAATGGGATCTGATGCCCTCTTCTGGTGTGTCTGAAGACAGCTACAGTGTACTCATCTACGTACAATAAATAAATTTTAAAAAAGAAAGAAAACTTGTCTAAAAAAAAAAAAGAAAAACAGAAAACAAAAAACAAAACAAAACAAAACAAATCAAAAACCAAAAAACAAACAAAAAACCTTGTATCTGTGAATCCATGAATGTAATAGCCATGTGGTGTCCAAAGGACAACATTTCACTACCTTGCTCTTACATTCTTCACAGCCTCTCTTTTGTAGTTTTCCTGGATCCCTGGGAGTGGGGTAGGGGTTGATACAGCCCACTTAAAGCCAAGTGCCTGGCAGTCACCTCTCAGCACTTGGGCCATTTATGAGTCTCTGAATTAGCCGCTGCCCATGGACCAAGGCTGAGAGCAGCATGCATTTATGGAGTAAATTGCTATGACTGAGCTGAAAGGTGAAGTTCTCAAATCCCTCTGCCTCTAGCAGGTCCCAGGAGGAGCTGTGCTGGAGAGAGGTGAGATCTTTGGTCTCTGTGACTCTGAGTCTAGAGCTTTAAAGGGCAAGGAACCTGGGAATGGTGCCCCTCTCCCCTCCCCTCCTACCGTTCCCCTTCTCCCCACAAGTCCCCTCCTCCCCCTCCCTCCTTCCCTCCCTCCCTCCCTCTCTCCTTTTCTTCTTCCTTCCTTTCTTTATTATTATTTTTCTTTTCTTTTCTTTTTTCTTTTTCTTTTTCTTTCTTTCTTTCTTTCATTTCATTTCTTTTTTTCTTTTTTTTGGTTTTTTTGAGACAGGGTTTCTCTGTGTAGCTCTAGCTGTCCTGGAACTCACTCTGTAGACCAGGCTGGCCTCGAACTCAGAAATCCACCTGCTTCTGCCTCCCAAGTGCTAGGATTAAAGGCGTGCACCACCACCGCCCGGACAGCTTATCTGTTTTTGAGATAGGGTCTCACTATGTAGTATTAAGCCTTACTGTCACCGTTAATCATGTGTCTTTCTTTTTATTTTAGACTTTAAAATGTATTTTATGTGTAAGTGTTTTATCTGCATGCATACATGTTTACCATATGCATACCTATTGCCTGTGGAGGTCAAAAGAGGGCACTGGACATGCTAGAACTGGAGTTATGGATAGTTGTGAACCATCACGAGGGCGCTGGAAACTCTGAAAGTCCTGTGTAAGAGCAACAAGTGCTCTTCTCTGGCTACCAGGAAAGAATGCTAGATTTTGAATCTTTTTCCTTTCCTTTCCTTTCCTTTCCTTTTATTTTTGAGATGGGGTTGCTCTGTGATATAATATCCCTGGCTGTTCTGGAACTCACTATGTAGACCAGGCTGGCCTGGAACTCAGAAATCCACCTGTCTCTGCCTCCTGAGTGCTAGAATGAAGGGTAAGCATTACCTTACCTGTTATTGTTCTTATTATTTTTGTTGTTGCAAGGAAAAAGGGAGAATGAATACTTAGGGACACATCCTCCCAAGTTTTTCTCATGTGCATCCATTATAGAAGTATGGTCAGATAGATACACAACTGGGCAGGCAGCATGGCTACTGCTCTTATTTTCATAACTAAAATCTCACTCTTACATAGGCCTTCCTAGCAAAGGGTCCAGCATCTTGAGATCACTCTGAATTTACCAAAAAAAAAAAAAAAAAAAAATGTTCTCACATTTTACCATGCCTAGAATAGGTTGTGGCTGACATTGCTTTTAATGGCCACAGGATGTCGCTCTCTATTGAAACCAGGAATTAACCAGTCTCCAGGACTCCCTGGTGAAAGATACTGTGTGAAATCCTGCTGTGCTCAGTCAGCTACGAGGATGGGGCATGAGATCCTGTGACCCTCAACACTCAATAGCTGCTCTGCTGTACCCTTTATGCCATCAGGATCCCTGGTTAGGACCCTGGCTTCGGGACCCCTGCTTAAAACAACAGCTGGTTCATGCCACGTCAGATTTCTTCCTTGGGAATCCACACCATAAGGTTTTTGTTTGTTTGTTTTCTCTGAGACAGGTTCTCATTACGTGGATTTGGCTAGCCTAGAACTTGCTACATAGACCAGGCTGGTCTCTGTCTTCCAAGTGCTTGGGTTAAAAGGCATTAGAAGGTTGAGAGCATACCTCCTTTTCCAGGGAATATGGTGTTCACTCCTTGTAGGCAAGTGACTTTCTCAGGCTTCTGTAGGTTCCACCTGAGGAAGATGTTTTCTCACCTAACAGACATGTATTTATTCTTGTTCTCTGCCCTCCTCTTGTCTCTAGAAGCCCAGGATACTCTTGAACTCATAATGTAGCTGAGTCTAGCCTTGAACTCCTGATTTTTCTGCTAAGTGATAGGATTATAGACAAGCATCACCACATCTGTCATATATATATATATATATATATATATATATATATATATATATATGTCTAGAGATTTTACTTTATTGTTTCTTTCGTTTTTTTTCCAGTATAGGGTTTCTCTGTGTAGCCCTGACTGTCCTGGAACTCTCTCTGTAGACCAGGCTGGCCTCCACCTCCTGAGTGTTGGGATAAAATAGAGGCTTGTGTTAACAATTTGGGGAGATTTTATTTTTATTTTTTGTTATTAATTAAAAGTTATTGGGGGCTGGTAAGATGGCTCAGAGGGTGAGAGCACTGACTGCTCTTCCAAAGGTCTTGAGTTCAAATCCCAGCAACCACATGGTGGCTCGCAACCACCCATAATGAGATCTAACATCCTCTTCTGGTGTGTCTGAAGATAGCTATAGTGTACTTATAAAATAATAAATAAATCTTTGGGCTGGAGCAAGCAGGGACTGAGCAAGCAGGGTCTACTGGAGAGCTGGGCCGAATGGAGCAAGCAGAGATTCTAAAAGTCAATTTCCAACAACCAGATGAAGGCTCACAACTATCTGTACAGCTACAGTGTGTACTCACATGCATAAAATAAATAAACAAATCTTTTAAAAAGTTATTTACTGTTTTTGTGTATGTGCACATGATATGTGTATACAGGAATGCCATGGTGTGCATATGAAGGCTGGTAGGATATGTTTGTGAGTCAGCTCTCTTCTCCCACTTTTACATGGGTTCCAGGCACTGAGCTCAGACTTGTGAGGCTTGCACAGGAAGTACCGAGCCATCTCACTGTCCTTCTTTTTTTTTTTTTAAAGATTTACTTATTTTATTATATATAAGTACACTGTAGCTGTCTTCAGGGTGTGAGATCTCATTACAGATGGTTGTGAGCCATCATGTGGTTGCTGGGATTTGAACTCAGGACCTTCGGAAGAGCAGTCAGTGCTCTTAACCACTGAGCTATCTCTCTAGCCCCCTCACTGTCCTATTTTTATTTATAATTTATATACTTTTATTTTATGTGTATTGTATTTTGCATGCATATATGTCTGTGCACCATATATATGGTAGCTGAAGAGGCCAGAAGAACTTGTCAGTCCTCCTGGAACTGAAATTTCAGATGGTTGGAAGATGCTGTGTGCGAGAAGAGAGCAGAACTTGGGACCTCTAGAAGAACAACCAGTGCTTTCAACCACTGAATCATCTCTCTAGCTCCCTACGTGTGTATGTGTGTGGCTATATATGGGCTTATGTGAGTTCAGTGCCCTAGAGACCAAATGTGGGTATTGGATCCCTGGTGCTGGAATTACCAGGTAGCTGTGAGTCTCCTGATGGAGATGCTGGGGATATAGCTCCTGTTCTGTGGAAAGGCAGCAGGCACTGTAACTGTTGAGTTGGGCATCTCTCCAGTCCCTCAGCTTCCCTTTTCTTTTCTTTCTTTTTTTGTTTTTTTTTTTTGTTTTTCAAGACAGGGTTCCTCTGGATAGCCCTGACTGTCCTGGAACTCACTCTGGGTCTCATGTAGCCCAGCCTTGAACTTGCTATGTGTCTGAGAATGACCTTGAATTTCTGATCTTCCAACCTCCAACACTCCAGTATTGAGATTGTAGACATGTGTTACCACATCTGGTTTATCCAATAACCATTTTCTTCTTCATGGACAGAGGTAGCCTCCTGTGGTGTCCACCTTCCCAGCTTCTCTTGCTGCCGGAGCATTGGCTTGTGCTTTTATCCTGCTCCATAGGGTCCGAGAGAGAGCCACTTGGAGGGATTTCTAGTAAAGATCTTGGGCATTTTTTTTTTTCTTGATGAATATACATGCACACGTGTCAGGATTACTCTGCTCTCCTCTTGCATGTTTGATGAAAACCCTTAGGATGTGGCTGTGTAACCAGCTCAACTAGCTTCAAACCCTGCTATTCTCGTCACTGGGTCCTGGGCACCACCGTGGATTAAAGTCAGTCTTTGTGGCTGACTGATGGAACACAGTAGAATGTCACTGGAATCCTAGCTGTTTGGGCCTTTGTTGGTTGCCTCTGAGGAAGCCAGCCTCCACACGGGGAGGACATTCAAGCAATCCTGTGCAGGGTCCCCGTACAGGAGGGAAGCAGCAGCATCCACTTCTCAGTTATGCGAGTAAACAACCTCTAGCCCCATGGGGACTTTGAGCTTTCTGCTTCCTGGAGCCCTCATTGCAGTGACACAACCCCATCTAGCCTACTCCTGACTCCCCACCAAGTGAACCATGGGACAGAATACATGATTGCTGGAGTCTAAAACTGTAAGCTTTTGGGGGATTTGCTAAAGCACAATAGATATGCCACCAGAGGCTTGCTTGTAAGACTTCCAAGAGAAGCCTGGCATGGTGGCATAATGCCTTTAGTCCCAGCACTTGGGAGACAGGCAGAGGCAGAGGCAGAGGCAGAGGCAGAGGCAGAGGCAGAGGCAGAGGCAGAGGCAGAGGCAGAGACAGATTTCTATGAGTTTGAAGCTAGCCTGGTTTGCATATAGCAAGTTCCAAGCCAGCCAAGACTATATAGGGAGATGATAATGATGA
>NW_022196911.1:67980787-67984678 GCF_008632895.1 Mastomys coucha | reverse complement strand
CCCCCTCTCAAAAAAAGACTTCAGAGAGAAAAGCAGGACCATGGAGCCTGATGACTTTGTGATGCCCCTGAGCTAATGAACCACGAAGAAGCCAACTTCTCCACTTGTCATGAACCGGAATTCACGTCCTTGTCCAGCTGCTGATCCATCTGCTGTTCCTTGGAGCTCAAGCTTCCTTACTTCCAAAAGAAGACCCCTTGGGGATTTCTAAAAAGTGTTTGCCTTGTGATTTTCTGTCACTTTTTAAACTGTGAGGCTGGAAGTTTCTTTCTTTTCTTTTTTCATTAAAAAAAAAAAAAAAAAAAAAAAAGTCAGGTGTGGTAGGGCACACCTTTATCCCAGCACTCAGGAGGCAGAAGCCTGAGGATCTTTGTGAGTTCAAGGCTGGCCTGCTCTAAATTTGTAAAACATTGAATTTGTATATGTGGGTTTTTTTTGTTTTTGTGTTTGTTTGTTTGTTTGTTTTTTGAGACAGGGTTTCTCTGTATAGCCCTGACTGACCTGGAACTCACTCTGTAGACCAGGCTGGCCTCAAACTCAGAAATCCGCCTGCCTCTGCCTCCCAAGTGCTGGGATTAAAGGCGTGCGCCACCACTGCCCAGCTGTATGTATATGTGTTGTTAATGTGTGTGTACGCCTGTGTGTGAGTGTGGGTGCATATATGTCACGATGAACATGTGGAGACCAGAGAACATATTTGGGGAGTTGGTTCTCTTCCACTGTGGGATTCAGGGATCCAGTCATGTCACTGAACTCATGCTTTAGGCAAATGCTTTTCCCCATGAGGAGACATCTTGCTCTCTCTCTTTTTTCTTGTTTTTCTTTATTTACATTTACTTTGTGTGTATGTGTGTGTGTGTGTGTGTGTGTGTGTGTGTGTATGTGTGTGTGTATGACACAGGTGCCACAGCCTATGTGTAGAACTAGTGGGAGTCAGTTCTCTCCTTCCACCATTCAGGTCGAAGGAGTCAAACTCAAGTTGTCAACAAGCATTCATGGTTTTGGTTGTTTTTGGAGATAGGATGTCTCTGTGTAGCCCTGACTGTCCTGAAACTCGCTCTGTAGACCAGGCTGGCCTCAAATTCTGCCTGCTTCTGCCTCCTAAGTGCTGGAATTAAAGATATATGCCACCACACCTGGGACTATTTGTTTTCTTAATTTGCTGTGCAGGCAGACTGGTTTTGAACTCCTGGGGCTCAGGGATCCTCTTACTGCAGCAGCCTCCCAAGTGGCTGGGCCTACAGAGTTCCCACCACACCCAGTCAGTCTGATGGCTTTTAAGAGCACAATGTTGTGCAATAGTCAACACTAGTGTCTCTAGTCTAGACCTTTCTCATTGTCCTGGAACTGAAACAGTAACTGCCCCACCCCCAACCATTCTGTCCCCATTTACCTTTGTTTTACTTTCAGTCTCTGAGTTTGCCCATTCTAGAAAATGACCTCGTAAGGGCTGTCCTCCTGTGATGGGTGTTTGTATTTAACAATGCTTTTAGGGTTCATTTCATGAGATGTGTCTGAAGCTGATTGTATCAGTCAAGGTAATTCACATCTTTTTTTTTTTTCCTAAGACATAGTTTCTCTATGTAGCCCTGGCTGTCCTGGAACTTAGTCTGTAGACCAGGCTGGCCTCAAACTCAGAGATTTGCTTACCTACCTTTGCCTCCGAGTTCTGGGATTAAAGGTGTGCGCCACCACCAATCTGCTGATAACTCACAAGTTTAAACTCATGTATAGCATGTGTCTGCTTTTCCTTTCTTTTCTTTTTTTCTTTTTTTTGAAACAGAATATATCTAGGCTGTCTTGCAACTGGATCTTCCTGCCTCAGCCTGCTGAGTGCTGGGGTTATAGGAGTGAACCAACATGCCTAGCTTCACTTCTGTTCTTTTGGGTACATACCAGAAACACACATTTTACTTTTAAGGGAATGTGATTTTTGAACACTTTTTTTTTTTAAATCTCAGTGTGTCTAATCCACAGTGGCCTCCTATCACATTGCTTGGTGAGTCTGCCTCTATCCCACAAGGCTTGACAGCCAGCATGAGGCACTCCTTCCTAGTCCCTTCTCTGTGTTGGGAACTTCAGATCCTATATAAGTTGTCTTCCAAGGCCAAATCTTTCTTCCTTAACGCAGTATTTCCAGGCTGAGGACTTGGCACAGTAGGTAAAGGCCTGAGCTGCCCAAGCCTGACCACCCAAGGTCCATCCAAGGAACCCACATTAAAGCAAGCAAACAAACAAACTGGATGTATGGCACGTAACTATAATTCTACTGTGAGATGAGGGACAGAGCAAGGACATTCACCTTGCGAGCAGGGAGTCACATGTAACAGCAGAAACAAAAAAGACCTAGCCTCAGTGAGGTGGGGGTTGAGAACCTAGCTTGAAAGTCATGGCCCCCCTGCCACTCCCTCAAGCTAAATAAATATGTTATTATTTTTTTTTATTGACAAGTCCAGTAAATGACCATGTGGATATTTTTCTGTTCTCTGAAAAGCAGGACTTTTGGTCTTAGCTCCAGTGTGGAATGTTGAAAGGCAGCCATAGCTATTTTCCTTTCCCTCTGAGAGACACCAGTGAAATGGATCTTGCTGGGAGCTGCTGTGGGATGTCTGTCCTCTGGGAGCCTCAGATGTACATAGACCAAGGAGCTGAGTAGACCTTCCAGCGCCAAATAACCCCTTCACCAACATGCCCCTCGGGGCTCAAATGGGGAAGCTGAGGCCCTAGCTGAGGATGACATTCCATTGTCCCCTCACAGTGTTAAAACCCAGGCTTTGCTCCAAATCTAGAGCTCTATGCCATCCTCTAGTCCTGGTGTGTGTGTGTGTGTGTGTGTGTGTGTGTGTGTGTGCATGAGCACGAGATACTCTTTAGGGGATTTCCAAGATGCCTCTAGGCAAAGCCTCTTTCATCTCTGACCTCACTACAGGCAAATCCCTGAGACCTTGTGTTGGGAGAGCTGGTGCTGGGAGGCCAGGGTCTAAGACCATAGGTCATTTTCTAAGACCATTCTCCTGGCCAACAGCCAGCCTCCCCGCTTTGACTAACTCTCGGGACTTTGTTTTCATGAGGCCACTTTAGTCCCTCACAACATAGTGGCAAAAGCTGAGGGCTGAGCTCAGCGCCATCATGGGGCTGCTCTGTTCTGATGATGCTCAGTAGACAGTGCTGCTATGCTTCGGAGCTTGCACAAGTGTGTGCATGCTGGCAGCTGCTAGTGTGCCGTGTATTCCTGTGTTTATACTAATGGCGGAGCCTAGCCTGTGGCCTGTTACTGCTTGGCACTGATAACAGGGCTTGAGAACAAAGTATGTGTGCTGGGGAAACCCCAGTTTATTTAACAAAAACACAGCACTTTCTCCATTCCAGCCAGTCCCTGCGGTAACCCCCAGGAAGTAGAGACAGCACAGTCTGACCTGTGATGGCGTGTACACCAGTGACTGGCCACAGAACTCCAACATGGGCAACAGAAGAGACCCCTCCCATCCTCCCTTCCTTCCTCCCTTCCTCCCTTCCTTCCTTCCTCCCTTCTTCTCTCCCTCTCTTCCTCCTTCCCTCCCTCCCTTTCTTCCTTCCTTCCTCCCTTCTTCCCTCCCTCTCTTCCTCCTTCCCTCCCTCCCTTTCTTCCTTCCTTCCTTCCCTCCTTCCTTCCTTTCTTTCCTTCTTCCCTCCCTCCCTCCTTTCCTTCCTCCCCTCTTCCCTCCCTCCATCCCTCTCTCCCTCCTTCCTTCTCTCCCTCTCTCCTTTCCTTCCTCCCTCCCTCCCTTCCTTCCTTCCTTCCTTCCTTCCTTTCTTCCTTTCTTCCTCCTTCTACCCTTTACTTCTCAAGTGCTGGACTACAAGCATGAACCACACCTAGCTGAGGCCACGTTCTTTTTTTTTTTTTTTTTT
>NW_022196911.1:67964110-67980728 GCF_008632895.1 Mastomys coucha | reverse complement strand
ATCTGTCTGTCTATCTATCTATCTATCTATCTATCTATCTATCTATCTATCTATCTATCTATCTTCCTCTTCTTTCTCTCTCTCTCTCTCTCTCTTTCTTTCTTTCTTTCTTCCTTTTTGAGACAGGTTCTCACTATTTAGCTCTGGGACTCACTCTGTAGGCCAGGCTGTTCTGGAACTCACAGAGACCCACCTGCCTCTGCTTCCCAAGCACTAGAATTAAAGGTGTATGCTGCCACACCTGTATAGTGTTTCACTATGTGCCCCTGGCTCAATATGCAAACAAGATGTACACAAGGGTCTGTCTGCTTCTGCCTCCCAAGTGATGGAATTAAAAGTGTGTCCCACCACTACCACCTTTTTTTAAAATATATTTTTAACTTCATTCTTATTTATGTGTAGGTGTGTGTGCCTGCATGCATGTATGTGCACCATGTTCATTCATTGTCCAAGGAAGCCAGAATAGGGCATCAGATGCCCTGGAATTAGAGTTATCGGGGTTTTTTTTAGCTGCCTGATGTGGATGCTGGGAACTGAACTCAGGTTCTCTGCAAAAGCAGCAGATGCTCTTAACCAATGAGCCATTTCTCTAGACTCTTCTTTAAAATAAAAAAAAAGCATTATTTTTGTTTATACTGTGTGTTTGTACGTGGGTGTGAAGGGGTCATAGCAAGCATGTGGAGACCAGAGAAAACTTAGTGAAGTTGTTTCTCCCTTCTGCCTTTGCATGGGTTCTGCTGATGGAACTCAGTCATCAGCTTGCTCGTGTGGCAAGTGCTTTCATCTGTTGTACAATCTTACTGGCCCAGGAGATCCTGGGTTTTAAGAAAAAAAAACGAAGGCAGGGTATCATGACAAAAGTTCTAGACAGACTTTGAACATGAACATTATCTTATTTAAGCCACAAAAGCCCTGTGATACACATCCTGTGTTATCTCCACTTTACAGATGAGGAAACACCCACAGAGATCAGTGATTGACCTAAAATCACGTGGCCATGGTAATGAGATTGATCCTGGGACTGCACCTCACCCAGGATGTCTACAGGTGTCGCCGTGGCTGGCTCTGATGTGGGGCTTCTTTGAGTCCCAGCCCATGTGGGATATGTGGTTCAGTGGCAGATGCCAAGAACCCACCACCACCACCATTGCAGTTAAAACCACCCCAGCAGCTGTATCCAGGGCTCTTCATAGCTTCCTATGGTCAGGCTCAGTGCTAGGAATGATCCTGTGTTTGTCACGATCATCTTCACAATGAACCTTGGAAGTACATCTTGCTATTCTCTGTCACACAGGACGCTCAGAAAGGCCTCACCTAGAAAGTGAAAAAATTGGAATTTGAATCCCAGCCTGCCACAGTAGACTGCTCACTCCAGGGAGCTCAGTTGGTTTGCTTTATTTACTTATCTCTAGATGGCGGGTTCCCAAGCCTCTCATCCTAAATTCTAATTTTGATTTTTTAAAAGATTTATTTATTTTATGTGTGTGAGTACACTGTAGCTGTACAGATGGCCGTGAGCCGTCATGTGGTTGCTGGGAATTGAACTCAGGACCTCTGCTTGCTCCTGTCCTCCTCGCTCTGGCCCCGCTTGCTCCGGTCACACTGTAGCTGTCTTCAGACACACCAGAAGAGGGTGTCAGATCTCATTATGGATTGTTGTGAGCCACCATGTGGTTGCTGGGATCCGAACTCAGGACCTTCCCAAGAGCAGTCAGTGCTTTTGCCCACTGAGCCATCTCGCCAGCCCTCTAATTTTGATGTTTGAAGACAAAGTTTCTCTGTGTAGCCCTGCTGGTCCTGGAACTGGCACTATAACACAATGTGGGCTGGGCATATAGCACAGTGATAAACCCATGCCCAGTATATGTGAGGTCCTGGGTTCTATTTCGAGAACCAGAAAAGTATAACAAGTATTTGTAAAGCACATAACTCAGTGGTATTAGTACTATACAGTATTGTGTGCCACTCCTGCTTCTAGCTCCAAAACAGACTTGGCATTCATTAAGCTTTCTCCCCTCCACTCCCCTCCTGGCAACCAGTAATTTGCTGTCTCTATGGCTACCTGTAAGGTGTTTCCAAGGAATGAAGTCCTACGATGCTGTGGCTGTTTGTGATTGGCTTCTCAGCCTTGTTCTTGAGAATCATCTGTGATGAGTTGTATCATTCCTGTTTATGATTGTATAATATCTCATTGTCTGGGCATGCTACAGCTTGCCTGTTTCTCAGATGTTTAGCATTTCCATTGTTTCCACTTATTATTCCTTTAGTGTTACTATTGCAATGTTGGGGATTGAAGTCAGGATCTCTGACCTCTTGCATACCAGGCAAGCACTGTACTACTGAGGAATAACACCAGTCCTCTTCTCTTTCTCCCTCTGTCCTCTGCCTTCTTCCTTCCCTCCCTCCCTCTTTCCCTCCTTTCCTCCCTCCCTCCTTCCCTCCCTCCTTTCCTCCCTCCCTCTTTCTCTCCTTTCCTCCTTCCCTCTTTCCCTCCTTTCCTCCCTCCCTCCTTCCCTCCTTTATTCCCTCCTTCCCTCCTTTCCTCCCTCCTTTCCTCCCTCCCTCCTTCCCTCCTTTCTTCTCTCCCTTCCTCCCTCTGTTCCTTCTTTTCATATTGGAGATTGGATTCAGGGCCTTGCACACACTACTCCCATGACTCCACTCTTAGCTGCTTCCTTAGGTCCAATCTTACTTCATATTTTCACTTTTATTTATATGCATATGTGTACTGCCATGAAGCTGAGTGTAAGGGTATTTCTTTGAATCCCTGCTTTTCATTCTGTGGGGTATGTACATAGAAGGGGCATTGCTGGATCCCATGGGAGTTCTAGGCTCAACCTTTTGAGGACCACTAACCCTTTCCACTATGGCTGCATCCCCAATGCTGCCCATGTTTCAGCAGCCTGGCCCACGACAGTCATTTCCTCTCTCTTTGTTGCAGTAGCTCAGTGGGTGTGAGGTGGTATCTCCTAGTGGTTTGGCCTTGCGTTTCCCTAAACGAAGTTGCATAGCCTTTCACAAGCTTGTTGGTCATCTGTGTATCTGTAGAGAAGCATCTACTCAAGTGCTTTGTCCATTTTAAAGCAGGGTTGTCATTTTCTGACTTAATTTTTACTTAGAAATAATTTTAACGTACAGATAAATTACAGTATAATACCAGAAAGCGGGGCTGGAGAGATGGCTCAGTGGTTAAGAGCACTGACTGTTCTTTCAGAGATCCTGAGTTCAATTCCCAGCAACCACATGGTGGCTCACAACCATCTGCAATGGGATCTGATGCCCTCTTCTGGTGTGTCTGAAGAGAGCAATGGTGTACTCATATATATAAAATAAATGGATAAATCTTTAAAAAAAAATACCAGAAAGCCCATCTAGGTTTTGCCTTAGGTTCATCTATTGCTAGCATTTTGCCTCATTTGCTTTATTTAACATTTTTACATGCTTGTGTTTTATTTTTATTATTTTTGTGTGTATGCATGTAGAGGTCAGAAGACAACTTTTGGGAGTCACTTCTCTGCTTCTATCTTCTTGTTCCCAGGAACTGAAATCAGGTAGTCAGCCTTGGTAGCAATCACCCTTAACCACCGAGCCATCTTCCTGCACCTTATCCCCCATCCCCCCGTTTGCTTACTAACTCTAGGATCCACTGATGTTTTCCAGCACCATTTGAAAGAGTAAGGCGTAGGCACTGCAGTGGTAGACACTTCAGATCAAGGACACTTGTTTACATAACTACTAATGCTTGGCACCTGAGTGCGTTGGGCAGATGTGAAGTTTCTTCCTGATCTACTCTGTGTACTCTAATTTTATCCACTCATCCAGCACTGTGCATTTCCCCTTTGGTACAGATACCAGGCGAGGACCGTGGGTTGCATGTAACTGTCAGCTCACTCTTGCTCTCTTTCTCCCTCTACCTCACTCTTGCCTGCCCCCCACTCTCTCTGTGACAGTGTCTTCTGACTATGTCGACTTGACTGACCTGGACCTCTCTATGTATGTAGATCAGGATCAGGCTGGCCACAGACAGTTGCCTGCCTATGTTTCCAAGTGCTGGAATTAAATGGAATTAAGTACGTGGACCATGATGTCTGGCTGTTAGATACTTTTAAAACATATATTGTGTATGTGTGCACATGATGTGTGTGGAGATGTGTACCGTGGCACATGTATAGAGACCAGAGGACAACCTTGTGGAGTTAGTTCTCTTTCCATCTTTACCTGGGTTTGGGATTGAACCTGGGTTGTCAGCCTTACACAGCAAGTGCCTTTCCCTGCTGGGCCATCTCACCGGGCCATATGGTTACTCTTTGTTAATATTCTTTTGTTTTGAGATAGGGTCTCATGTAGCCTAGGCTGGCCTTAAACTCACCTGTGTAGCTACTAGGGATGGTCTTGAACTCTTTGTTTTTATTTTTGTTTTTGTTTTGTTTTTGTTTTGTTTTTTTGAGACAGGGTTTCTCTGTGTAGCCCTGGCTGTCCTGGAACTCACTCTGTAGACCAGGTTGGCCTCGAACTCAGAAGTCTGCCTGCCTCTGCTTCCCAAGTGCTGGGATTACAGGTGTGGGCCACCACTGATGGCTTTGTGTATTTGGTCTAGTTACTTTTTCCACCCTTGCTACTGGTGATCAATTTCTAAAGCTCCCTTGAAAACATCTCCCTAGACCTATTCCCTGTTGATGAAATTTATTTATTTTGTGTATATATGGGTGTGAATGAAAGTGTGTGTGTGTGTCTGTGTATGTGTGAGTGTGAGAGAGAGAGAGAGACAAAGATAGTCAGACAGAGACAGACAGAAACAGAGACAAGACAGAGCTAGATAGACAGAGAGCACTGCTGTATGTGTACCTGTGTGCCTTGGTGCACATTATGTTTGGAGGTCAGAAGTCAATGTTGTGGAGTTTTCCCCTTTTACCATATGGGCTCTGGGGATCAAACATATGTCAGCAGGCTTGGTGGCAGATTCTTTCGCAGGCTGAGCCATCTTGCCAGCCCCCCATGGGTTAGTTTTATATAAGCTGTCTTCTATGTCTCCAGCTCCCTCTGTTATCTTGTTCCTCTGTGCAATTTCCTTACCATCTTGGGCAGCACCTACCCTCCTGTATCTGACCCGGTTCATGGTTGTGCTCACGGTCCATCTCCTGCTTGCACAGGCAGCAGGGCAGTTTGCAGTGAGCAAGGCTTGGGGGACACGCCTCTCATTTCCTGTCCCAGGAGCTTCTCTTTCCTCACTGCTGCTGCTGCAGCCATAGGCTAGATTGAGGGACCACAGAGTCATCCAATCACCAGTGCAAGACTCTCTTCCCCTAGCGGGGCTAGGAGGCTAGGAGAGTGATGAAATCCCACCAGCGTGGCTGCACTGTGGTCAGCAGGAGCCTGCGATAAGGTGTCTGACGGTTAAGGGGGCAGCCTTCTGAGGCTGAGAGGCTGGGAGCCCATAGGATGTGACTTGGTGCCAAGCTGATGTAGCTTTGTTCGGCACCCGTTCTGACAGAGAAGTTGCAGCTGGCACTGCTGGGCATGTCCACAGAGTATATCAAACCTCAGACAGGAGGGCCACAGAGCTTGAGCCCGAGTGGGCAGTATGGGGCCTTGGCTTCAGGTACGGGTCTGCCTCCCTCCACACCTGCCTCCTGGAGCCTGCCCCACTGGAGAGCATACTTGGCTGCAGCCGTTCTCTGTTACATCAACCTTCTGAACTACATGAACTGGTTCATCATCCCAGGTGAGGATGGGAGGGGTCTTCAGCCACCCCCATTCTACAACCCCACGACTCTATCCTTGGCGGCCTTCTGCCAAGCATGCTTTCCTCTCTAGGAAACCACATCTCTGGTGGTTTCATGCCAGTAAGTGATCTGCAGCCTCTCCTGAACGGTCCCGAGCCAGAATGGGGGCACAATGTGTGTGGGGGCAGGGGTGTTAGTAAGTACATGGGATCGTGCTCTGCAGCACAGGCACTGGGTTGAGGATGGAGCTGCAGGCAAGGTTATGGAGGGCAGAGCCGCTTGGCCAAGCTCCAGAGTGAGAATGGCTCTTCCTGCACTGTTTCTGGGGCAGCCGGCTGCTGGCCCACCTTGCACAGTTTGCCTTTCCTGTTATAGGAATCAGGGTACAACCTGCTTCTGCGTTCTGTCTCTCACTTACGTACTCCTGTCTCATCTAGTCACCCATTCATTCCTTCATCAGTTCATACTCAGCCCTTTCTTTAAAAAAACCTAGTGTGTATGCATGTGTATGCACACACGTGTGTGTACATGTGTATGTATGTGCGTGCTCCTCTATCTTTACTTGAGCTTCAGAGATTGAACTGAGGTCTCCAAGCTTGTTCAGCAAGCACCTTCACAAGCTGAGCCATCTTGCCAGCCCTCATTTCTTGTTTGAGGCAGGCTAGACTCATATAGCTCAGGCTAGACTCAAACTTACTATGTAACTGAGGATAACTGTGAACTACTGATATGCCTGCCTTCACCTTCTTAGGCTAGGATTATAGGCTTGCCACCACAACGGTTTATGAAGTTCTAGGAATTGAACTAGGGTTTTTGTGCATGCTGAGTAAGCGTTCTACTGACTGACTGATGTCCCCAGCCTCTTTTCTTTTTTTTTCTTTTCTTTCTTTCTTTCCTTCTTTCTTTCTTTCTTTCTTTCTTTCTTTTTTTTCTTTTTCTTTTCTTTTCTTTTTTCTTTTTTTGGTTTTTTGAGACAGGGTTTCTCTGTGTAGCCGCGGCTGTCCTGGAACTCACCCTGTAGACCAGGCTGGCCTCGAACTCAGAACCAGCCTCTTTTCTTTGTTTGTTTGTTTTTGAGACAAAGTCTTAAGTAAGATCAGGTTGCTTTTGAATTCACTGTGTAGCTGAAAATGATCTTGAATTCCCAATCCTCCTGCCTCTGTCTCTTAAGTGCTGAGCTTACAGGTGTGATACCATGTCTAGTCAACCTTTCATCGTCTACTTGTTCCAGGTTGAGCATTGAGAGCAGGGGCACTGTGAGTGGGAACATTGTGAGTGGGAACACTGAGTGTGGGAGCACTGAGCACGGGAGCACTGAGAGCAGAAGCACTGGGAGCAGAAGCACTGTGAGTGGGAACACTGAGAGTGGGAGCGCTGAGAGCGGGAGCACTGAGAGCAGGGGCACTGTGAGTGGGAACACTGTGAGTGGGAACACTGTGAGTGGGAGCGCTGAGAGCGGGAGCACTGAGAGCAGGAGCACTGAGAGCGAGAGCTCTGAGAGCGGGAGCACAGTGAATGGGAGCACTCAGAGGAGTACTGAGAACATGTGCCTCTGGTAGGACCCAGGAGAAACTCAGATGTGTGGTTCCTACTGCAGGAGCAACTGACTTATGGGGCACAGAGAGACGCTTACCAATAATGACCATGCAAGGCAGAGAGGTAGGGGATGGTGCAGATGAGGGGACTCAGGCAGGCTGGGAAGCCTAGGTGAGTAACAGCCACTGCTGGCCATGGCCAAAGCCCCGATGTTGGGCCATCAGTTATGTATTTAGAGTAGCTGGGAGCCTCTGTGGAATGAATGGGAGTCTGGGGTCTGTAGACATTATCAGAGCAGGGCTGTATCTTTGATCAACTCAAAGGGGCACAGAACATGTGCCCAGTTTGGCCTAAAGTGAGATAGAGTGGGGTAGGTGTCATCAGGGTAGCCCCAAGGATGAATGACTGCAGAATTCATACATGGGGAGCGTTTGTCCCAGGCCTTGGAGACTGTGATGACTGGAATGACGGGGATCAGAGACATGTCAATCAAGGCAGTACTGATCAGAAGGGTCAAGGGGTTGGGAGAGAAAGTGGGAAACAATCCCCTAGAGAGTGTTCGGTGCAAGATCACAGGCTTTTATTTTTATTTTTATTTTTGTTTTTTTATTTTGATCACAGGCTTTTTGAATGCCAGCCTGGGGAGCTTGTAAGTTTTGATCCAGGCAATGGGGAACCATGGGAGAAAACCTTAAGTAGGAGAACATAATAGGATTTGGAACCTTGAAAGATGCAAGATGAACCAGGGAGGTCAGTTCAGAGGCTACCAAAGGGGATCAGGCTGAAGGTGAGGAGGCCAGAACCTGAGCATGGGCTGAGGGGCTTAGAGGAATGGGAGGGGAGAGAGGCACAGGCTATTAGGAAGGGTCACTGTGTAGCCTTCTGAGCCTTAGCTGTACCTAAGTTCTTTTTCTGCCCTGGAGGCCCCAGCAGGGCTGTCAGACCCTGAGACCTGCCTGTCCATGTCACTTCCCCCTTGGGACTTCCATTGCCTGTGGTCACTGGGGAATGAAGACTTGAAGAAGTGAAACTGTGTGGGGACTCCTGGCGACTGTTGGGGCCAGTGATGCAGCGGCTAAGATTCTCCTGTGGAAACAGCCTTTGGAAAGACCAGGGCTGCAGAGACTGGGAGATAAAAGACTGGCTCCATTCATCCTTGCCCTTGGGCTACCCACAAGGTTGACAAGGTCACAGGACACAGGTCAAGGGGACTCTTTTCTAAAAATGGGAAATGAGTGCACTCAGAGGACTTTGAGGTAGCTATTTTTCTTGCTAACTCATGTTGCCTATTTTCCTTTTTCTCCAATGACTACACCATCTGGTGTCATTAAAAGATGAAAAAATGGCCGGGCAGTTGTGGTGCATGTCTATAATTCCAGCACTTGGGAGGCGGACAAAGGCAGATTTCTGAGTTCAAGGCCAGCCCACTCTACAGAGTGAGTTCCAGGACAGCTAGGGCTACTCAGAGAAACCCTGTCTCGGGAAAAAAAAAAAAGGTAAAAAAGGACTGAAGGTGTAACTTAGTGCTTGTTCAGCATGCATGGAGTCCTGGGTTCCATCCCCAGCACCTCATAAAACTAGCATGGGCAGCACACACCTATAATGCTAGTACTTGGAATAGTCTGGAGGAATAGAAGTTCAAGGCCATCATCCTTGGCTTCATAGACAGTTTAAGGCCAGCTTGGGCTAGGTGAGGTTTGTTTTCTTTTCTCTCCTCAAGATGATAACAATAATCTTTGAAGGTAAAAAAGATGTACAGATGTGCATGTTTGTATGCTATGGTGATTGGGCTCAAACAAGGTGAATAAATTCTCGGTGCCTTTCATTCTTCGGTCTTCATTCTCTGGCTGCTACATATAAGCGGAAGGGCCTCTTGGGGGAGGGGCAGTCTGAAGGGTCCATGTGGGGCGTTTTTCTCTCGCTGGGATGCTGGCTGTGGGAGCTGCCTGTTAGAGTTCCAGTCCTGAACCAGGGTGGGGGTGTTGTGTAGCTTAGGCTGGCTTTGAAGTCTATGCTGGCCTCAAACTCCTGATCCTCCTGTCTCCACCCCCCGATGGCTGAGATTACAGGTATGCGCTACCACGCCTGGCTTTTGTGTGTGTTCAATAAGGGCATGTTTCTGTTTTGTTTTTGTTTTTGGCTGCTGTTGCTGTGTGGTTTATAGTGGCCCAGCTGCCATGTCCTGTGTTCATCCGGTCCTGTCCCGGTCTCAGAAGAAGCAGCCTTGGAGGCCAACCTGGGTGGGCTACTTCCCATTTCTATAACGCTGTCCATCTGTCCCCAGGAGTGTTACTGGATGTCCAGAAGTATTTTCACATCAGTGACAGCCATGCTGGTTTGCTGCAGACAGGTAAGGAACCAGTCCTGGAGCCTGGAGCAAGGGCCTTTTGTCAGCGTCTGGTGGGGTTCTGTGGCTGGCTCCAGCCCCTGAGTCTTTTGGCATGAGAGAGCTGGGAGTTGAACAGGCTCTGGAACTGGAGTCAGCGGCAGGATGCAGTTGAGGGAGACAGGCTGGGGAAGGTTCCTGAGTGTTCCTGGTCCTCCTCCTGCTTGTAGCTCAGCTGAGTGTTCCACAGAGAAACTGGAAATCCCAGTGTGTGCTTTCCTCTCGCAGAGCTGAGAAATCTGACTAAAGAGGATGCTAATAGACAGGCAGACAGACAGACCTTGATTTTCAGGTGGCCTCAGAAGGGTCACAGAGAACCTAATAATAATGCAGCATCAGGGAGCTCGAAGGGATGGTTTATGGGATCATTAAATATGAATGATTCCATGAAAGCTTGGGTGAGTGCAGACCTATTTGTACGCACGCAGGGACACACATGGTCACAGCACATGACACCTCATGGGTATTGTGATCTTTTTTGTGACCTGTCCCCCTACAAATACCCATTGTCACACTGTGTTGAAGCAGGTTCTCAAACTAGGTACAGGACCTCCCCACCCCCGCCCCAGGACCACTGGGAGACTTTCCCTGGGCTGTAAGAACAGTCCTGAGAAACCTACTTCAGTCTGCCTGTCATTTTCCTAACATGATCAGTCTGGAACGAACCTGCACCTGGAGGATGGTTCCCCCTCGCCACTGTCTCCCACTCCTACCCGACTTCTGTCTGTCCACTGTCTGAAGTGGGAAGAGGCACTGCATCCATATGCTCCTCTCTGTTAAACTCAGGGTACCACATAGAGGGGGTTGCTAAGGCTTCTGCAGGGAGGCCTGGGGTGCAGAGAGCTCACTCATAGAAACATTCTATGATCTTCCCACCAAGTCACTCACCCTTGGCAAGGAGCCGAGCCTTATCTAGACAGCTCTGTTCGTGACAGTCTGCTATTTATCTATGAATTCAACTTCAGAAATGAGATCATGGTCTCTGAGATAGGTATTAACACCCTGCTTTTGACAAGCCACCAGTCTCCTCTCAGTCTGATTTGATGGGTCAGTTTGGCAAAGCAGGGCTGACTTTCCCGCTTGGGTTTCATGGCCGGTCTTTCCTATAAACTGAACTCCATCTGCCCTTTAGAGTGCTTGATGGAAATAGTGTTTACAAAAATAAAGACATCCCTCAGTATCTTCTGGGGACCAGTTCCAGGACCTCGACTGCTGCTCAGTCTGAGAAGGCTCAAGAGTTCCAGGCCAGTCTGGCCTACTTAATGAGTTCTAGGCCAGCCAGTATTACACAGGGAGACATATCTTGTCTAAAATAAAAAGGCATAGGGCCTGGGGGCAGAGGCTCACACCTTTCATCTAGGCACTCGGGAAGCAGAGGCAGGTGAGTCTGAGACCAGCCTGGTGTACAGAGTGAGTTTTGGAATAGATAGGACTATATACAGAGACCTTGTCCTAAAAAAAAGAAAAAGCATACTGTTTACAGCTCCCCTGGTACATCTTCCTTGGAATTCAGGAAGGCTCCAGATGACTCAGGCTACCTACTACAGGTCTACATAAGCTGTTGTCGCAGTGTTTCATTAGGGGCTGAGAAAAAAGAGGAATGTCAATGTATGGTCAGCATAGATGTAATTGTTTTTTTGAACTACTTCGACTTCAGATAAAAATGTTTTATTTACTTATTTTTTATTAAAAATATATTTATGTTTATTTTGCCTTTTTTTAAAGATTTGTTTTATTTATTATATATAAGTACACTGTAGCTGTCTTCAGACACACCAGAATAGGGCATCAGATCTTATTACAGATGGTTGTGAGCCACCATGTGGTTGCTGGGATTTGAACTCAGGGCCTCGGGAAGAGCAGTCAGTGCTCTTTACCGCTGAGCCATTTCTCCAGCCCTTGTATTTCCTTTTTTTGTGTGTTTGTTTGTTTTATTTTGTTTGTTTGTTTTTGTTTGTTTTATTCGAGACAGAGTTTCTCTGTGTAGCCCTGGCTGTCCTGGAACTCACTCTGTAGACCAGGCTGGCCTTGAACTCAGAAATCCACCTGCCTCTGCCTCCCAAGTGCTGGGATTAAAGCTGTGCGCCACCACTGGCCAGCCCTTGTATTGCTTTTTGAAACAAAGTTTCACTGTCTGTATGGAGCAGGTTAGCCTGAAACTCACAGAGCTCCTCTTGCCTCTGCCTCCTCAGTGCTGGGATTAGTAGTGTGTACCACCATGCCTGGCTTTATTTATTTTTAGAGATTTATTATTATTTTACATGTATGACTGTTCTGCTTACATGTGTGTACTATGTGTATGCTTGGTGCCTTTGGAGAAGGCCCTGGATCCTCTGGAACTGCAGTTACAAATGGTTGTTAGCTGCCTGATGTGGGTGGGAACTGAAGTTGGGTCTTCTGCAAGAACAAGCGCTTGTAACTCTGATCCATCTTTCAAAAAATTTATTAATTTGGGCTGGCGAGATGGCTCAGCGGGTAAGAGCACTGATTGCTCTTCTGAAGGTCCTGAGTTCGGATCCCAGCAACCACATGGTGGCTCACAACCACTCCAATGAGATCTGATGCCCTCTTCTGGTGCATCTGAAGACAGACACAGTTCCCAGCAGCCACATATATGATAGCTCATGGCCATCTGTACAAGCTACAGTAAACTCATACACATAAAATAAATAAAATAAATCTTTAAAAATTATTAATTTATTCATTTTGAGATAAGGTCTCATGTAACTCAGACCAACCATGAACTCACTATACAGCCAGGAATGATCTTAAACTGGGGGATGGTGGTGCACACCTTTAATCTCAGGACTCAGGAGGCAGAGGCAGGTAGATCTCTGAGTTCAAGGCCAGCCTGGTCTACAGAGTGAGTTCCAGGACAGCCAGGGCTACACAGAGAAACCCTGTTTCAACAAAATAAAACAAAAGATCTTGAACTCTTCCTTGATCCATCACTTCTAGTTCCCCAAGCTGAGGCTACAGATGTGTACTGCCTGACTACTAAAAATGTTTTAAATGTCAACTTGAAGCATATGAAGGGTTGAGTGGTTCTAGAGGGAATGAAAACAACACAGATTTATAATAACATCAGAATCGAAACTGGTGGCACATATTTGTGGAGGCAGAGGCAGATGGAACTCCATGAGTTCCAGGCCAGTCTGGCTACATAGTGGGCTCCAAGCCAACAGGACTGCATAGGGAGACTCTGTGTCTAACAGAAGAAGACAAGTAAAACATCATTAGGAGCACTGGGGGTGATGTATGGGGGTGGTATATGGAGATGGTATATGGGGGTGGTGTAAGGATGGTGTATGGGGGTGGTGTATGGGGGTGGTGTGGGAATGATGTAGGGATGGTGTATGGGGGTGGTGTGGGAATGATATGGGGATGGTATATGGGGATGGGGGATGGGAGGTGGCATATAGGGATGGTGTATGAGAGGTGGCATATGGGGGTGGTGTATGCAGGGTGGTGTGTGGGGGTGGTGTATGGGGGTGGTATATACTCCAATCCCTGGAAGTTGGAGTCAGGAGGAAGAATCGAGGTCATCATCAGCTACATAGGGAGAAAGAAGCTACATGGGCCTCAGACTCTGTCTCAAAGAAAAATCAGTGAGATACCATTTGTTTTTATTAGATGACAAAAATGAAATTCTAGTTCATATCAAGTGGTGGCAAGAGTTCTAGCATGCACTTCTATGCAAGTGTAAATTGATACGGCCTTTCTGGAGCCCTATTTTGGAAGTACCTATTAAAATTTTAAACACCATCGTCATCGGAGATCACTCTCTGCGGAGAATTAGGTTGAACCATATTAAATTGCTGGTTTTATAGGTCAAAAGCGGCCTAATTTCCACAATTGCATATTGCTTAACCAAGTTCTACAGCAGGTCATGGGAGGGAGGGAGGGACTAGGACCTGAGCTGGGCCTTCACTGGGCTCAGGAAACTTCAATCACCTACGATCAGTGAATGGAGACCCAGTATTAGACAGAGTCCTCTAAAGTCTTGGCCTTTTGCTGGTGGATAAGGTGAAGGGTGGGGTGGAGTTCCAGGTCTTCATTTGTTTACCTGCTAGCTCTCCCAACCTGGAGGCCAGGACTCACTACCATCCTCCAAGGGAGGAGGAGATTTTATTTTAGACACGAAAGTCATGTTTGAGTTTATCCATGTACCACAACGCTGGGCAAACCCAGAGCCAGGTCTTCATTCTCATAGAAGTACCTTGTTTAGCTTTAGCCTTTACAAATACTGTTATAGGCTTGAGTGATGATTCATTGGTTAAAGGCACTGGCTGCTCTTCCAGAGGACACAGGATGTATCCCCAGAACACAACATGGGTAGCTCACAGCCATTTGCATCTTCAATTCCAGGGGATCTCACACCCTCTTTTGGGCTCAGAGGGCATTGCATACATGAGGTATACATACATGTATGCAGGGAAAACACTCATATACACAAAATATTAAAAGTTTTAAAATTTAAGAGAAACATTTTATCTTAGTTAGGGTTTTACTGTTGTGAACAGATTCCATGACCAAGGCAATTCTTCTAAGGACCACATTTAATTGGGGCTGGCTTACAGGTTCAGAGGTTCAGTCCATTATCATCAAAGCAGGCAGCATCTAAGCAGGCATGGCATAGGAGCTGAGAGTTCTAGATCTACATCTGAAGGCTGCCAGCAGAATATACTCTTCCAGATAGCTGGGATGAGGGTCTTGAAGCCCACACCCACAGTGACACACCTACTCCAACAAGGCCATACCTTCTAATAGTGCCACTTCCTGGGCCGAGCACATACCAACCATAACACATTTTTATTATATTTAGTGTGTGCATGTGTGCATTCGTGTGTGTGTGTGTGTGTGTGTGTGTGCGTGTGTGTGTAAGACACAGTGTGTGTGGAGTCAGAGCACAGCTTGCAGTTGTTTACTTCACCACTTAGGCCCTGGAGATTGACCTCAGGTTTCTAGGCATCTCAACTGGCCCCTTGTTTTTGTATTTTTGAGACAAAATAACTCAGGTCGCCCTTGAACTTTTGGTTCTTTTGTCTCAGCTTCCCCAGTCTTGGAATTACAAGCGTGCATCACACCTGGCTTGACATGGTACAGAAAGACTGGAGATATAGTTCTCTTGGTAGGGTGCTTGCATAGGATGTACAAAGCCCCGGGTTCTATCCCCAGCATTTCCTAAAAACAGGGTGTGGTGACACACTTGTAGCACCAGCCATCGGGAGGTGGAGATGGGAGGATCAGAAGCTCAAGGTTGTCCTTGGCCAGAGAGCAAGTTCAAGGCCATCCTAAGGTACAGGAGATCGTCTTTTAGACACAGGTGTTGGTGTGGAGACTAGTGGCTAGCGCTTGTACCGAGGCACACTAGTTTTTCCCACAGCCTCCCGTGCCATCTCTGGTTTGTAGTCCGTGTGCTTGTTTCAGGCTCCTCCTCTGCTGGTGCAAAGGGCTGACATCCCTATCCTCTTGCCCAGCAGCAGATGTGTGAATGACAAATCAGATCAGCTCTCATATCCAACTTCACAGAAGCCGTGTATTCTTGCAAATCCAGAAGGCTGGCATTCACTCTGTGATGGTGGCTCTATATTCCTTTTATGCAGACTGAGGGAGAATGTCAACTTCCCAAGACGTCAGAGGCCACACGGCAAAATGAGGCAGAGCTGAGATTTGGTCCATGTTCAGTGCCATACACTCTGGGCTGTGGATTGTATAATGGACCAGGAAATATAAGACTTAACTTTTTATCTCTTCCTTCTTTTGTTCTGGGCCCATTGCCAAGGTGCCAGCTTGTGGCATCTGTGCCAGGCCTCTTTCTTGGGCCAGCAGGGCTGTCTGCCCAGCTATCCTCTTGGAGGTTCCAGGCTGCCTCTTGTGTGTCTCCTTCAGTCTTCATCAGCTGCCTGCTGGTGTCTGCACCTGTGTTTGGCTACCTGGGTGACCGATACAGCCGCAAGGCCATACTGAGCTTCGGGATCCTGCTGTGGTCGGGGGCTGGCCTCTCCAGCTCCTTCATCTCCTACCAGGTAGGTCCCACATCCCTGCCCAGTACCTGGGACCTTCCTTATCTGCTTCCTCCTGATCCAGCTGTCTCAGAGCTTCCTTCTGGCCCAAGCCAGCTCAGGGATTGTACTGCCAGGGCGGGGAGGGGAGCTGTGGTGCAGCCTCTAAGTAGGGAGGCTAGTAGGCATGCTTTTTGTCTTTGTTTTAGTTTTTCCGAGACAGGGTCTCTCTATGTAGCACTGGCTGTCCTGGAATGTACTGTGTACACCAAGCTGGTGTCAAACTCACAGAGATCTGCCTGCTTCTGCCTCCCGAGTGCTGGATTAAAGGTGTTTGTCACTATACTAGCTGTTGTTTTTAAGACAGTGTCTCACTGTGTAGGTCTGGCTGGGTTGGTATCTTCAATTAGAGGAAGCTGGTTGGGCTGGAGAGATGGCTCAGTGGTTAAGAGCACTGACTGCTCTTCTGAAGGTCCTGAGTTCAATTCCCAGCAATCACATGGTAGCTCACAATTATCCGTAATGAGATCTGATACTCTCTTCTGGGGTGTCTGAAGACAGCTACAGTATACTTAGATATAACAACAAATAAATCTTTAAGCTGGAGTGAGTGAGGCCAACAGGAGAGAGCAGAGTTCCTTAATTCAAATTCCTAGCAACCACATGGTGGCTCACAACCATCAGTACAGCTACAGTGTACTCATATACATAAAATAAGTAAATAAATCTTTTTTTTAAAGATTTATTTATTTACTATATGTTACTACACTGTAGCTGTCTTCAGACACCCCAGAAGAGAACATTAGATCTCATTATGGATGGTTGTGAGCCATCATGTGGTTGCTGGGATTTGAACTCAGGACCTTCAGAAAAGCAGTTGGCACTCTTAGCTCCAGCCCTAAATAAATCTTTTTAAAAGAAGAAGAAGGAAAAGGAGGAGGAGGAGGAGGAGGAGGAGGAGGAGGAGG
>NW_022196911.1:67963235-67963640 GCF_008632895.1 Mastomys coucha | reverse complement strand
TGTAGACCAGGCTGGCCTCGAACTCAGAAATCCTCCTGCCTCTACCTTCCAAGTGCTGGGATTAAAGGCATGCGCCATCACTGCCCGGCCTGTCTTTATCTTCCAAATGCTGAAATCTAAGGCATGAAGCATGTACCCTCATGTCCACCTGACCCATTAAATGTTCTTTCTTTATTTGTTTGTTTCTTTGTTTCTTTCTTTCTTCCTTCCTTTCTTTTTATTTTTTATTTTTTTGGAGACAGATTTTTTCTGTGTAGCTCTGGCTGTCCTGGAACTTGCTTTGTAAAGCTGGCCTTAAGCTCACAGACATCTGCCTGCTTCTGCCTCTGGAGTGTTTGTGATTAAAGGCATATATACCACTACATCTAACCTGTTAGACTTTCTTTTTTTTTTTTTTTTTTTTTT
>NW_022196911.1:67920871-67963157 GCF_008632895.1 Mastomys coucha | reverse complement strand
TCAGAAACCCGCCTGCCTCTGCCTCCCAAGTGCTGGGATTAAAGGCGTGCGCCACCACCGCCCGGCCCTGTTAGACTTTCTTAACCAGAGGTTTTTTGGCTCTCCATTTTACTTCCCACTTCGGTGGGTTCTCTAGGGGCTGGGGATGGTTGGGGTAATAGGTGCCGTTTTAGAAAACTGTCCTGGCTAGCAAAGAAACCCAGAAGAAGGGCTCCCCTATGGTCTGGGCAAGCAGTAGGATTACACATGTGATTTTGGGAATCTGGAGTTGGGAGTGGAGGGATACTTGAAGTCCTGGTTTGTGCCTCCTTCCCTATGGACCTTTGTCATGAGGTCCCTTTTAGACCCCCGGACCCCTTATCCCGTGGGAAATCTCTGGATCTCACCATGGTCTTGTGCTGGCTTATCCAGTATTCCTGGCTCTTCTTCCTGTCCCGGGGATTCGTGGGTACCGGTGCAGCAAGCTATTCCACCATTGCACCCACTGTCCTGGGTGACCTCTTCGTGAAGGACCAGCGCACCTGTGCACTGGCTGTCTTTTACATCTTCATCCCTGTTGGAAGGTTGGTATCACTCCTGGACCCACTTCCCCAAGAGGTAAACTGAGGCCGAAGGAATCAGAACAGGGGCTGTGCTGGGCATAGGAGAGATCAAACTGGGAGGACTGAGATCTGAATTCCACCGTTGCTCTTCCCTTCCCAATCACCGTGTCTCTGAGCCTATTTCCTTGGCTGTACACATGGGGACAATGCTGCCACTCAGTGGGCTAGGGGGAGCTTAGCGATGATGACTATGCTCCTGAATCTCAGTACACTCCCCGAAGCAGTGAGAAGAAGCAGCGTGGCCCACTGGGGAGGGCAGCTCTGGGCGACTAGCGAGGAAGTGTGCTTTATAGCCCTACGGGGAGGCCCCTGAGCTCTGACCCCCTTTTCCTGAACCTGACTGAATCTGGGCTGGGCTTTGGACACAAGGGGTGGGGTTGGTGGTGGGATGTGCAGATCCTTATATGGAGGGAATGGCACAGGGCCTGGGCTAGGAGCCAGAGGTCACGAGGGGTCAGACCTAGGGTAACAAACTGAACCTTTCTCAGGAAATAGGCTCAGAGGCTGCAGAGAACTGTCTCCCTGGGCAGGGGAGCCAGTTTCTTGCAGCCAAACTGCCTTGGACTCTGCCTTCCATCCCTCACTACTGTCTCTCTTGCTCCTGTTGTTGCAGTGGTCTGGGCTATGTGCTGGGATCAACTGTGGCGGAGCTGACAGGGAACTGGCGTTGGGCCCTCCGAGTAAGTTTCACTTCCTTTTTGTCCCTACGTTTACCCCCTGGGCTGACTGGGACTTTCCAGTCTCTTGTGGCCTTAGCCACTTGGCATAGTACCTGGCACCATGGGGGGGGGTGTGGTGTTGGTTGCTGTCAGATTGGGGCCTCATGGGAAACATGGGCTATGGAAATTATGACCTTGAGGTCAAATTCCAGCTACTCTGTTGGCTGTGTGGCCTCAAACAAATTGCCTCCTTGTCTGGGGCCTCAGCTTCTCTTACTATAAAAGTTAAAGCTACCTGGTGGCACACATCTTTAATCCCAGCACTTGGGAGGCAGAGGCAGGCAGATTTCTGAGTTCTAGGTCAGCCTGGTCTACAGAGTGAGTTCCAGGACAGCCAGGGCTATACAGAGAAACCCTGTCTAGAGAGGGTGCAGAGGGAGTTAAAGCTACCTATGGACTCTTAAGGATTATTTGGGCAAGAAGGAGAAAGTTCCAGGCCAGGCCAGGCCAGGCACAGAACAGCCGTAAGGACTGCCATCTAGGGAGACTTGGAAGTGGAGTCAGAACAACTGGGAACATATCTAGGCAACCCTTGGTTTGTGGCTCTCATTAGAACAGGGATATGGGGCTGGAGAGATGGCTCAGTGATTAAGAGCACTGACTGCTCTTCCAGAGGTCCTGAGTTCAAATCCCAGCAACCACATGGTGGCTCATGACCATCTGTAATGGGATCCGATGCCCTCTTCTGGTATGTCTGAAGACAGCAACAGTGTACTCATATACATAAAATAAATAAATCTTAAAAAAATAATAAAGAACAGGGATATGGACCACTCAGAAGAGGAAGGAACTGGGTGGTAGAAGGGCCTGGAGCTTGCTCTTGCATGCAGATCTCCGTTGAACTGTCATGGAAGGCAGAGATAGACAGAAGTCTGAGTTAGGAAAAGGCTTCAAGGAATCTGGCCTGATTTGCCTTTCTCAGGTTCTGAGCTGTTTGAAGCTGCCCGAGACTATGTAGTGAGACCCATGTTGTATGGGAAGGGGTGCCAGGAGAGGATGGCAGGGCAGAACTAGGGTGGCAAATGGACACATGAGCTAAGGAAAGGGCCTCTGGTCTAAGTTCCCAGTTTCAATCATCTTAGGCTCTCTGCTCCCAGTAGAGGAGAGTTTGTACTGGGCAGGAGGGAAGTAATTGTATACTTCCCTGGTTAGAGAGGCTATACTGTCCCTATAAGGGTGAGGGCAACCATTATGGACAGCTCTACATATAGCTAGCACCTTGGAGCCAAGGCTAGACTAGAGTCAGACCCTGTGGCCAGTCATCTCCTGTCTCCTAGGCTGTGGTAGATTTTGGTCCTGAGCTCCAGGGCCTTCCTTCCCTAGATCATGCCCTGCTTGGATGTTGTGGCCTTGGCTCTGCTCATCTTGCTGGTTCCAGACATACCCCGAGGAGCAGCTGAGAAACAGGGAGAAGTGGCTGTGAGGGCTCCGAGGAGCAGCTGGTGTGAGGATGTCAAATACTTGGGGAGAAAGTAAGTGTCCCTGGACTCTGCTGCAAATCCCAAGAAAGCCTGTCTGACCCAATGACTCCAACATCCATCTCTGACTCTAGCTAGGCTTGTCTCATCGTCCATGGCTCCCTTCCTTCTCTGAGCTCCACTCTCTAACTGAAATGCCCCTTTGTGACTTTGTCCCCTCAGCAGAACAGTGGCTGAGAACAGGGCAGGTTGCGTGAGCCTTGTGCCGTGTTCATTTATCCACTGGATGTATTTTTCCAGCCCCTCCTGCTTTCCTAGGCTGCTGGAGTTTGCTGACAACCTCCTCAATCTCCTGAGAGCAACATCAGCCCCTGTCTCAGGTCTTGAAGGGAAGCAGGCCTCATTGTACTCTCAGGCTTCATGAGTCACTTCAGCATGGACCATGAGGGCAGCTTGGATCATTAAAGAAGGCTGGATCCTGCGTGCCTGGGGCAGTGGTCAGGCACTTGCAGTCCTGGCTCTATCTTGACTTCAGCCAGGACACTTTCTCTTACAGCTGGAGTTTTGTGTTTTCAACCCTCGGAGTGACAGCCATAGCCTTTGTGACTGGAGCTCTGGGCTTCTGGGCACCCAAGTTTCTGTTTGAAGCTCGCGTGGTCCATGGCCTGCAGCTTCCCTGCTTCCAGGAGCAGTGCCACAGCCAGGACAGGTAAGGACGGGCTGGAGGGCACTGGCTTGGTTCATGGGGCAGTTCTCAGGAGGCTGTGAGCCCCGGCCATCTGTGAAGATGGCTGAGCTTTGGACCCAAGGGCAGGCTTAAGATTCCAGCTTTGAATGAGCCTGCTATTGTAAGTGGCCACAGACATCTGGCTCGGCTTTTCTGGGTGCTGGAATCCCTGTCTTCCTTCTCCTGTGGCTGTTGTGGGGGTTCAGGAGGCATCAAAGGGAGAAGGATATGAGGCTTCTGTGGGTCTTGGGGGGGGATGATAAGAATCTTAGGTGATTACCCTTTGCCCTAAGTATCTTCTGTGAAGTCACCCCATTTTGCAGATTGCAAATTGAGGCACTGGGGAGATGCTTCACGCCTCTGGCTTAGGGATGTTTGGGATGCGTTCATTTCTTCTCTGCCCCATCAGTGCATCTAGACACTCAGGAGACTTGCTGGTTTGTAGGAGGGGTCTCATTCTCTCTTAGAGGTGTCACTTCTTGCCTGGCCAGTCCTCTGACTCTGCTGGGCTCCTCTGCTGTCCCTACCACCTCTTGCCAGGTTCTTCAGTGACTCCAGTGACCTCCTGATGGGAGTCAAGAACATCTCCTAGGCCTACCTGCCTTGTCTCTTCTCTTCCTTGATACCCTGATTCCTTGCCTCCATCCCTGGTGTCCTGTCTCTCTCCTGTTTCCCTTCGTTGTCTTTGATCTTGCCCAGCTAGTTTCTTGGGCTTAAAACTTACATTTCTGTATATTGGTATTTTGCTAGCATGTTTGTCTGTACACCACATACATACAGTGCCTGAGGAGGCCAGAAGAGGGCATCATATCCCCAGAACTAGCATTATAGAAGTTTGTGATTGGTCATGTGGATGCTGAGAATCTGGTCCTCTGCAAAAGCAGCCTGTGCCCTTAATCATTAAGCATCTCTCCAAACCCTCCTTGGACTTCTAAAGCCCTATGCTCCCCTCTGCTGGGTCCTCTGTTGGTTACACCAGCGTCTGATTCCTCTTCTCCAGCCTCCTTTCTTTACCTCAGTTTTACTCCCTCATTCCCAGAGGGGGCTTGTGTGGTTTCTAGAATGTCTGTGTTTCTGTCCCAGTATGATGTCTGCCCATAGTTTCCTTCCTTTTCTTCATCATTATTTATTAAATTTCTTCTTTTTTTAAACATTTATTTATTTATTTTATGTGAGTACACTGTAGCTGTCTTCAGACACACCAGAAGAAGGCATCAGGTCCCATTACAGATGGTTGTGAGCCACCATGTGGTTGCTGGGAATTGAACTCAGGACCTCTGGAAGAGCAGTCAGTGCTCTTAAGCTTTTAAGATGGTTTAAGGGCTTGAACTATCTCTCCAGTCCTTATTAAACTTCTTTATTTTGCCATGCTGAGGATTGAACCCATGGCCTCGCATGCTCTAGGCAAGTGTTTTTTGTGGTGCCTTCTAGGCAAATGCTCCACTAATGAGCGACAACTCCCAGCCTCTCATTGGCAGATTTTAGTTAAGGGCTCTATCACTGAGCCACACCTCTAACTCAAAATGTCTGCATCAGGCCTAATGCCAAATGTTTTACATAAAGAACCTGCAGAGGAAGGTTTTCATACTGTCTCTGAATTACAAATGAGGTGGAGAATCATACAGGTTAAGTGACTTGTCTAAGTTCACCCAGCTAACAAGCAGTAGCCAGGATTCAAACCTATCTAACCCTGCAGCTGTCGCTCTGAAGCCCCGTGTTCTGTTGCCATTGAAGGCTGCCTGGTACTGTCAGTGACTTGCCCATTGTCCTTCCTGCTTTTTCCCCAGCTGGCAGGGCTTTCTAGCATACTGGAGGTACTCAGAGAAATCTTGTGAATAAACACATGGAGATTCGAGGTTTGCCTTTGCTTCCTGTGCCATTGTCCTCTCTGGAGGCAAAGACAGATCTGTAAGCAGGCCAAAAGATGACTGAACTCCAGGTATTGATCCTTCTCGAACCCATTGTCGCTGCTCAGCTTCCACTCTCTGGCTTGAGGCCCCCTCCTTCACAGCATCTGTGTGAGAACTGGTGGACGGACGTATTTGTTTCTCGTGCTTGATACAATAAAGGGCCCACACTTCATGGTCTAAAACAACAGAAATGTGGGCCTGGGCTGGGGATGTGACTCAGGAGTAGGGAGCTTTCCTAGAGTGCGTGAGGCCCTGCATTCGATTCCAGAATCGCACAAAGTCAGCACAGTGGCTCACGCCTTTAATCCTAGCACTTGGGAGGAGGAGGCAAGAGGATCCGGAATTTCAAGGGTGAAGCCTGCAAGGTGGCTCAGTGGGTAAAGGCACGTGCTGTCAAGGCTCGCGGCCTGGAAACCTACATAGTGGAAGGAGAGAACCAACGCCCACAGGTTGTCCCCTGACCTTGTGCACTGTGGCACCACATACATACATACATACATACATACATACATACATACATACATACGTACACACACATATACATACATGCTTATGACATATATAAGGCTCAAGGTCATATTCAGAGATGTAGGGAGTATGAGGCTAGCATGAGGCAAAACAAACAAAAAATCAAAAAGAGAGAAAGAAAAGAAAAGAAAAGAAGAAAAGAAAGGAAAAGAGGAAAAGAAAAGGGCATTTGAGCTGATAGAGCACATGCTCTGGGTTCCAGACCCAGTACTTAAAAAAAAAGCCCAATTAAAAAAAAATTGCAGCCAGGCAGTGGTGGCCCACGCCTTTAATCCCAGCACTTGGGAGGCAGAGGCAGGCGGATTTCTGAGCTCGAGGCCAGCCTGGTCTACAGAGAGAGTTCCAGGACAGCCAGGGCTACAGAGAAACCCTGTCTCGAAAAACCAAAAAAAAAAAAAAAAAAAAAAAAAAAAAAAAAATAGCTGACGGACTTGGGGGAGGGGGTTTGCTTTACCTATCTACCTGTTTGCTTGTAACAAAGAGAATTCAATTAATGATGGCGGACTGAAAACAAAAACAAAAACAAACAAACAAAAAACAGAAATTGCTGGGCAGTGGGTGGTGCATGCCCTTAATCCGAGCACTTGGGAGGCAGAGGCAGGTAGATCTCTGAGTCTGAGGCCAGCCTGGTCTACAGAGATTGTTCCAAGACATCCAGGGCTACACACAGAAAAACTGTGTCTCAAAAAGCAAAAGCAAAAGCCCAGAAATTAATTTTATTGTGATTTTGGAGGTAGAACTTCCAGTGGGCCCAAATGAAGGTGTCTGCAGGGTCATGCTCCCTTCAAGATCTGTGGAGCTTTGCTTCTCCTCGGTCCTTGTGGTCGGTAGTCTTTCTTGGCCACAGCTCTCTAACCTCTGTCTTTAAGGTCACATAAGTCCTCTTTTTTCTGGGCTGGAGGTCACCCCAGTGACTACTTTCAGGGCTTGCCTGACTAAGGGAGGGTGGTCAACCCAAGTCTCTCAAAGATCTTCAGATCAGAGCCCACCACCGATGGCTCAGAGTGACACTCAGGGATAGACATCACTTGACTGAGAGGTTTGTGGGAGCATTAAACGGCTTGGTGAAATGCAGGCTTCTGCTTGGTGGGAGAGGGCTGGGAACCTCTGGCCCTGTCCTTGAGAGGCTGTGTCAGACAACCTAAGGCAAGTTCCTGACTTCTTTGGTTCCTACATCCCCTGCTGCATAGAGAAGGCACACTCATCAGTTCCCAGCTTGTGGGATAGACGACGGCTCATGAGGCAGATTGGCAGGGCTACTGCCCTCAGTTTGCTGATGTTCAGGCTTGCATGGCTACATTTGTTTCAAAATTTATTTACTTTAAATATTGTTACAAGGGCTGGAGAGATGGCTCAGTGGTTAAGAGCACTGGGTGCTATTCCATAGGACCTGAGTTTGATTCCCAGTACCCACATGGTGGCTCATAAGAGCCTGTACCAGGGGCTTGATGTCCTCTCTGGCTTCCACTGGCACCAGGAATGCATGTGGTGCACAGACATAAATGCAGGCAAAACATCCATATCCATAAGATAAAAATAAAATAAAATAAATCTGATACCGTGTGTGTGTGTGTGTGTGTGTGTGTGTGTGTGTGTGTGTGTTCATATGTGTGTAGACACTGGAGAACAACTTGCTGCAGTCATTTCTCTCCTTCCGTCTTATGAGTCATGGGGACCAAACTTAGATTACTAGGCTTGGCAGCAAGCCCCTGTACCTGCCGGGCCATCTTGCCAGCCCACATGTCACATTCTTTCCCTGAGTGTGGGTGTATGTGTGTATATGGAGGCCAATAGTTAACCTCAGTGTCATGGCTCAGGAGCTGTCCTCCTTTATTTCTAGGTTGGGCTGGCCAGCCAGAAGCCTCACCAGTCTGCCCATCTCTGCCTTCCCAGTGCTGGGATTATAAATGCATGACATCATCTGTCTGTCATGTATGATGATGCTGGGGACTGAACTCAGGTCTTTGTGCTTGAGTAGCAAAGCATTTAACTGACTGAGCCATTCTCCTCAGCCCCCATGGGGGTAATAGTTGGGCCCTGGCCATTTCACATAACTGTAATTTTGGTGTCTGGGAAAGGACATGGTGTGGGGGAGATAGGTGTGTGTTGGGGCCACAGAGCTCCAGAGAACAATGCAGAGAAAGGCAGAGAGGCTGGCCAGAAATCATGAGACCGGCTCAGAGAACTCTGTCATTTGTGCAAAGGGGATGAGGGACTGAGAGAGGAGGCTACAGTGGTCAGCAGGACCAGTCCCATAGGGCTATCACATTGGCCAGGGGCTTGTAAAGAGGATACCAGAGAGCCACAGGGGTTTGGAGAGCCTGGTTGGATTTAGTTGTGGATCCACACCAGTCACTGTCTCACTGACACCTTGGAACTCCTTTTAAAAAGAGCTTGAATGGAGTAGGAGGAGCATGGTGTCTGTGTGGATCCTGGCTCTGTATCTAGTAGCTGTCTGATACAGGCCTTCTTTCTCAGCCTTGCATCTATACGTCTGGTCTGGGAATTCTGGGAAGAAGTCAAAGAAAGCTACCACAGAGTGTTCCAGATGCAGGAATGAAAATATGTGCAGGTGTTGGGGGGAGGGGAAAAAAAGAATAGAGTTGGGGCCCCAGGACCAGGGAGCTGAGTGTTTGAGAGCAGCTGGAGGATTTGGTCAGAGTGTGGTTAGGAACACAGTTCATCCTGTCTTAAGAAGCACTTTCTGAGGGCCTGTGTAGAGAGAGTCTCCATCAGAGCCAGATGGTATTGAAGTGGGTACAAGAGTGGGTGGGAAAGGTAATGCTGTTGGGGATGCTTGGAAGGATGGGAGCCAGGTTGCAGATGCATGGGATTCAGCAGGTGCATGTGCAGGCATGGTAGTGTACCCCTTTGATCCCAGCATTCAGGAGGCAGAGACAGGTGATCTCTGTGAGTTAGAGGCCAGCTTGGTCTATGAAGTGAGTTCCAGGCTAGCCAAGGCATAGCAAGAGCCTAACTGTCTTAGTCAGGGTTTCTATTCCTGCACAAACATCATGACCAAGAAGCAAGTTGGGGAGGAAAGGGTTTATTCAGCTTACTTCCACATTGCTGTTGATCACCAGAGGAAGTCAGGACTGGAACTCAAGCAGATCAGGAAGCAGGAGCTGATGCAGAGGCCATGGAGAGATGTTCTTTACTGGCTTGCTTCTCCTGGCTTGCTCAGCCTGCTCTCTTATAGAACCCAAGACTTCCAGCCCAGGGATGGCACCACCCACAAGGGGCCCTACCCCCCCTGATCACTAATTGAGAAAATGCCTCAAAGCTGGATCTCATGGAAGCAGTTCCCCAACTGAAGCTCCCTTCTCTGTGGTAACTCCAGCCTGTGTTAAATTGATACACAAAACCAGCCAGTACAATTGACCCTTTGTCAACTTGACACACAAACACATCACTATTAAGCCTCAACCCTTACTTTCTTATTCATCCCCAAGATCTAAAGTCCCACAGTCTTTACATATTAAAAGTTCAATCTATTTAAAATGTCCAATATCTTTTAAAATTCAAAGTCTCTTAACTATGGGCTCCACTAAAATACATTCTTTCTTCAAGAGGGAAAAATATCAGGGCACAGTCATAATCAAAAGCAAAACCAATGTCTGGGATCCAACTCACGATCTTCTGGGCTCCTCCAAGGGCTTTGGTCACTTCTCCAGCTCTGCCCTTTGTAGCACACATCTTGTTGCTCTCAGAAAACACTTCCCAGAAGATGTCACCTCAGTGGTGCTGGTCTCTTCTTAATCACCACTAATTTCTTAGCTCCAGCTAACCAGCATCAGTAGTCCCAGTAATGCGGAGTTTTCACTTTAATAGTTCTGGTATCTTGTTAATCACAGCTGATACTTCAGCCCCAGCTAACCAAAACCACAGAATCTTCACAATCAAAACAACATGGCCCTGATAAGAGTCTTTAATCTTCCCTCTGAAATTTCACAAGTCAGGTCTCTATCTGTTCTCAACATGATCTTCCAAGCTCCTACAAAATATCCTACAGAGTTCTTAACAATCAGTGGCTCTTCTAGCTCAAAGTTCCAAAGTCCTTCCACAGTCCTCCCCTAAACATGGTCAGGTTGTCACAGGAATACCCCACTATGCTGGTACCAATTTGTCTTAGTTGGGGTTTCTATTCCTGTACAAACATCATGACCAAGAAGCAAGTTGGGGAGGAAAGGGTTTATTCAGCTTACTTCCACATTGCTGTTGATCACTAGAGGAAGTCAGGACTGGAACTCAAGCAGATCAGGAAGCAGGAACTGATGCAGAGGCCATGGAGAGATGTTCTTTACTGGCTTGCTTCTCCTGGCTTGCTTAGCCTGCCCTCTTATAGAACCCAAGACTTCCAGCCCAGGGATGGCACCACCCACAAAGGACCCTACCCCCTTGATCACTAATTAAGAAAATGCTTCAAAGCTGGATCTCATGGAAGCACTTCCCCAACTGAAGCTCCCTTCTCTGTGGTAACTCCAGCCTGTGTCAAGTTGACACACAAAACCAGCCAGTATACTAACTCAACAAACAAACCCCCAAATTAACAAAAATAGTCAATGTGTGTAATGCCCAGACAAGAGTTATGAATCACAGGAGTAAGTACATACCAGTCATCTAAACAGTGAAGATGGGTGGGACTCTAAAATTAAGATTTCTGAGTGGGGCTTTTGGAGTGGTGAGGGAGAGAAAATTTTACTGTTGGGTGTTCCTGGATGGAGGTTCCTACAAGGTTAATGGTCCTTAGCTTTCTAGTTACAGTTCTGGGCTTGTTTCCTGATGCATGGTACCAGATCATGTAACTGGGTTAAGATAACCTGGCCCAGAGGCAGTGATGGGATGCAGGTCTGACCCAGTCCTCTTTGCTCTTTCCTATTAGCCTGATTTTTGGGGCACTGACCGTGGCAACTGGTATTATTGGTGTCATGCTGGGGGCAGAGGCCTCAAGAAGGTACAAGAAGGTGAACCCCAGGGCTGAGCCCCTCATCTGTGCTTCTAGTCTGTTTGCCACAGCTCCCTGCCTCTACCTGGCTCTCATCTTGGCCTCACGGACCCTCCTGGCCTCCTATGTAAGTGAGGTCCCCTCTGGGAATGGGTGGGAAACCCTTGAGGACACAGGTGCACACTAACTGTGTCTTTGTGGTATATGCACTGGCCACTCCTTCCAGACTATCTCTCTAGCCCCACTTCCCAGCAAGTACACAGAGGCTCACAGAGAGTTCCCTAGCAAACAGATCCCTAGATTTGATCCCAAGCTCCTTTCTGGTTCTGGACTGAGTCCCTCTGGACCCCTCACTGAGAGTCTGGATAGAGATAGGGCTAGTTGTCCTAGGGTGTGGGGTGAACCTTGGGAGGCAGAGGAATGGTCCCCAAGTTCCAGATGAGAAAGTTTGGTCATGGCTGGTGCAGACCTTGCTTGAAAGACAATTATGGCCAACATAAGCTTTCCAGCTCCTGGTCCCCATTCCAGTCCCTCCTGGGTCCCACATCCTGCCTGAGCTTTGCTAGTGTCTGTTCACGAAGGGTACTGTTCCTCTTTGATGTGTCTGAAATCGTCTTCTTCCTGCAGTCAGTGTTCACCTCCTCCCGAGTGTCTCCAGACTGTCAAGCATCCTGTCCCAGTTCACTGTCCCTGCCTTTCTCCCCATCCCTGTCCTGATGAGTGGGAAGGACTTGCTGTCTCTGAGAGGATAATACCAGCTTCGACCCTGGGTGCTGGATATATCACCCTTCCTTATCCATAGACTTCAGGGCCACTGAGCTGGCTAGACTCAAAGAGTAAATTGGTGATGATTTTACTGTTCTCTAGCCAGTGCTGGTGACTGTTGGTGGCCAGTCACATCTGAGGACTAAAAAGCCTTGTTCTACTTAAATCACAGCTTCCACTCTGCCTCTGAATGTAGGTCCAGAAAATTGCCCCGAAGATCCACGGTGTACTCAATTCCTTGTCACTCATGTCCTTTGTCATGGGTACCACTTCTCCCCATGATTCTGACTCCTACAGACCTGAGTAGGTGAAGAATGGCAGAAACAGGCAAGAGTCACTTGGGAATGAATTTTTTTCTGTCATTGTCTTCTGAGTGACAGGTGCCCAGGTGCTAGGGTTGGGGACACTTTTGTGGTTTTCGAGTGGGCTCTGCTCTTGCTTTACTTGAGGCAGGTGTGACCTTTCTAGCAGGGCATGCTTGGCCTATAGGCTACTAGAACACCCCCATGACCTTCATGATTCTCCTGATGCTGTCCTTCTAACCCTCCTGGTCTCTCTCCCTTTCCCACACTGCACTCTGCTCCTTCTAGCATTCTACCCTAAGACTTCCCCAAGAGGGTTCAGACCCCAGAGCCCATCCTTCCTAAAGCCAACTAACATGGGCAGGACAGTGGGGGCCCTTGAGGTGGCCTTAGTCTAGGAGAGTCTGAGCTTAGCAGGTATTCTGCTAGGGAGAAAAGCTGGTTTCTTCCTGTCCTCATTTAAGAAAGGGTCTTCTCTTTGTCCCTCTCTCTGTCTCTCTCAGTCCCTCTCTGTCTTTGTGTGTCTCTGTCTCTGTGTGTCTCTGTGTGCCTCTGTCTCTCTCTGTGTGTCTCTGCCTCTCTCTGTCTCTGTCGTTCTCTCTCTTCTTTTGAGACAGGGTTTCTTTGTGTACCCATAGCTGTCCTGGAACTTGCTCTGTAGACCAGACTGGCCTTGAACTCATAGAGCTCTTCCTGCCTCTGCCTCCTGAGTGCTGGGCTTAAAGGTGTGTGTGGCACCACTGCCTACCAGAAAAGGGTCTCTTTCAAGAAATGCCCTGTGGGCCGGTGAGATGGCTTAGTGTGTAAAGGTACTTGCTGCCAAGGCTGATGACCTGAGTTTGGTCTTTGTAAACTTCTTGGTAGAGAGGGAACTAACTCCCTCCAGGTGTTCTCACTGCCTTTTGTACACCAGGCTAACTATGTCTGTGTCTGTCTGTCTGTCTGTCTGTCTGTCTGTCTGTCTGTCTGTCTCTCCCTCTCTCTCACAGACACACACACACACACACACACACAAATTCTCACACAGGTCTGAAGAGAAAGCTCAGCAATTAAGAACATTGGCTATTCTTCCAGAGGACCTAGGTTCAATTCCTAGCTCCCACATGGTGGCTCATAATCAACTGTAATCTACACACACAGGGGATTTGGCCTCCTCGGTCACCAGCATGCACATGGCGCACATACATGCAGACAAAACACCCCTATTCATAAAATAAATACATTTTCTAAAAATAAAAAAAAACCCAAACAGTAAGTACCCCAGGCATGATGTTTGCACCCCTGAGCACACTGGCTGGTAGTTGGCAAAATGATGCTGCTTTTGTGTTGCCAAGGTCTTAGGGTGCCCCTGGGCCCTCTTCGGGGGCGTCTTGGGGTCTCTATTGCTGTGATGAAGCACCATGACCAAAAGCAACCCAGAGAGGAAAAGTTTTATTTCACTAACACTTCCATATCACAGTTCATCATGGAAGGAAGTCAGGGCAGGGACTGAAACAGAGGAGGAACCTAGAGGCAGGAGCTGATGCAGAAGTCATGGAGGGATGCTATTTCCTGGCTTGTTCTTATACCTTGTTCAGCCTGCTTTCTTATAGAACCCAGGACCAGGGGTGTCCTTTCTGGCAGCGGACCCTCCCCCATCAATCACTGAACAAGAAAATGCCCAACAGGATTACCTATAGCTGGGTCTGATGGAGGCGTTTTCTCAGTTGAGGCTTCCTCCTCTCAGATGACTCTAGCTTATGTCAAGGTGACATAAACCTAGCCGGCACAGGGGGGATGTTCTGTGAACTTCCTGGGGTCTGGAAGAGGCCTGACATCCCTCTCACAGGTGCACCTGACTCTGAATCGTCCCCTTAACACAGTTGTGGGAAGGGTTTTCTCATCCCATCTGACAGATCAGAAAACTGAGGCCCAGAGAAAGCAACAAAGAGTAAAACAGACAAATGCTTGCCTTAAGCCTAGATAGGTCATGTTGGTGTCCTTGTCATTCTGTAGGAGACAAGCAGCTGGTTACATGCTGGGCACCAATAGGTGTGCTCGTGCTTATTGTGGTAGGGGGTGGGGACTGTCCCTTCTATTGGTGAGAGCTGGCGAGACCAGTAGGGACTGAGATTTCAAGGAGACAGAGTCCTGGGTGAATGGGAGCCCAGTTAGAGGCATGCTCCTGCGTCAGCCAGTTTTGCTCATGCTAATGTCTTCTTTAGCTCTGGCAGGCTGCTTCTTGGCTATGTTTTGGGGACACAGATGTCCCCTATCCTGCACTCTGGCAATCTTCAGAGCTGCATGTCTTATCTAAAAGTGACACTGTGACTCAGCTGATCAAGCCAGCTGGGAGAACCCTAATTCTTCTCCAGGCCTGTCCTGGTTGAGTGTGGAGGGTCAGGAAAGTGCTCAAAGCAAGGGGACATCCATTTTCCAGCGCTGGAAATGGCTTGGCTGTCAGGATGCTCTGTGGACCAAGTCTCCATGGTGAGATTTTAGTCCTCATTCTCCACAGCTTTGTGCTGCTGCCTTGGGACCTACTGGAAGTTCTGACCTAAGATACAAGCTGAGGCTCTACCCCTCCCAGCTCATTCACGAAGCCCTTTCTACCCAGTTCCACCCCTCCTGCCCATTTCTTCTCCCCTGCCCTATATCAGCTTATCAGCTTTCTCCAGGACTATCCTCCATGATAGCCAATTCTTGCTTTCCTCTTCTTCCTGCTTCCTTGCTGTAATCTGTTCATCCTACATGGTCTGGGAAGCTTCTAGATGCCATGAGCCCTGCCAGCTTTAAAGCCTTGCATAGCTCTCTGTTTCTCTGAAAAAAGGTTCAGTTCTTCATACTGGCATTTAAAGCTCCACATGAACTGCCTCCATAGCCTCATCGGCACCTCCTCCTCTGCACTTTTACCTCTCCTGATTCCTAGAGCAGGCCCAGTGGATGCTTTGTCCACATGTCTAAATCACCATTGGCCTCCAGGGCAGAGTCAGCTTAGCACTGTCTTCTTGGTGCATTCTCTTATTAGTGGCCTGGTCCTCTACTCACAGCCTTATTGCTCTGATATCACCCCCCCCCCGTTCCCCCCTTACACACACACACACACACACACACACACACACACACACTTCTTTCTTTGATACATGGTTTCTCTGTGTAGCTCTGGCTGTCTTGATCTCCATTTGTAGTCTAGGCTGGCCATGAACTCAGAGACCTGCCTGCTTCTACTTCCCCAAGTGCTGGGATTAAAGGCGTGTACCACCATACCCAGTTTGGTTCTGACACCCTCATAACCCCAGCTTGTGAATTCTGGCTCTGGTTCCTCCCCTTCTCAGCACTCCAACCCAAAGTACACCATCAGGAATGTGGGAGTAAGGTGGGAGTCTTCCCTGCTTGCTGAAAGAGCGCTCTGAAGTAAGTTGTTTGTATCCATTTACTTATTCAAGCTTATTAAGTGTTGGCCATTGGGTTCCTAGTTCAAATGCTACAGTTGTAGCCATGGATAGAAGGGCTCAAATATCCCTGTCCCAAGGAAATTTACATTCTAGCGAGAGAAACAAACTACAAGCAAGATATATGAGGAGAAGCAGGGCATAGTGCAGCTGTCTTTAAATCGCAGCACTCACAGAAGGAGTTCTAGGCCAGGCTGGGCGGTATACAAGACCCCATCTCAAAGCAAGCAAGTAAACACACAGCTACATAGTAAAACTTTTACACTATTTCAGGTGATGATAAACACATAGAAAAATCTAGAGTGGAGAAGGGAGATAGTGAGAGACAGGCTGTGGATAAGAGAAGACTCCTATTTTATACAGAGTCCAGGAGGTTCAGAGAAAGTGCTACACGGCAGCCTCTCCTCCTCCTCTTTTCCTTCTTGTACTTGCCAGGCATGGAGTGGTGAATCATGTAGATATCTGTAAGAAAAGAGTTCTAGGAGTAGAAAATAGCAACTATAAAGAGCCTGAGCTAGGGGTGTATCTGGAGGGTCTGAGGAAAGGCAAGAAGATGACCCTCATTAACATAGAGTGGAAAGTGAGCACAGAGAGGCTGATGGGGCCTTCGGACATCAGGTGGGATGGAGATGATCAAGTGGCTGTCCCTCTAGTGTTACAATGATGGACAGTTACATGTTTAGCCAACCTCACGTTCCTGGGGTGCATCCTCCTATGGTCACAGTGTATACTCATTTCCTCTGTTGCTGAATGTGACTTGGTAGTGGTGTGTTGGGGATTTCTATAGGGTGTTGGGGTATTAGGGTTATATGTATTTGCATCTGTGTTGTGGTACGCAGGGATGTTGCAGGCCTCAGGATGACCTAGCAAGTGTTTCTCCCTTTTCTGTGTTTTTTTGCAGCATACAAAGAATCTGTGTTAATTTGTTTTTAAACATTTGGTAGAATTCATCAGTGACACCATCTGGTTCTGGGCTTTTGTTGGGGGGAGGTTTTTGATTATGGACTCAATATTTACTTGTTGAAGGTCAGTTCAGATTTTTCTGTTTCTTTTTGACTGAGTTTTGCTAGTTTTACTAATTTTTTTTTTTTTACTAAATTTTACTAGTTTAATTTTTAAATTATTTTTGAGATTATATTCTATCATTTCCACTTTTGCCATGTGTATGTTCTTAAACATATAAACATATAACCTGCTTAGTCTGTATAACTATATATACACACATACACATACACACATGTTTTCTGGGATGGCCATTTGGTATTGGATAAGCAATTGGTGTGGTCTTCCCTGGGGATGACCATTTCTCCTGCTTTCAGCACCCCTTAGCTGTCTGTAGTTTTTGTGTAGGGTCAAGGCCTTTCAAGCTTTCCCCACTCACCTTGGCGTGCCTATTGTTGTCACCTTGGTGTGCCTATTGTTGTCACCTTGGCATGCCTATTGTTGTCCTTGTTCAGCTCATTCTTCTGCAGCCATGTTAGTGAGGCTTCCTGACGTTCCAGCTTCCTATGAGACATAGTCTCACCATAAACTCCCTGATCCTCTGGCTCTTGTAATCAGTCTGCCTGCTTTTCCACAATGCTCCCTGGGCCTTAGGGGCAAGGGTCATGTTGTGAGTATATCACTCAGGACTGGGCTCCAGAACTCTACATTTTGATTGGCTGTGGTTTTCTGTAATGGTCTTCATCTTTTGTCTTAGAGAAGTACTTTTCATTTTTTTCTAGAAATTTTTTGTGTTTAGTCTAGATTAATCTAATTCTTGGTATATAAATGCCCACAGTATTTCCTTTTGATTTCTATGAGATTGATTTCAGTACCCTTTCACTCTTGATTTGGGTAAGCTGAGCATTCTTTCCCTTTTTTCTGTGTCAATTTAAAGGTTTGTTGATTTTGCTTCATTTTTTTTCTTTCCTTTCCTTTTAAAAAAAATTTGTTTTATGTGTGTATGTACATGGGCATGTATGCCAGTGTGTGTGTGTATGTGTGTGTGTGTGTGTGTGTGTGTGTGTGTGTGTGTATACTGATGTGTCCATGCACACAGTGGATGTATTTTAGTAATGAGTTATATGTGTGTATGTATGTATGTATGTATGCATGTGTGCAATGCTATACACATATATATTCAGGTTAAATATATATTGAACATATTGAGTTTTATTAATTTATATGTATCATGTGTCCTTCTGTACTGTTTGTCTACCTGTCTGTGCCTGAGTATCAGGGATTGCAGACAATTGCGTGGGGTGCGTGTGCCTGGGTATATAACTGAACATAGCTTTTCTCTTACTTTAGTTGCTGTAACTACGTTGTGTGGGAAGAAGGAGTTTTTGGCAGTACAGTGTGTCTGCTCCCAAATTGGTAGAGACCAAGTTTTCCCGTGTTCCATGGAAATGAAGTTTCCTGAGCATACAAAGTGTAGTTTGGGCCTCTGTTTAGGCCCCGTGGCCCACCTGCGGGTGTGAGGGCTCCATCTCCTACACTTAGGGCCTCTTGGCAAGGAAAGTGGACTTCCCGGCCGGTAATTAGGATCCAGACACACACGCAGCAGGTCTTGGCTCACACCCTTTCTTTGGCCCTCTTCCCAGAGCTGCTGCCCTTCAGAAGAGAAGGGGTTTGTCCCTTAGAAGAGGTCTGAGCCTGATGCAGGGGCTCAACCATTGCTAACCTGTTGGCTAGAGGATATGGCTGGATGTTGACAGTCCCACTTTTGGTGGGCTTTGTGTTCAGGATGAAGCAGCCAGAGATTGGACATAGCAAAGAGTGTTCACTGGGGAATCTGAAGGACCAGGCTGTCATTTCTGCCTCCATACTTCCTAGTTGTATGACTTAGGGCAGGTACTGACCTTGTGAACCTCAGTCTTCACAGCAGTAAGATGGGAGGCTACTTACCCGTTGTCTCACTGAGAAGGTAAATGAACTTTTGAGCCTGTTCTAGTTACTGTGGTTATGTAATGAAACTTGGCCACTCAGAACAATGAAAGCAATTTGTTTTGCTCAGATTTTTCAGTTAGGCAAGACTCAGTTGGAGGCAGGAGGGGTGACATCGTGTTTTCTATCTGAAGTCAGCAGGCAAATGGGGAGGGCTGGATCCCGGAAGCCAAGCTGTCTGGCAGTTGATGAGAACTTAGCTAGAGTACCTGCCCATGCCCTCTCTGTGTAGCCTGGACTCCCTCACAACATAGTGGTCAGATTCCAAGTACTAGCAAGCATAGATAGCTAGCTAGGTGAAGCCATCTTGCCTCCTATGACTGATCTTGGAAAGTTACTTTGAAAGTGATGTTTTCTCTTGAATTCTAACTTGTTGCTCAAAATAGCAGGCTGGAGAAACAGAGAGAAATAGATTTATTTTGATTTATGAGTATGTGTGTGTGAGTATATGCTACGTGTGTTTGGGTGCCTGAGGAGGTCAGAAGAGGGTGTCAATTTCCCTGAAATTGCAGTTACAGGTATTTGGGAGCTGTCCAGTGTGGGTTTGGAGAACAGAACTTGGGTCTTTTGGAAGCACAGCTGGTGTTCTTAACTGTTGAGTCATCTCTCCAGATCCCTAGACTCTGTCTTTTGATGAGAAGATCAAGGATCTGAAAGAACATATGATGACAAGATATTATCATCTTTGGAAAACACAATTGGTTGCTGTGGCTCAAGTCTTCTTGTCCCCCACCCTCTGGTTCCCTCTGAGGTTTCACCTGGAAGGGAAGCATGTCTGTACACACAGACAGGAAGCCCACTGAGTGCAAGTTTCAGACTCCGCTCTGTTCTCACCATCTTACAGGTAGGAAGTCTAGGGTTCAAGTTGTACCTTTAACCAAAGCTGGGCTTCCTGAACTGAGGGAATGCATTTTCTGATGTGTCTGAGATCTTGAGAGGTACATCTGAGGCCAAGTCTTAGCCAGGAGGAGCAGCAAGGACCCCTGTCCCCATCAATCCCAGTATGTCCTGTGTGTCCTATATCATTCTAAACACTGGGGGGATTGTATTAAACAAAATAGCACACAGTTTACATGGAGTGAAATAAGTATATATTAGAGGAGGATGCATTCTGTGGGGATAACAGAAGAGAAAAAGATGAGGGTTCAAGGGGCCAGGGGATATAGGACCCTCACTATGATGAATGCTTCAGTCCTGACCAGAAGCAAGTGAAGGACAGAACCATGTGGTAGTGGGAAAGAGAAACCTGTGGAGGGAGAACAGCAGAGGTTGAGACTCCAGGGAAGAGAGAGTGACTGGTGGGAATCAAGGAAATGTGCCTGGGATGGGGTGAGCCAAGACCGGGTGGAGGAAATGTGTTCTGAGGAATAGCAACAGGAAGTGGGGGATGCAGATCGTGTAGGACCTTGTACCTACAATGACTTTGGTTTCAGATGTGAACTGAGGGCCAGTGAATGTATACTGCATACAAGCCAAGTGATCCAAGTGATGGTCTATAGTGGGTATCTCTTGCTGCCCAACAAATCACCCCAAAGCTTAGTGGTTTGAAACAGTCTACTATAGTAATTATACTTATAGTTATTTTTAGATAGAGTCTCATGAGCCCAGATTGGCTTCTTTGCTTGCTAGTTTTTGTTTGTTTGTTTGTTTGTTTTTAGTTTTTTTTGTTTTTTCAAGACAGGGTTTCTCTGTGTAGCCCTGGCTGTCCTGGAACTCACTCTGTGTAGCTGGCCTCGAACTCAGAAATCTGCTTGCCTCTGCCTCCCAAGTGCTAGGATTAAAGGCGTGCACCACCACTGCCCAGCCTGCTTGCTAGTTTTATGTCAACTTGACATAAGCTAGAATCACCTGGGAGGAGGAAAGCTCAACTAAGAAAATGCCTCCATAAGATCAGGCAGTAGGCAAGCCTGCAAGGCATTTTCTTAATTAGAGATTGATATAGGAGGGACCAGCCAGCCCATTGTGGGTGGTACCACCCCTGGGCTGGTGGTCCTGGATACTATAAGAAAGCAGACTAAGCAAGCCATGAGGAGTAAGCCAGTAAGCAGCACCCCTCCATGGCCTCTGCATCAGCTCCTGCCTCTAGGTTCCTGCCCTGTTAGAATTTCTGTCCTGACTTCCTTTGATGATGAAGTGATGTAGAAGTGCAAGTGCAATCTTTTTCCTCCCCAAGTTGCTTTTGGTCATAGTATTTTATCACAGCGACGGTGACCCTCACTAACACAACTTTGAACTCCTAGGTAGCCAAGCGTAACCTTGAATTTCTGACCCCCTTGTCTTCACCTCCTTTTCCCAGGGCCTGGGGTTACAGATGTGTATCATACACAGTTTAAACAGTGCCAGAGATCAAAAGTGGGGCTTTGTACATGCTAGCTAGGCACTCTACCAACTGAGTCACATCCTTGGCCTTCAGTGATTTCTCATGGCCGGATGGCTTCTCTCCCGTTTTTTGTTTATTTGTGGCTACACTGACCTGGGATGGGCTGTAATGCCCGCACTGACCAGTCTCTGGTGGCTCTTCTCCACAGGGCTCTGTATCCTTTGTTAGAATAGATCAGCTTCTTTTTAGGACAATATCTAAGAGACCCAAGTGTAAAATGCAAAGCCTTTTAGTCCCCAGAAAGAATATCACTTCTGCCTTCTTCTGTTGGCTAAGGTGATGTAGAACCCACCCAGGTTCACTGAAGAAGGGCACAGTATAAAAGCATGAATATGATGTGGCAGGATTAACTGGGCCATTTTGCAACTGTCAATCACACAGCTTAAGGAACTCTCTCTGGCTCAGCAGGTAAAAGGGCTTGTTGCCAAGCCTCACACCCTGAGTTCGATTCCTAGGACCAACATGGTAGAAGGGGAGAACTGATTTCTGCAAGTTGTCCTCTGGCTTTGTGATCTGTCCACATGTCTCTCAACCTCCTCTGTGCGTGCACATGCACAAGTATGAAATAGATAGGGGGAAACTTGAAATAAAAAAAGGCAGAGGGAAGGGGCGGTGCCAAAGTCAGGAAGAGGAAAATAATGAAGAGGTTTTTTCCAAGGACACAGGCCAGCAAGGGTGGTGGCTTGGGTCGGGCTGGCTAGTGAGGAAATGTGGAGAAGTGGTCAGGTTCTGGGTGTGTTATGGAAGTAGAGCAACAGGATTTCCTGACAGACTGGGTACAGAGCAAAAGAAAGAGAGGAGTTGAGAGTGTCTCTGTGGCTTGAGCCTCTGGAGTCAAGGAGTTGCTGTTTACCGAGGGGACGTCTGAGGGGGAGGAAGGGTGGCTGTTTTTAAAGTTCTGTGGGGTTCCAATTTAGGCATGTTAAATTTGGGATGTATATTAGTTGCTTTTTCTGTCACTCCAACGACAGCAACTTAAGGCAGGAAGGGTTTATTTTTGCCTCATGGTTTAAGGATACACTCCCCAGGGGCGGGGAAGCGACGCAGCAGGAGCACGAGGCACCTGGACATCCTGTGTCTCACTTGGTGTTCTTACTGCTGTGAGGAAGACCATGATCCAAAGCGACTTGGGGAAGACAGGGTTAATTTCACCTTAGAGAGCTGACAGTCTATCACTGAGGGACGCCATAGCAGATACTCAAGGCAGTAACCTGGAGGCAGGAACTAAAGCAGAGGCCAAGGAGGAGTGATGCTTACTAAGGCTTGCTCCTCAAGGGCTTGATAAGTTTGCCTTGTTATACAACCCAGGACCACCTTCACAGGGTAGCATCACCCTTATGAGATGCACCACCCCCATCACACATTGCTTTAGAAAGTGCCCTCCAGTCTTGTCTGTAGGCAGTCTGATGGAGGAATTTCCTCAGTTGAGGTTCCTTTTCCCAGAGAGCTCTAGCTGGTGCCAAGTTGATGAAATAACCAGCCAGCTCACAGTGTATTTGCAGTGAGGAAGCAGAGAGATAAATCCTAGTGCTCTGTTCTCTCTCTTCCTCTCTCCCCCTCCTCCTCCTTCTCTTCCCCCTCCTCCCCCCCCTCCTCCTCTTCCTCCTCCTCCTTCTCCTTCTCTTTAAACTGGGATAGGGTCTCACTGTGTACTCTTGGCTAGCTTAGAACTCACTATGTAGATCCAGCTGACCTCAAAGTGATGGAGATCTACCTGCCCTCTGAGTTCTAGGTGTGGTGGGTGTGTCACCAGTTGGCCTCCCCTTCTCTTTCTTATTCAGTCCTTGACCCCAGCCCACAGGATGGTGCTACCAACATTCAGGATAGATTCCCACCTCAGTTAGAGCTCTCTAGAAACATCCTCACAGACTTCGCTGGGGCTGTCTTCTAGGTGATTCCAAATCCAGTCAGCAAGTCAGTCAAGTTGAACCATCCCAGGCTGCCTCTCAGGACATGCAGCTCAAGATGCCAAGAGGCAGCTTCTGTGTGCCAGCCTGGGCTTCAGGACAGAGGTTTAGACTGCTGACTCGAAGCTGGGAGTTTGATTGAAGTCACTGAAGTGAGCATAGTTTGGGAAGAGAAATAACACAGGGATAATTTTCCAGGCATGCACAGGCCAGGGGCTGGAGGTGCATGGCACTGTCATCAGAAAGACAAGGTTGCAGCCTACACTATAGACTACTGTAGTGTATCAAATTATATATATATATATACATATATATATATACATATATATATACACATACATATAAAATACATTATATATGATATGTATTATTTATATAATGTATATGAGTGTTTGGTCCACATGTATGTATATGCACCATATGCCTGCAGAGGCCAGAGGAGAACGTTCGATCCCCTTGAACTGGAGCTATAGATAGTTGTTAGCTGTGTGGGTGCGGAAAGCCAAACCCAGGTCTTCTGCAAAAGCAACCAGTGTTCTTCACCACCGCGCCATCCTTCCAGACCCAACATTTATATTTCACTTGGAGGGAAACTTAAAAAATGTAGTGGTTGCCAGGTAGGTCAGAGGCAGGCAGATTTTTGAGTTTAAGGCCAGCCTGCTCTTTATACTGAGTTCCAGAACTACGGTGAGATTCCATCTCAAAAAAGAAAGTAAATAAGTGAAGCAGATCAGACATCATCTCTGAGAAGTAATTACTCTCAACACACTGGTCTGTTTACACTCGTGCGTGTCTTTTCACTAGATGGCTGTCTTCCTATTTGTCTTTCTGTACTCACTCTCAGGTTTATGTTCACTAGAAATACTTGTATTGTTGTTATTTGGAGGTAGAGTCTCACTCCGTAGCCCAGGCTGTCCTGGAACTCAGGTTGAAGCCCAGGCTAGTCTCAGCTTGTGGCAATTTCTTGCCTCAGTCCCCCACATGCTGAGATTCTAGGCAAGAGCCATGACACACACTGGGTGCACAGACACTGGGGTCATGTGATTTTTAAAATAACTTCTACAAGTTGTTATTATTTTATTTTATGTGTATGGCTAGTTTTTCTGGATGCATATCTGTGCACCACATGTGTACCTGGTGGCCATGGAGGCCAGAAGGGTTAGATCCCTTGGAACTGGAGTTGCTGTGAGCTACTATGTGGGTGCTAGAAATAGAACCCAGGTCCCCTGACAGAGCAGTCAGTGCTCTTAACCACCGAGCCATGTTTCTAGCAGGTTTTTTTTTTGTTGGGGGGGCATTGCATTCAGTTATTTATGATTTGTATGTGCACGGATGCATGTGCTTGTGTGTGCAGGTACTGTGATATGCATGTGCATGTTAGGAAACAATTTTCAGGATTCTCTTCTCTCTCTCCACTATGTGAGTGAGGAATTGAATTCAGATTGGCAGCTCTGGGAGCAAGGGCCCTTACCCAGTGAGCCATCTTACAGGTCCACTTTGTAATTTTTAGAACATATTTGTTTAGATATAATTCATATACCATACAACTCATGTACGTAAAGTGTGTGCCTCATGGTTTCCTATGTATCCAGAGCTGTGTGATCATTCACACATCAATTTTTCCTTTTGAGATAAGGCCTTACTATGTTGCTTAAACTGGCTTTGAACTCCTTGGCTCAAATGACTGTCCTGTCTCAGCCTCCTAGGTGTTAGGTTACCAGGTGCCTGCAACTATGCCCAGCCCCTGCACTGACTTTAGAGCCTTTATATCACCCCAGAGAGAGGCCTTGTATCCACTGGCAGTCATTCACTGTCTTAGTCAATTTCCTATTACTGTGATAAGATACTAGGGCACACCTCTTCCAACAAGGCCATGCCTCCTAGTCCTTCCTAAACAGTTCCATCAACTGGGGACCAAATATTCAAACATATGGCTCTAAGGGAGCTATTCTCTTTCAAACCACCACATTCTACTCCCTGAAGGAGGAGTGCTACCAGAAGAGGGCTTTGAGATTTCAAAAGCCCATGCTGTTTCCAGTTAGCTGTCACTGTGTCATCATTGTTGTAAGCTCTCAGATACATCTCCAATGCCATACTTGCCTGCCTGCTGCCATGTTCCTCGCCAGGATTGTCATGGACTCTAACCCGGTGAAACTGTAAGCCCCAAAATAAACTCTTCCTTTTATAAGTTGCATTGGACATGATGTCTTATCACAACAATAGAAAACCTCTCTACCCCAGCTATCCTTTTTCTCCCCAGCCCTAGGCAACCACCAGTGACCTCCTGCCTTTATAGCTTGTTCTTGCTAGACACCTCCCAGAAACGGAAGCACAGAGTATATGTTGCTTATGTAACTTTGGTCAAAAGAAACTGAGGTGAAGTCAAAAGCATTAAATTCAAATTAGTTGTGAAAGTTTGGATTTACGGATGAAGACTAGCTATGAGAGAGAGAACCAGCTATGTCTCCCCTCCTTCTCTCCTTAACCTCCCAAGTTTTGTTATTTTTATTTTTACATTTTCTAGAGTTATAACATCCACAATCTGTTCTCAGTGCATAATCCCAGTAGCTGCTTGACAGTGCTCCCGTATTTAAATGAAGCTGGTGCTCATTATCAGTCTGGGTATAGAGATTCTCTGTCGCTGACTCCCTTATTTTGTGTCACTGCCTAAGTGCGTGCATTTCTGGGTTCAATGGGTTGAAAGAGTTGAGGTTTTTTTTCTTTTTCAGAGACAGAGTCTTACTAATTTTGCTCTACTCAGACGGAAACCACATGTGCACGAGAATCAGCTTTTCCTGCCCTGCAAGTCCCCGGGCCCTTGGGTGCTGCAGGCTTAGGGGCTAGGCTGACAGGAAGGCTCATAGGTCTAAGCTGTTGTTTCTCAAAATGGGTGTTGTGATCTCTTTGGGGGTAAAGTGATCCTTTCACAGGGATCACATATCAAATATCATGCATATCAGATATATACAGTGATTCCTAACAGTAGCAAAATTCCAGTCATAGAATAGCAACAAAAGTAATTTTATGATTGGGGGCCACCACAGCATGAGGAAATGTATTAAAGGGTCTCAGAATTAAGAAGGCTGAGAACCACCTCAAGCTGGAAAGCCCAGATGCTTATAGCTTTAGACCATAGAAGCTGGAGACCTATGACTATAGATGCTCAGGTTGGAGGGACGTTGCTCTGGCCTTTGCCAGTGGCTGGGCACTTCCAGCTATTAAAATGCTTAGTGTTCAGAGTGAGTACCAAGACAGCCAGGGCTACACAGAGAAACCCTGTCTCGAAAAAAAAATGCTTAGTGTTTAAATGACAAGTGAGCATCAGCAATCAGCAACAGCCAGCTAGTGTTGCAGCTCCTAAGCTTTGAGTGCTAAGACCATTGGCTCTAAAGCTTGGCAGCCCCCTGGACCTGTTTAGAGATCTATGGCCCTACAGCTATAATCTTTGGCTCCTTATAGCTTCTGCCCTCTCTGTATTTCCACCATCCTTCACTGTCCACACCGCCTGGGGTCACTACCGTTTCTGCCTTTGGTATTTTCTGGACCTGTTCCGCAGCTCTCCTGCCACTGTACAGCTTCGGCCACTGCCTCTGCTTGCTGTCGCCACCGTTACTGCAGCCACTATGTTACCCGCTCAGTCTATCCGTGACAGAGACAAGTAAGCCAGAAAAGACCGTGTAAGACTCCTTCTACTGGGCCTCTGCTTTAACTTCACTGGATAGCCCGGAACAGTGTCTCCCAAAGGGAGCCAAACAGCCTTATATAGCCAGCTAAGGATTGTGGTATAGCTGTATGATGCAAATGTGGCGTTATAATGTACTCCGATCACAGCACAACTTCAAGTTCTACCAGCCAAAGGCCTTGTGTGTGGATCAGTTACAGGCCCAGCCAACATTGTCATGTGCTTCCTTCCTGGCTTGAGAGAAGCGCTACAGGGTAAGCTGAGGCACCTGGACTTCCTGACTTGTGATCCGGGATGCCTGGTGTAGAATTAGACCGTGTCCTTCTGGAGCAGGAGTCCTAGCTTATAGTTTTGGTGGCCATTATGGCTGAAATGAAGTGTCCTCAGAGTGGTAGGAGAAGACTTAAACCTTTAATCCCAGCATTCAGAATTGCTGAGGCAGGAGGGGTCAGTTCAAGGTCATCCTGATCAGAGAATTACCAGGCCGATCAGAGCTACCTAGTGAGATCTTAACGGCAAACAGCAAAACCACGGCTGGGGATGTAACTCAGTTAGTAGAGTGCTTGCCTAGAACACATGAGAGTTTGATCCCTAACTCCACATAAACTGTCATTCCAGCACTTGGAGGTGGAGACAGGGAAATCAGAAGTTCGAGGTCATCCTTGGCTACACATATCAAGGTTTTTGGAGACCCACTACAATCTCCCCAACTACAACAGCAAATCAAATCGGGTCAACCCACAACAAAAACAAAAACAAAACTCAAATATGGCCAGGCTGTCTTGGAGGCCTGTTGTTTACTAACGGGCTTCTTGGCTGACTTTTTCCTCCTGGAAGCAGCCTGGCATGGGAAGGGACCTGACAACTGTCACTCAAATGGGTGAGTGGCTTGCTGCCAGTAGCTAAATTTAGTCAAAGAAAATAAATATCAAGATGTATATCTCAAGGAATTATCCCAAAATTAGCATTCCCCAAATACACTGTTTACTTATTCATTTTTGTGTGCATGCGAGGCCTGGGGTGGATATCCAATGTCTCCCTCTATTGCTCTCCACCCACTGAGACAGGCTCTCCCACCGAACCCGAACGTCACTGATCCAGCTAGACTGGCTTGCCAGCAAGGCCCAGGGACCCTCCTTTTCCCCAGCCCCACCTTTGCAGTAGTAGGATTACACTCAGAAGCCTCTACATTAGCCTCTTTATATGGATACTGAGGATCTGAATTCAGGCTGAGCCATGACCCAAGCACCAAAGTTAAAACTCTCTCTTCCTGGGGCTGGAGGGATGGCTCAGTGGTTAAGAGCGCTGGCTGCTCTTCCAGAGGTCCTGAGGTCAATTCCCAGCAACCACATGGTGGCTCACAACCATCCATAACAAGATCTGATGCCCTCTTCTGGTATGTGTCTGAGGACAGCGACAGTATACTCATATACATAAAATAAAAAAAATAAATATTTTAAAAATAAAGAGGGGGATTAGAATTTAAAAAAAATTCTTTCTTTTATTCTTTTTTTTTTGTTTTTAAAAATTTGTGTATGAGTGTTTTGCCTAAACATATATATATATATATATATACCACATGCATTCTTGGTGTCCATGGAAGCCAGAAGAAAGCATCAGATTCCCAGTAATTAGAGGTACAGATGGCTGTGAAGCACCATGTAGATGCTGACAAAACTGGGTCCTCTGAAAGAGCAGCAAGTGCTCTTAAACACTGAGCCCTCCCTCCAGCCCCCCAATTATCATCCTTAACAATGCCGATCGGAATTGTCTTCTTATGATGCTTAACTGTGAGTAACCCAGGCCTAATGCTTCTGGGGAAGATTGGGCTCCTCTGATCTGTCTCTCTACCACACATCCCAGGCTGGCCTCCAACTCAAACTAATGATCCTCCTGCTTCCATCTCCCAAGTACAGGATTACAAGCATGTGCCCTGGTGCTCAGCCCCCCACCTCCCTTTTTAAATTTTAACTTTTTTTAAAAAAAAGGTTTATTTATTGTTATATGTAAGGACACTGTAGCTGTCTTCAGACACCCCAGAAGAGGGCATCAGATCTTATTATGGATGGTTGTGAACCACCATGTAGTTGCTGGGAATTGAACTCAGGACCTTAGGAAGAACAGTCAGTCTCTTAGCCTCTGAGTCATCTCTCCAGCCCAACTAACTTTCTTTCCTTCTTCCTTCCTTCCTTCCTTCCTTCCTTCCTTCCTTCCTTCCTTCCTTCCTCCCTTCCTTCCTTCCTTCCTTCCTTTCTTTTTTTTTGGCTTTTTGAGAAGGGTTTCATTATGTAACTCTGGCTGTCCTGGACCTCACTATGTATACCAGGAGGAACTCACAGAGATCCTCCTGACTTTGTTCCCCAAGTGCTGGGATTAAACGTGTATGCTACCATCTTCAGCCTTGGTCTTTTAAAATCCTGAATGTTGGCAGGTGTGGTGGCTTACACCTTTCATTCCAGCACTGTGAGTTTGAGGGCAGCCTGGTCTACAAGGTGAATCCAGGTCAACCAAGGCTCTGTTACACAGAGAAACCCTGCTGGAAAAATAAACAAAACAAAACATCCTTAATGTTGATCCTTTTTTTCCCCTTGTGGGTGCCCAGATATTTCATTATTTTTTCTGAAGTCCAGTAGCTTAGTCAGTGTATTAGTCTCTATTGCTGTATAACAAATCACTCCCAAAACATGGCAGCGGGAAACACTGTTGTCTCAGAGTCTGTGTGGGTTACTTGGGTTTTTGGCTCTCTCAAGGGTGCAATTGAGATATTAGCTCGAAGTCTGTTTCAACGGCAAGCTCAGCCGGGGAAGGCTGCCAGGATCACTAATGGTTACTGGCAGGATTCAGATCTTTGGGTGTCGAACCCCATTTCCTTGCTAGGTGTTGGCTCTCAGTTTCTTGATATGTAGATTTTTTTTTTTTTTTCTTTTTTGGCCTCAATCAAAATAGGCATGATTTTCACCATTGAGCTACACTCTCTGTCAACAGCTTCCTTTACTTAGCGGTTTGCTCCATCAAAGCATAGAGGACAATGATGGAAGAGAGTACTTTATAGCCCAATCACAGAAAGGCTACCCCATCCCCTTTGCTGAACTTTACTCATTCAAAGCAAGTTGCCAGGTACAGTTGACTGACTACAGGGCAAGGGCTTAAGGAGGCACTCCTCACAGCCAGGAAGTGTGCCTGAGGTGGGCACTCCACAACATCTCAGAGTTGGTCATGACTGCTTTTCCTTCTGCAGAGTCAGTAGCCGGTCCTTCCTCATTTTCTCTCTGAGTGTTTCTTAGGCGATTCAGTTTGCTTTTCCTTGTCCTGGATCCTGGCTGGGACTGGTTCTTGGATGAGGCAAAAAGACACCAATGGAGAAGAAATGTGAGAAGGCTCCCAAACCTTTGGTCCTGGGGAGGGGGGGCCCTCCTCAATGCCATGGCTCTACCCACCTCCATCTAGAGCCCTGCTCATCCTCATCCTCCCTCTATGCCATTCACTTCTATGATTCTTCTCTTTGTGTCCTCTTAGCAACCACCAGGAAGTGAGGTTGTTTTCAATGCGTTAGCTCTGTGTTGATGTTGTTTGTGGTTTTCTTCCTCCGTTTAGTAATATTACCTTAGGTAAGTCACCTCCTTTTATGTCTTATCCTACTGAGCGATAATTTTCTGCACTGGATTCATATCCTTCTTACATTACTCTGTAGTTTGAAGCAATTATAAGAATGTCTGTGTCCCTTTTCTTACCATCTGCCTTCTAGGTTGGATTCTTCCCCTATTTCTCTCCCTCCTGTCTCTCCTTTATCCCTCTCTCCCCTTACCTCTCCTTCTTTTTCCCTTCCCTCTCTCTTTATGTGCTGTTCTTTTTCTCCTTTCTTTCCTTTTCTTTTTAAAAAGTTATCTTTATTTTATATGTATTGTGAGTGCATGCTGTGTGTGGGTGTGTGTATGTGTGTGTGTGGACATGTGTGCAGTGCCTATGCAAGCAAAAAGAGGTGTGTGTCAGATCCCTTACAGCTGGAGTCACAGGCATTTATGAACTGTCTGATAGGTGCTGGAAGAACAGAGCACCCATAAGCACCAAGCCATCTCTCTATCCTTCCTATTAGAGACCAGGTGCATTGGGGTGGTATGGCTGTAGACAAGGTTTTCCTAACTTCTCTTTTGATGTCTTTTCAGTCTCTGTATTCTTTTTCTCCTTCTGTTTTCTTTCCCTTATCTGTTTCTTTCTCTATCTCCTTTCCCCCTTTCCCCTCCTCCCTTCCTTCCTCCGTCCTTCCCCCCTTATATGTCTGCCTAGTTCCCTTGGTGTGTACAGATCACATTCCCCTACCCTGGGTATGGGTAGCTCTGCTCAAACACTGCACAGGCTGTGCTTTCAGAGTTCTTGACTCTGCTCCAGGCTTCTCTCTGGCTGTCTTCTTCTGCATCAGGGCTGTAGTTTGAGTTGAGCATTAGGCTCTGTAGACTTTTCTGTCGCCTGAGGAAATTACAGAACCAGGTAGTAGGGAGTCTTTGTTAGGGCACCTGGGCTCTGCTCCTAGTTGGGATTTAGGTAAATGCAGTGTACAGCAGAGCTCCTCTGTGTAATTGGTGGGTGCATCCCCTTCTGGGATTGGAGGTTGCCTTCTGGCTGGTGGAGGCAGGACAGGAAAGTTCACTTTCCCCATTTCTGCAGTCACTTGTCCCACTGGCTCTCTGCTAAGGGCACCTCTAGGCTATATTCTTCTCCAGTGAGGAGGGTTTTGTAGAGTGGCTCTCAGGAGGACACTGAGCAGCATACACTGCAGAATCATCTGCCTTTCTGCTTGCCTGCCAGCATTTAATGTTTATTTCATTAGAGTTTGTTCTTTGTCTTTGATGAAAAAACTCTTCTCCCTGCCTTACTGCTTTTGGCTTCTGGAGCCACCATCTTTATTTACCTGGGAGTTGCTCTAGATGACCTCTAAAGCCCTTTCCAACTCAAACTTGATCAGGACATCAAATTTGCTCCCTACCCAAGGTAGAATGGAGCAGAGCCAGCGTGGGCATCCCTAAGGCAGTTAAGATTGCCTGAGGTGGTTATTCTTTTCAGCCTTGAGGACTCCCAAGGCTGTCTGGGATCAGCCAGGATATGTCCACTGGAGCTGTGATCACAGGTCATCTGAGGGTCGACTCCTGGGGCAGTGCCAGCAGTGGTACCTCAGATCTTCAGAATTCTCCTAACACTCCCCAACACTGCCCTTGAGGACTTCTGGGAGAAGCCTCTTTGCTTTCTGCTCTTTGGGCACCCCACCCTCAGATCTGCTTCAGTGGGGCTTAAAGAGGACCACCATCTTGCTAGGATCCAGCAGGTGTCTCTCCGTGCAAGGCAGCACAGCCCGTAAAGGAAGTTCACTCCCTGACAGGATTCCCCAGGAGGACTTCAGAGCTTACTGCTTCGCTTTCCAGCTGCCAGCTTACCAGGTTGTTGGGTGGTTGATGGACTCGGGAGACCAGCCAGTGCCCTTGCCCCCCAGGCCAGTCCCTGCCATTACAGGTTGGCTGGCCTATGGGTAAAGCATGCCAGCCATACGGCTGGCTGCTTGCTGGCAGCCAGGCTGTACACTCAGTCTGTTCTGGCTGACTCAACCATGCTGAATGTGGCATTACTGCATACGTGGGGGAGGTTCTCTTGTTTTTTTCCTACATACCATGAGTCCAGAGGGGACAGTGGTTTCCTTCCTTCCCAGTGGGTCTTAGAATTTATTTCTAAGTGGATCAGTCAGTGCTCAATTTGAAGGGTGAGGTGGGCTCAGATTGAAGATACAGGTTCTTGGGGGTTGACCCTGCCCAGGATGTACCTTTCATCTTTCTGCCTGTGTGTGTGCCTTCCTTTGTGTATATGTGTGATGAGAGTTGTGCAGGTGGGAAGGCATGAATGTGTGTATGTTTTGTGCAAGGATATATACAGAATGTGTGTGTGTATGGTGTGTATGTGTAACTTAATTGCTGGCTCTGTTATAAGACCACAGTGGTGTTACGTGAGTATATGGTGGGCTGCAGATTGTGTGTGTGTATGGTGTGTGTGTGTAACTTAATTGCTGGCTCTGTTATAAGACCACAGTGGTATTATGTGAGTATATGTTAGGCTGCAGATTGTGTGTGTGTATGGTGTGTGTGTGTAACTTAATTGCTGGCTCTGTTATAAGACCACAGTGGTGTTATGTGAGTATACGGTAGGTTGCAGATTGTGTGTGTGTATGTGTGTGTGTGTGTAACTTAATTGCTGGCTCTGTTATAAGACCACAGTGGTGTTATGTGAGTATACGGTAGGCTGCAGATTGTGTGTGTGTATGTGTGTGTGTGTGTGTAACTTAATTGCTGGCTCTGTTATAAGACCACAGTGGTGTTGCGTGAGTATATGGTGGGCTGCTCCTCAGCTAGTGCTCAGCCTGTGACTGTACTAACACCAGTTCTAGTTTGTGCATTCATTGTGTAGTTTGGTTTTTGTTTCTGAGAGTGTCTTGCCATGTTGCCCAACCTGGCTCAAACTCTTGGGCTCAAATGGTCACCTGCCTTAGCCTCCTAAGCAGCTGGACCTTACAGAGAGAATTCCATACCTAGTACCACATGTATTTTGATATTTTATATATCTCCTCTGTTACCTTCATATGTGTATACATGTGATATGTGAGTGTTGTATGTGTATTTCAGGTTTTGAGTGTGTATGCATGTGTATTGAAGCTTACATGCATGTGTGTGAGGCCTTGCAGATATGTAATTGTATGTGCAGAAGTCTGTGTATGTTTATGTTGTTGCTTATGCATCTGGTATGTGTGTGTGTATAAGTGGCAGTGTAAACATGGTGGTGTATGTGCAAGCTTCTCTGGCTGGGATGACTAAAGCCAGACATATCAGTTGTCACTGGCCTAGCTCAAGGATGAAATGTCAGAGGTCAGGGGCTCTCCAGCAAAGGCCATTTCTCAGGCCCTGGGCAGTCTTCCCAGGACCTCCTCCCTATCAGGAACTAAGTCGGGGTGCAGGGAAGCTACCAGATCCCGGAGAAGAGTCCAAAGCAGAATCCGAGTTCCCCTTTGGAAGTCCCCTCTAGGTGGGTGTGGGGAGATGACAGGGCCTGAGAAATCAGAGCGGCCTGGATCAAGCCATCAGCAATGGACAGGAGGAGACAGACTGAAGGGGCATGTAAGATGCACAACGAGGAGTCATGCAGAGTCAGCAGGCTCTGGGATTTGCCTGCCTCCCTGAAGCTAAGAGAAAGCATCTTGGCAGCTGCTCTGTACCTGTGTCCTGGCTGGCTCAGCCACACTGGGCAGGAACAGTGATGGGGTCAAGATGAGGGAAAACAAGTTAGGGGACATGTCAGTGTGACTATTCAAGGGGAACTTGGACCTGACAGATAAGCAGTTGGCCAAATTCTTCAAAACTGGAGATCTATATCTATATCTGTATAGTATGTATATTTGTGGTATATGTGTGTGTGTATGTGTGGTGTATGCGTGTGTATAATGTTTGTGTGTGTGCATGTGGTATATATGTATGTGTGTGTAGTGTATGGTGTGTGATGTATGTGTATGTGTGATGTGTGTGTGCTTGTGTATGTGTGGTGTATGTGTGTGTATGGTGTGACACATGTGATGTATGTGTGTTTGTGTGATGTATATTTATGTGTGTGGTATGTGTGGTGTGTGTGTGGTGTATGTGATGTGTGTGTATTTGTGTGTGGGTGGTATATGGATGTGTGTGTGGTATATATGTGGGATGTGTGTGTAGTATATATGTGGGGTGTGTGTGTGTATTGTATGTATATAATTTTTTTTGTGTGTGTGTGTGTATGTGTGTGTGTGGTGCTTAAGCCATGGCACATGTATGGAGGCCAGAGAGCAGCTTGGGGATATTGTTTCTCTCCTGTCACCTTTGGTATCTAACTCAGGATAAAACTGGGGGTCCTCAGGCTCGCTGGCCAGTGCTTTTACCTGGTGAACAGCGGAACCACCTTGGACAACCCTTGGTGTATTTGCTTGTCTGTTTTCTATTTCTTTCTCTGTGTTTTTCTTTCTTTTTTTGTATGCTGTTTCACTCTGTAGCTGAGGTTGGTTCAACCTCTCAAGTGCTGGGGTTGCAAGGAATGAGCCACCATGTCTGGCTTCTTTCTTTCCTTTAACTAAAAAAATTGTGTTGTGTTGTGTGTGTGTGTGTGTGTGTGCCACAATACAAGTGTGGGGGTCACAGGACCACTTGTAGGAGTTGATTTTATTCTTTTTTTCCATTTATTTATTCACTTTACATCCTGATTGCAGTCCCTCCTCCCTCCTCTCCTCCCAGTCCTACCCTCACATCTCCCCTTCCCCTACTCCCCCCCTCCCCTTCTCCTATAAGAAGGTAAGCGCCCCCCCCATGGGTACCAACCTGCCCTGGCACATCAAGATGCAGCAGGTGTAGGTGCATCCTCTCCTACTGAAGTCAGAGAACACAGCCCAGCTAGGGAAAGGGATCCAAAGAGAGGCAACAGGGTCAGAGCCAGTCCTTGCTCCAGTTGTTGGGGGACCCACATGGGGACCAAGCTGCACATCTGCTACATATGTGTAGAGGGCCTAGGTCCAGTCGGTGTATATTCTTTGGTTGGTGGTTCAGTCTCTATGAGTCTCAATAGGCCCAGGTTAGTTGACTTTGTAGGTCTTCTTGTGGTGTCCTTGACCCCTCTGGCTCCCTCAATCCTTTCTCCTGCTCTTCCATAAGACTCCTGAGCTCTGCCTAATGTCTGGCTGTGGCTCTCTGCATCTGCTTCTATCAGCTGCTGGATGGAGCCTCTCAGAGGACAGTTGTGTTAGGCTTCTGCCTGCAATTTATCTTATAAGCAGGATACATTTTGAATCAGGGGTTTTGTGAGTGGGTTGGTGTCCCCCTCCTTCCACTGGAATTCCCACCTGGATATAGAAGGTGGCTACATCAGCCTCTGTATCCCCTGATGCTAGAAGTCTCAGCTAAGGTCATCCCATAGACTACCAGGAGCATCCCCCTGCCCTAGGTCTCCTTCCAGAGATGTCCCCTTCAAGCCCTCTCGCTCCCTCCCCACACCTAATGCCCCCTGTTCTCCTTCTCATCCTCATTGGAAACAACCTAGATGTCTCTCAACCAAAGAATGGATAAGGACAACATGGTACATTTATACCACAGACTACTACTCAACTATTTAAAACAAAAACATCATGCAATTTGCAGGCAAATGAATGGAACTAGAAAATGTCATTCTGTCCTGAGGTTACAGGCATGTGCTAAGGTTACAGGCATGTGCTGAGGTTACAGGCATGTGCTGAGGTTACAGGCAGGTACCACGATGTCTGCCTCTGTTTGCTTGGTTTTTATTTGAAGCCACATCTGACTATACCATGGAAGTCACTGAATGAGAATTGCACGGCACTCTGCCTATGGAGATAATGTGTGTAGAACTGTGTATAACTGGGTTTCCAGCAGCAGGAGCATGGTATGTTGGTGTCTGTCCAGGCTGTGCAGTGAGAGAGACCAAGGCTCCAAAGTGGGTGTGGGGGACCTTCCTAAGGTCCCCGAGCAGGTGTCCCACCCTTTGTGGCAATGCCACTCCTTGAGCCCAGAAGGCTGGGCTTTCACTGCCTGGAGAGCCTCTGTAATTATGGGATTAGAAGGCAGGCTCTCTCCACCGGCCCTCTGCCCCTCAAAGCCGCAAGCAGAGTGATGGATTTGGTGGCAGAGCGCCTGTTTCCAGGTATGTCTGGAAACCTGGCACCCCTGGGCAGCTTGTTCATCTTGAAAGGCCCCATTGTGGCTGTAGCCTCCCTCTAAAGGGGCTTTATTTTGGGACCAGGATCCACCCTAGTCCAGCTGGAAGAAGGAAAAGGTACCTTTCAGGATGTCCTGTGGGTGTGGAGGTAAAGGAAACACCACACAGGAGGGTATGTTCCTGTGACCGTGGGTGTCCAGCCTCTGTGGAGGAAGAGAGGACCCAGAGGCGGGCTGAAGTATGTGGAGAGGAGAGGCTTCTGGCCCAGGTAGAGGTGGACAGATGACGGGACACCATGGGGAGGGGAGGTGCTCTGGGCCAGGCTTTCATGTGGTCGAGAATCTGGGTAGACAGGCCCTGTCAAGATGGAATGCAGGGCTGTGGCCTGCCTGGGCCTCACCCGAGTCCTGCCCACCAGTGACTTCCTGCTTCCCACTACTGTGGGTGCCCAGCCTTTGTCCTAGGCGTAGAAGGAGACCCACCCTGACCTCAAGGGCCTCCCAGTTAGGGTACCCAGGGCCAGAAGCAGCGGCCACAGGCAGCTGGGCTGGGTAGTAAGATCACAGGAGCCGCTTAGCCTCTATTCTGCTCTTCTCTCACCAGATCGGATCATTCTCTCACCCCACCCAGTGTGGCAGCACATTCCACCTCCTGATGCTGCTCCCAAGAGATGTCTGCCAGGCATTGTTTGTAGGGCTCCTGCAGCTCTTTCTAGCTCCTTCTGAATGCCCCTATGTATCTGCCAGGCTCACCTCTGCCCAGGGCTCCCTCCCCATCTGATTCCCTCCACCAGCCTTTAAAGCACAGTGGCCATTGGAGGCCCCTGGGAGTTCTTTAGGCCAAAGGCCTTCCCAATCTCACCATGTACAAGCCAGACACAGAGGAGAGGGCATCTCTGGAAAGTGGCCCTTGGGCCTGGTGATCTGATCTGTGACAGTGGGGTATGATGATAACTGTATCAAATTACCCAACCCAAGATGGGTAATAGAGTGTGGATGCCCAGCATGCAGTAGGTGTTCTTTCTGGTTGTGTCTTTTACTTCTCTGCCTTTGGGGTATCAAGCCTAAGCGTTCCCAAGCCTGTGCAGCTTTGGGCATAGCCCCGTGACTCCAGGAATGACTAATTCCACCCTGGCAATCAGCTCTCCAGAGCTGGGAGAAGGCCTTTCCTCCTCTTTCTTCGGTTGCTTCATTAAGCTCTTCTTGAGTGAGGGGAATGAGGATTTTCCTAATCCGCTGGCACGAGGTAAAACTGCAGAAAGCTGGGGAAGATGGGCCAGCCGTAGAGAGGGTATCAGGAGCAAGGCCGAGGGTGGTGCTGGACAGGGGCCAAAGCTTTGTGTTTCTGGTTGGCTTTGCCCTGGACCAGATATGACCGGGGAAAAGCCTTGGCCTTGGCTAGGAATTACCTATGTCTGCACAATGGCTGTGCTAAGGCTTGTTCTGGGGAGTAGGGTCTGAGAAAGGCGCTTGAGAGAAACCTTTTGAGAGGTTCCTGGGATGGGGGGAGTATATGTGATCCTCCAGAGAAAACAAACAGAAGGTGGTCAAGCCTTCTTGTCCTGAGTCTTCACATTTGGAAATGGTCTGGTAGTCCTGTTGCTTCCTCCTTCTGGGTTCCATGAGTGAGCCCTAAGGGCTGGGTTTAGGAGGCTATGAACCAGAGTTCTCAGACCTGCTGCTCGTCTTGGGGGTCTCGGTGGCAACCTGCCTATCTATCCTGGAGCTGCCATTCCGAGGCTCCTCCCACCTACCAGTCTCCATAGTGCCTTCCTCTCGGGGAGCCTCAGTTTCCCCTCTGCACAATTGAGGAGGAACTGTGGGAGGGGTGGGTGCCTGAGGCGGGGCACTCATCCAGGCCCATCCTCTCTGTCCACAGGTGTTCCTGGCCCTCGGGGAGCTCCTTCTGTCTTGCAACTGGGCAGTAGTTGCTGATATCCTGTTGGTAGGTATGGGTCCTGGCACTTTTGAGTAGCCTGGGGATTGGGAAGGACTTGAGAGGCCATGGCTGGGGGTTAAGGTCACTTTCCACAGTCTCTATACACAAAACACCTCCTTTCAAACTCTCTCAAGTGTTTCCTCTATCATCCTTGCACATAAGCACGGGAGCCCAGCGAGGGTTGGTACCTGGACCAAGATCACACAGTGGCAAAGTTCTGAGCGAGGACTGGCACACAGGTTTGCCTTCCTTCTTTGCCATTCTATTTCTTAGTAAGTGGGCTCCTTGGCCTGTACTTTAGAGTCACAGACAGATGCTGGACTTTGAGCACTAGCCACTAAAGCCTGCTGGTTCCAGCCCATCCCATCCCATGGAGCACTCCAAGGGCTGGTTGGACTATGATGAGACCTAATGCTGTTCTCATCACATGGGTTTGGTGTCCAGAGTTCAACTTGCTCCTTCCCCAGCTCCGCCCTGTGTTCAATCCCTCAGCAGCTTCTGAGGAAGCACGAGGACTTTGAACATTATGAAACTGTGAACCCTGATTGATAACAGGGCTCCCAAGCCTAGGAACACCGAGGGGCCCCCTGCTGTCTCCTGGCAGACTGGCATAGTCTAGCACTGGTATAGGATTCTGGGTGGCCTGGCCACAGGTAGAAAGGAAAGCTGTCTGGTGAGGAGGATCAGGCTAGAGTCCTCCCCAGAGACAGCCCTGGGCTTCAGCCTGCTTCTGCCCTGTCACTCAGGAGCCATGTGACTTTTAACAGGTTGCTTTGTATCTCTGAGCTTTGGTTTCCTGATAAGGAAAATGGGGATGGAATGTTAGGACCATTGTTGTGAGAGTGAAGGAAGATACAACCTGTAGAAAGTTTAGCCCAGTATCAGGCACAGGGGTTAATGGGTAGGAATTCCTATTGTGACCCTGAGGTTTCCATGGCTCTTCTATCTCCTAACGTTGTCTTGTGGCGGGGGGGGGGGGGGGGGGGGGGGGGGGGGGTCCTAGAATCTGGGTTTGGAAGGATGTGTATCATTTCATCAGACAACAAGATCTGATTGAACACTACGTCGACAGGATGTTCACTGCCTGCCTGTGGTTCAGGCCGAGCCCTGTCTTTGGCTCTAGTGAACAAAGGAGATCACTAGATATAGCCAGTCTTCCCTGCCCCTCCCTCTGGACCTAGGCTCCAGGCCAGACCCAGCCATAGGCCTGGCAAATAGCCTGGGCCTCAGTTTCCTTGCCCATCAAAAGGTCTAATCATTACCTGCCTAGTCGGGTGAATGAGACAGCCTGAGGGAACACCCACCCTCTACATAGCTCATCCTCTCTCAGGCGGTTCAAACCACACTGAGCCTGCCCCCCCACAGCTTCCTCCGCTTACCCCCCACTGTGATCCTTTTTCCACATGACAGCCCCGATGATATGTGAAGGCTACACGGCATCTCTATGTCTGTCCCTGCTGGAATCATTAACCTGGCAGAGCCAGGCGCCTTGCAATGCTAAAGAGGAGTATGCTCATAACTGCAAAGGAGGCAGAGGGTAGTTCTGGGGGCCAGCTAGAATCTGGACTGCGTGGGGTGGGGGGAGCTGACTGACCACTTGCAGCCCAGCCTACAACTCTGCGAGTCCTTCATGGCTTGGAGGTTTCTGCTCTTTCCCTTGCCTTCTCGCTTGCCCTAAACTCTGTGGCCCACAGGGATCTTCCTGTACTAGATGGAGTGTGGGTAGTGGCCAAGTGCAGCCCTTTCAGCTCCCATGTTTTAGAGGGGCATAGGTTTACGAGAGAGAGTATACTATGCAGATGTGGCAGAAAGCCAAGTGCAAGAAACAGGGAGAGGACACGCGTGGAGACTGAGGTCCCGTGGAGAAAGCAGGTCAGGGAAGGATGTGTGTGGGGACTGGTTGTGCAGGAAGTGGAGGAAAGGCCCCTGTACTAACCTGGGATTGCTCCTAAGCAGGAGGTGAACTTCTTTTTTGGTTGCTGTGAGGGAATTGCAGCAGGAGACATTCAAGTGGGGAGGTCTTGGTAGAAAGAGCAAAGAGGGTCTAACAGGAGAATGAGGGAGAGTCTGCGGGTTCCTGGGGAGCTGGTGCCTGAGAGGGGAGAAAAGGAGTGGGGAGAGGGGAGTGGAGAGAGGGGAGAAGGATGGACAGCGGAGCTCAGTCAGGAGCATTCTGGCAATCTGCCTTTCATGCCTGTCCCTGCAACTTATGATGAGAGACAGACTGTGGCCATCACTTGACCTCTGTGAGCGCCTCAGCTCAAATGCACAACAGATAGATGGGCAAGTAGCTCCTACCAGTGTGCTTCAGGCCGAAAGGGCACAGTGAGCTAAAACCTGTACCCTGTGTGTTCCTGAGGAGGTGGCATCTAATCCCTACCAGTCCTTCCTCGGGACATTGCTCTCTCCGCAAGGGAGAATCTAGGCTCCTTTTAGACGAGAGGTCTCCAAGGACTGCCTGCTCCAATGGCCCTCACACTTCATTCTTCCTGAGTCAAGCTTGGAGGAGCTTGTCACTGATTGTGGACTCTTTGTCCTCATCATCTGATTGGGTGGGTGGAGAGTCGGTACAGGACCTGAATTGCTCGCAGACCTCCCACAGAGGCCTGACCCAGTAGTCTTTAGCACCGCTACTGGGTTTTCATAGTTATCTCTCCAGCCTGCAGGTTCCTTGCAAATTTCTCCTTATCTATCTCCTTGTTCACCCATCCTCATGAGGAGCTCATTCCCTGCATCCTCCCTACGTATCTCCTCCTGGCTTGGCTGCGCCTGAGACAATCTTTTCTCCTGGAAAGACAAAGAAAGTGTCTCTCTCTATCCATAACTGCTCCAGGAGCCTCCAGCCGTCCTACCCAGGCCGCTCCTCCATGGCTCACTCTTCTTCCCTGTCCTGAGCAGAAGGATGCTTGAGGAGGGACTGTATTACCATTCAGGGGTGTCTGGGCACAGGGGTTGAGTTGGGGAGTGTAGAAGGCAAGCTGCCAGGGAATCTGTCCTTTGTGATTGTCTCCCCAACTCTCTGAAAGGTGGTGGCTGCCTGCACCTCTCTTGCCCCAGGCTATAAAGGGAACTGCTTTTCTGAGAAGGGCGAGCCAAAACACAGGTGTTTTTGTCTCAGAAGCTGGTGAACCTGGAATGTTGGAAACCCAAAAGCCACTCATTTTCAAAATTACCCACCCCTAGCTTGCCAGGTGCTGCTAGGCCCAGCCTTTGCAGAGTTACAGGAAGCGGGGAGGTGGGACCTATGCTTCCCTCCACTGAGAAGATATGGAGGCCGCTTGCAGAGACCTTCCTCTGGGGGTCCGAGCAGCCCCCAGCCCCATGTGGATCTGTGTGGATGCTTGAGGTCTCTGTGTAGGAAGTCAAAGCTGGGTCCGTCTCCCCAGAGCCACCCATGACTAATCGCATAATTATGGGGTGAGAAGGAAGTCCTAAGAAGGTGCAGGGCTGTGGTCAGTCCCTCCTCCAGAGCTGGCAGGTCCTGAGGATGGCAGGAGGCCCAGCTTCTCTTCCTCTGTGGGGAGAGAACGTTGGCCTTAGTGACCGCCATACCATCTGATGGCCCACAGTGGCTCCCCAGTTCAGCCCTGCCCACCTACAAGTCCCTCTCCAACAGGCCTTCTGGAATCCAGAGTCAAATTTTTGGGTTCCTACCTTTGACCTCTCTCTGTAAGACATGGATTCTCCTGCCCATTGGCAGGACCACTAAGTCATGGACCACTAAGAAACCTGTCTTTTTAATTTCTCTTTTTTGAGATAGGGTTTCACTATACAACACTCATTGGTCTGGAACTCTGTATAGACCTGCCCGGCCTCCAGCTCATAAAGCTCCACCTGCTTGTGCCTCTGCCTGTTGGGATTAAAGGTGTGAGCCCCCATGGCCTGCTTCTGTCTTCTTAGCCTTACTGTCCACCTTTTAAATGCTGTGCAATGAATATATCAACATGGCTGAACATGTCGGTTCCCCTTCTCCCTAACAGCAGAGGGTTAGGAGGCCAGCCCCTGGGAGGAGAAAGCCTGCCATCCAGTCTGGACCCTGTTACTTCCTGGCTGGGCTGCTCTGGGCAATTTAACTACCTGCTCTGTGAAGGTTTTCCCATCTATAAAACACAGGAAATAATGATATCTCCTTCATGGCTTGTTGGAGCTGATACATAAAAACACATGCAGGAAGTAGTCATTAAACACTATTATTATTATTATTATTATTATTATTATTATTATTATTATTATTGTTATTTGCAGATGGGTTCAGATAATGGATACTGAGGTTTTGGGGACAGAGCAGCAATCTCCTCTGTGATTGCCATAGTAGGGAATAGCTCTGAGCTGGCAGGTTTTCTTCTCAGACTAGTCTCTCTCTTTTTTTTTTTTTTTTTTTTTT
>NW_022196911.1:67894600-67920421 GCF_008632895.1 Mastomys coucha | reverse complement strand
TGTGTGTGTGTGTGTGTGTGTGTGTGTGAAGACAGGACTCTAAACCTGAGAGAGCTTCACAGAGGAGGTGACATAAGGGTAAGTCATAAGTGATAAACAGTGCTGCACAGTTGGCCCAGTGAGGGAGTACCTGCCAGGCAGGAAGCACACATGCCCAGTGCCTTCTGCCAGCAGGACAGACATTCATGGGAAGCTTCTGAGTGTAAACCGAGTGACACTGAGCATAGCCCTCAAGGTGGGTACTGTCATTATCCCACTTAGAGAGGAGACAGGAAAGGCTGGAGCAACTTGCCCAAAGACGCACAGCTAATGGGTAGGGATCTGGAGCGGACCCCAGACTGTCTGACTCCAGAAGTCACATTCTTGATGCCCTTACCTTCTTGCTTGGAGCTGTGTGAGCCTCCCTGGCACAGCTGCCCTGCGCTGGTCACACCTACCTGCACTGATCTGAAATGCTGCCTACCACTGTGTGCATAGCCACGTGGGCTCTCCCAGCTCAAGTGTGAACTCTCATGAGTGTCTCTGTTCAGTGCTATGCTCCTTTCCCACTATCCCTGTCCTGGGAGGCCTCTGGGACCTCTAAGGACCTGAGGCTTAGCGTGTGGCTCAGGTCTTGAAAGTCAGTGAATTCCTCTGGTGGTCTGTTCTCTGATCTGTCCAGTCTACCCACTCTGGGCAGATGGGAACAGGAAGAGAGGGTGGTGGCATCCTGACTTCCCTCAGACTTAACTCTGTGGCTTCTGTGTTTTGCAGTCGGTGGTGGTGCCCAGGTGCCGGGGCACAGCAGAGGCACTCCAGATCACAGTGGCCCACGTCCTAGGAGATGCGGGCAGCCCCTACCTCACTGGACTTGTAAGGAGTGTCTAAGTGTGTGTAGGGGAGGAACTTGGGAGGTGCTGTTCTTGAAAATGTCCTGGGGCCACCTGGTGGGCCTGGCAAACACCCCTCTCTTCATGGCAGATCTCCAGCGTCCTGCAGGCTGAGCGCCCCAACTCCTACCTGCAACACTTCCTCAGCTTGCAGCACAGCTTCCTATGTTGTGCCTTCGCCATTGTGCTGGGTGGTGGCTGCTTCCTGCTGACTGCACTACACCTGGAAAGAGACCAGGCCCAGGCCAGGCAACCTGGCAAAGGTATTCCCACCCCTTCCTCCCCCTGCCAGGCTCCAGGTTGGATACATCTAGACTGGGAGCACTGGTGACTGCCTCTGGATGGTCCATTCCAGAGTGTTTATTATGCCAGGCAAGGTAGCAGATTGCTGGAGAGAGAGATGGAATTAGGCAAGTCGGAGCCCTCACAGAGCTGATGCTTTAATGTCTAGAGACAGACCAAAATTAGAAAAACAGGAAGGAAAATGTTTGATATAAGAGCTATAGAGACAAAAAAAAAAAAAAAAAAAAAAAAAAGACAGGGAAAAGGGTTGACAAGGACAAATGATGTGGTCCCCATTGAACTGGTGACACTGGAGTGGAAGAGCAAAGAGCCAAGCAGCTATTGACTGGAAGGGGCTCCAGGAGCTGAGAACAGCTTGTACAAAGGTCCTGTGGTGGGAATGTGCTGATGTGTTGGGGCCTGGCAAGCTGGCTAGTGAGACTGTACAAGGGATGAGGGGAATGGTGGAGTGAGGAAAGCAGAGCACGGGAAATCCTTGGATGAACTGTTGCCTTCTTCACCCAGAGTGAGATGGGAGCCCTGTGAGCTTTCCAGAGGAGAGGTCCTGAAGGTTTTTGTGAACCCATCTCCAGGGCTGTGGTATTGAGAACAGGATTCAGAGCGCCAGACTTGGCGCAGAGATGTCTCAATGCTCTGGACACTGGAGCTCAATCCACAGGGGTGGCACTGAAGTGGACTGATTTGGGATTTATTTTGCAAACAGAACCTCAAGGATTTGTAATAGATTGTCCCCAGGGCTGGTCTCCAAGCCTCTTCTACCTCCTTTGGATTGACTGATCATCCTTTGCCACCCACAGGACCTCTGGACAGCAAGGACATAGCCAGCAGGAACACAGAGAGCCAAGGGCTACTGTCTGGCACCAGCACCCCTACAGAGTAGCCCCGAGCCCCTGTCTGGCAGTGAGCAGGCACCATCCTACCTACATCCTCCTGGGGGCCCCACCCATCTTGGCTGTGACTCAGGGACCCCAGCTAAGCTACACTTGCCACTTTTTCAGTCCCTGCTAGAGAGCCACCAGGGCCCAGGAACTAGCTGGATTGAGCTGTTACCATCCTCCAGGGAGTCTGGGCTCTGTGTCTGCACCCTCCAGGGAGACTTGGCCCTTATTAAAGCATGACCAGTGCAAAGCCCTCAGATTTCAGGGCTTCTTAGACCATCTTGTTATTTATAGCCTTGTGAAGCCTCTGCAGGAAGGAGGGGGAGAGACGAGATGGGCAGGCCAAGCCAAAGATTCATGGTGGCCTCTACAGTGGGGATCCGGAGGGAGTTGCTCAGCTTTTGTGTCTGGGCGTCTCCACCATTACCTTCTCACTCAGACTTAGCTTCTCCTGTTTGCAAAGGCACAAGGGACACACAATGGCCCTCTGTGAGAATTCATCATCTGAATGAGAGGTGGTCTCGGAGGTGGGTTCCCTGTGGCTGCTGATGCAGCCTGTGCAAATTACAGAGGCAACCGCCTCCTAGCCACACGCAGAGTGGTTCACATGACTGTTCACACATACCCCTGACGTAGCCCTCCCTCTCCCCAGCCTATGCTTTGACCTCAGCATCTCCATGGGAGTGAGAGAGGGGGGGTAACTTTATGGGACCCACGCATGGCACTGGGTTCTGAGCAGCTGGGCTCAGCGGGCCCTGCAGGAGATCAACAGCTTCCAGGCGGGCAGCAGCAGGGAGGCATGTTCTTTCTGCCTATGACCCCCAGCTCTGTCCCCTCCCCCGGAGCCCAGCCAGGCAATCCCTCACTCACTCATTGCCACCTCTGCTGTGCCAGGCTGTGCCTGCTTCCCAGCATCTGTGGGCAGAGCAGTGGCCTAGCATTCAACACAGCTCCTGGCCCTTACATTCTTCTCCTGCCTCTTATGGCTTCTCTTTGTCTCTAGTTAGCTGTGGCAGACTCCTGGAGCTAGGTTCACTAGCTCAGCCTACACCTGCCTGCTCTGAGGCTCAGCTCTCCTCAGGGGCAGGCATCTCCAGGACAAGAACCCCCAATTCACAAGTTGGCATCTGGAGCTCATGAAACAACCACTCTGAAACTCCAAGGAAATAGGCTGGTGTGAAGAGCATGATTCTCTGAGAAGGCAGCCATGCTGCTCTCAGTATGCTAAGGATCAGGGCTTCCTCCTCCCTTGATCTTAGCTCCAGATTCCACAGCTCTATTTAAGAGGCATCAAATGCAGATTTCTAGCCCAGGCCCCATATGATTCTCACAAGCTAGTGCCAGGGTCAGAACCTAGTATCTATACAGCTGTGAAGCTCAGCTTCCAGACAATGGGCAGAGTCCAGTGGCTGGGGAGGGAGGTCAGAAACATCATTTGTGCTAAGTCTGCAAATGTTGATTGATATCAGTAGGTCCCATCAAGGTGTGGGGCAGTAAATCAGACTCCAGCCTGTCCTTGGACCTCACAACCCAAAGCAGGACAGAGAAAAAGGAGTCATATGGCTCAGACATCTTCTAGAGGAGGTTTTGGAATCATAAAGATGAGAGATATAGAGGAAGAAAACCCTAGGCAGGGGGAACAGAATTAGGGTAGAGGGGATGGGGCGGAAGGCACACAGTGACTCATGAAGAGTGTGGCCAGAGAGGAGGTATGCATACCACTGGTAGGAAGAGGTGGCAGGTCTGGCTGGGAACAGGGGGCCTCCGTTGCCTGCCATAGTGTTGTAGCTTTCATCCCTAGTCTTCTCTCGCACTCTGAGGTTTGAGTTCCTAGGACTCAGTGAGACTTGATGCTCAGTCAGGGGTTTACAGGATATTGTTTTCTAAATGAGTTTGGAGAGTGCCAGAGTTCTAAGACTGAGGGACCCTGGGAGGACAAGGCTATACCTCATCTACAGCCAAACCAGGCCCCAGAGTCCTGGATCAGTCCCAGTAGATGAGGTCACAGGTGCAAGTCTGTGAGAGGCCCTCAGTGCCTCACTTCAAAGAGTAGAGAAGTGTAGTAAACAGAATATATCTTTATCACCTGAGGGTGCTTGTTGGGTAATCCTGGTTATTGACACTCTGGGCTTGTTTGTTGGGAATATCAACAAGGAGTGAAATGCTACTCAACAAGCAGAGTCCCCAAGCCCAGCCCTGCTCACTCCCCGAGTTGATGACTCAGCTCCCAGGAGACATCTTGGCAGGAAGATGTGCTTGCCTGTGCCTGTGCCCACGAGGCCAACTTGCTCTCTAGGTTGGTATATGACCATGGCAGAGGCGCTTGTAGCCTGGTGATGATAGCTTTCCTTCCTTTCTGTCATCACAGCTTGGGGGGTTGAGCACACATGTAGGTCTCTGCACCTCTACCCTGCCTGGCTTGTTCTCCTGCAGCTAGCCATTGACTTGTCTGTCCCACTACCTGAACTGGGTGACTCCCTGTTATATCTGAGTGGGCTTGTAAGGTAGCTGAGCTTACAAAGGTTCTACCAGAGAATCCGACAAGAAGCATTGATGCTTGTTGAAGCTATGATTTATCCCAATGCCAAGAGGATGGGCTTGCCCTGGCTCCTCCGGGTGGCCTTACTAGTTTCGGTTATGGAGCCACATGTAACAGAGCTGGACTGACTACCTTAAGGAGTCAATGGATTCACTCACAGGGTAGGAAGAGCTCACAGAATTGATGGGAAGCGTACTGGCTGGTTTTGTGTGCCAACTTGACACAGGCTGGAGTTATCACAGAGAATGGAGCTTCAGTTGGGGAAGTGCTTCCATGAGATCCAGCTGTGGGGCATTTTCTCAATTAGTGATCAAGGGGGTAGGGCTCCTTATAGGTGGTGCCATCCCTGGGCTGGAAGTCTTGGGTTCTATAAGAGAGCAGGCTGAGCAAGCCAGGGGAAGCAAGCCAGTAAGAAACATCTCTCCATGGCCTCTGCGTCAGCTCCTGCTTCCTGACCTGCTTGAGTTTCAGTCAGTCCTGACTTCCTCTGGTGATCAACAGCAATGTGGAAGTAAGCTGAATAAACCCTTTCCTCCCCAACTTGCTTCTTGGTCGTGATGTTTGTGCAGGAATAGAAACCCTGACTAAGACAGGAAGGTTGAACAGAGTTTTTTAAAATTGTTTCAGAGCTCCAGACATTCTTTTAACACTTAGTCAAGATCTAATGCCCTAGACACAAGAGTCTAGTTGGGTTAGGTTGGAGCCTCTGCCTGTGGTTTGATTCATAACTGCATTAAGACCAGGAAGCCATGAGAGCTGAGGAAAAGAGGAGTGAATCAATTCTGATCATCCAAACCAAATGGCCAGGGTTGTGGCTTAGTGATGGAGTGTTTTCTAGCAGGCCCCAAGTTTGATTGCTAATGCTAAAACAATGAGCATTAAAACACACACACACACACACACACACACACACACCACACTTTCCTTAATTACAGTATCTAATGTGATGATTTGGGGTGGGCCACTGGACTCTACAAGGTGAGGGAGAGGCTCCTCTCAATTTCCTTCCAGAGATTCTGTTTCTGAAGGTTTCAGTCTATGACCAAAGGTAACTGAGGCATCTGCAATTTAGGAAGTGTTAAAAATGCTCACGTGGGGCTGGCGAGATGGTTCAGCGGGTAAGAGCACTGACTGCTCTTCCGAAGGTCCTGAGTTCGGATCCCAGCAACCACATGATGGCTCACAACCACCCCTAATGAGATCTGACGCCCTCTTCTGGTGCGTCTAAAGACAGCTGCAGTGAATTACACCACAGTGAGCAGGGCCGGAGCAAGCGGGGCTGGCAGAGGTCCTGAGTTCAATTCCCAGCAGCCACATGATGGCTCACGGCCATCTGTACAGCTACAGTGTACTCATACACATAAAATAAATAAGATAAATCTTTTTAAAAAAATGCTCACGTGAATCATTCATAGTGATGCAAGCCTTTAAGCCCAGCACTGGAGAGGCAGAGGCAGGTGGATCTCTGTGTTTCAAGGTCAGCTTGCTCTATATAGATTGAGTTCCAGGACAGCCAGAGCTACCCAAAGGAACTGTGTCTCAGAAAAAATAAATTAAAATAATGGAACACGAACTTCTGTATGAGTGGGGATTCAGAGCCATCTGTTCCGAGCAGGAGAGAGACTGAGATGAAATGTTCAGAGTCAAATCCATGTGGCAGGCCCCGGGCTGGATTAAGACTCCAGTGAGTTGTCACTGTGGCAAGAGCAAGAGCAGAGTACGGATGCCTTCTCCCAGCATGGGTGCTGACCTGCAGAAAGGCCATTTCAAAGATGGAGGGAGGAGTCACTGGGGAGAAAATGCCTTTTCTAGAGATACCAGGATTAAAATCTGACTGGTTTCTGAATCACCCAGAGCAACAGATACACAATACAAATCAACACATATTTCCTGCACCTGCTAAATGTCATTTGCTCATTCAATCAACAAACATTCTCTAAGCACCTCCTCTGCACCGGTGAAGATGAATCAGACGAGGGATGAGACCTTGAGGCTCATGTCTTTTGGGGGTGGAGTGGTGGTGGAATCATACAAACATAATCAGAATAATGAGTTTGGCGCGATGGAGGAATATGTATTACAACATAGCCTCAAGGAGGAAATGATTGGTCATCCAGGTGGGTCAGGGAAGGCTTCTGTGAGGAAGTCAAGCCTGTACTGGGTTTGTGAAGGACCAGGTACAGGAGCTAGCCTAGAAGTCCTTATAATACAGGGAGAGCCCAACTAAAGCGTTGGTCAGGGGAGTGGGTTGCTCATGTGACGCTCTCCGTGGTCCTGAACCATCGTTAAGTTAGTGACCCAAGGCTTTTCTGATGAAGGGCGGACCCGGCCTACAAATAAATGAGCCAATTTTTGCACTTGCCCAGGCTCCAGACAGTCTATGACTGTCAATCCAAGGATTTCGATGTCCTTGGAACGCTGTCTCAGCTCCTTTACCATGAGATAATGTGTTGGAGATATGTAGGAGGTTCTAAGACCAGAAACACATGGGTTAGAAAGAGTCGTGAACCATAAAGAGATCTGCGAAGAAGTTTTGTGCCAGGTAGTGATGGGACCACGGGAATGGTTTGAAAAATTACTAACAATCACTGTGGGAGAAAATTCTGGAGGTGGATATGGGCAGGCAGTCCAAGTGAAGCATCTGAGGGGTCTGAGATAGACCAGTGGACAGTGGGGAACACTGAGAGTGAGACTCGACAGGCTATATCCACATAAGGGGTGCAGTCACAGACCGTCACAGATGTCCCACAGGGTCTCTCCTTGGTATCACTGTGGGTCAGAAGATAAACATCGCCATGACGAGCATCAGATTAGTGGGAAAAATGGTGAGTTCTATTGGGGATAGCTTAAGGTGTGTGTGGGATTGCTGGGAGGATAACTGGGAGGTTGTATGTGAAACTAGGACTTGATGGTGAGCAAGAGGTGGGGGTCACTGAGATGTGTGATCACTGAGACCCCATGTGTAAGTGAAGGATGTCCAAAGGGTATACAAGTGGTAAGAGAAGCTACCACCACCGCCTGAGCCAGGGAGATGCTACCATGTGGGGATGCCAGAGGTGAGAGGAACAGATCTTCAGATCATCAGCCTTGGGAGAGCTCACTGTATGTTCTCACAGACTGGTCCGTAGAGCCATAGTCTTACAAACTGTTGTGTGGGCATATGGTAGCTTCTCCCTGCCTCTGGGAGACTTGTACATCCTCGTTGTCTAGGCTAGTTTCTATTGCTGTGACAAAACAACATGACCAAAGACAACTTGGGGAAGAAAGGATCTTTCATTTTGTTTTGTTTTTGGTTTTTGGTTTTTCAAGACAGGATTTCTCTGTGTAGCCCTGGCTGTCCTGGAACTCACTCTGTAGGCCAAGCTGGCCTCGAACTCAGAAATCTGCCTGCCTCTGCCTCCCAAGTGCTGGGATTAAAGGCGTGCGCCACCACCGCCCGGTGAAAGGATTTATTTTACTTACACGTACACACCACAGTCCATCATTGAAGGAAGTCAGGGCAGGAACTAAAGGCAGAAACCTGAAGTCAGGAACTGAAGCAGAGACCATGAAAGAACACTTACTATTTTATATCCTTTATGGTTTGATGAGCCTGCTTTCTTATTACACCCAGGACCACCTCCCCAGGAATGACACCACCCACCGTGGACTGGGCTCTCTTACATCAATCATTAATCAAGAAAATGCACCACAGGCTTGTCCACATACCAATTTAGTGGGGACAGTTTCTTAGTTGAGGTTCCTTATTCCAAAATGTCTGTAGCTTGTGTTAAGTTGACATAAATTTAGCCAGCCCAGTCATAGCAAAGGATCTGAGAAGTCTCTCAGTAAGGAAATATCTGTTTACCCCACTGTTTCCCAAATATAGTTATCCTTGGAGTAATGGCACCTAATGTTCTGGCCTCACTTGTTTTGGAATTTGTTGTTGAAAAGAAGGTCACACTGTGTAGATCACACTGGCCTGGAGCTTGCAATCCTCCAGCCTCAGTTTCTCGGGTTCTGGGATTACTGGTATGTGCTGGCTCTTCTGTGGCAATTACAGTCTAGAGCTGATGAGTGAGCATCAGAAGGTCCTGAAGCCATTGCTGAGTTCATATTCTCATCATGTCCAGAAGAAAAGAGTTCTGTAGAAGATGTGGGCAGAGTGATAGGGAGCCAGGAAGGTACTGACTTAAGAGGTAGCCATACCTTGGGCAGAGTTCTTCTTTCTCTAGAGTCTCAGTATCCTCACCACAGAGAAAGAAATAACAACACACAGGTCTGAAGGACATGGTGACACGTACCTTTAATCCCAGCACTTGGGAGGCAGAACAGGCAGATCTCTATGAGTTTTGAGGTCAGCCTGGTTTACATAGTGAGTTCCAAGACAGCCAGGACTCTACATCACCCCCCCCAACAAACAACACCCAGAGGCCCCCCAACCATCCTATGGTCCTAAGATGCTGCCAGGAGTTCTCACAAGCCCTCATCTACACACAACCACGGATCCAGAAAGGGTTTATTGCTTCTATCACCCTGACCATGGATTGGAGCCCTTCATCATACGCAGGATCACCTCCAGAAACTGCTTTTCAGTTAGAAGTCTTATAGTAGGAATGGATGGCTTGCTTAGTGGCAAACCAAGGTTCTCTCCCCACCACGTATGAAGGACTCAAAAGTCTGCCCTTTCCCTGCTCTAGAATTCAACCAGGGGTGGAGATGAAAGGCAGTGTATCAAAAGCCAAAACTGGCCTTGTTGGGCAGGGCTGTAAAAGGGTGAGGGTTCAGAGGTGGAAAATGGAGATGAAGCCTGGGTAGAGTGCAAAACCATTGTTGAGCCTCCCTTACAGATACACAGCTGGGCAGCATCCACAGCAGACATGGTCCTCTAGCTGGCACAGCCACACAGGACTGGCTCCACAGAGCTTCAGGGTCTGGACTTGTCTGCTAATCACCTGTTATCCCTGGCCACCCATTGAAATCCCCCCCACCCCCGACTGATTTTGCAGGACAGAATCCAGCCAGCTGGAAAGAGGCAGCAGGCAACTTTCAGAATGAAATCTGTTTTCCTAACCTTCCGTCACAGTCATTCATACTCAACACGCTGAAGCATATTTTTAGTCAGTTCACAGAATTTAAAAGACACCTTGAAGGCGCCAAGAAACACCAGCTTGGGGATTAACTTTGCTAAGACAGTGTGTGTGTGTGTGTGTGTGTGTGTGCGCGCGCGCGCGCGCACCTCATGCTTTGTCATCCATTGGCTATGCCATGACTCACTGTGGTTGACACCTTCACAAGATGTTCCTGTTGTGGACGTGGGCCCTGGAGCAGCCTGCAATAGCAAGATGATTTCAGAACCCTGGCTTAGTACCAACTAGACCATCGCTAGTTGTCTGTTTATGATGGGTCACTTTGGTGACCTGAAGTCTGTCTGTTTCACAGACAGAAACCACTGGATATCTGAGGGGCTGAAGTAAGCATCCTCCGACTCACTCATTTGAACCACGGGCTTGGCATACACTAGGGAGAGCATGCTATACTGGGTTTTAACTTCTTTCTTTTAAAATGTTTATTTATTTAGAGACGTGCTGGCCTGGACTCACTGGCCTGGAAGCTCAGAGTTGGCTTCAAACTCAGAGATCCACCTGCCTCTGCCTCCCAAGTGATGGGCTTACAAGAGTGTACTTCCATGGACAGTGTGGATTTATTTTTAATTAAAGCCCCACAGAGATGAATAAGAGAGAGTTGCAAGGGAGCTTAGACCCAGGCCACCTCTGGGTCAGAGTGAGAAGACCGTTCTTTACACAGAAGCTACCTAGCCATTCTCCAGAACTGACACTGCCCCCTCCCCGCAATGTGCTCAACTCCCTGGACTATATTCCCCTAATAGAAACAGAGACCCAGAAAGGTAGAGGTTTTGTCCTTGTCCAGTGTTAAGCCACATGCGAGAGCAGATACGGGCTAGGATCCAGCTTTCCAATTTTCACTAAGGGGTTTGGGGAGATGGAAACATCAGATAGGCTTTTCCTGCTCCATTCCCTCTCCTCCCTCTTGATTGTCAGAGACAGGATCTCTCCTGACTCAGCCTCCCAAATGCTGGGGTTACAGGTGTAGGACATCCTGCCTGGCTTTGAGGATGGCCCTCCTGGTTTTCTTGGGCTCTAATCAGAGCCCTGGTTATCTGACGCTCCACTCCATGGGGGTAGAGATATGGTCAGGGTGCACATACAGCAGTGAGCCCGGGGTAGGTCATACCCTGGAGGTGCTTCTCTAAAGAGGAGAGCAATATACCTTTATGAGGTCTGTGTCTTGGGTCCACCAATCATGATTCTTAGGCAGCGCTGCCTAAATGGAATCAAGGTAACTGTTGGAGTCACCAGCTCTCCAACAGGTTCCCCTGTTTTGACCATCTGAGACATTTTTCAAATGCGTAGCTTAAGCCATGGGCCTTCCTTGGCCTCAGCCAGGGGTCCTCTCCCACCGCAGGGGCAGGGTGGAAGATGAGTAGGGTCTGGGGTATCCTTCTTCCCTCATCTAAATCTCAATCGATACTGCAGCTTTCCGCAATCGCTTCCTGATCCCCGAGGGTTCCGTGGCCGCAGCGCTCCTGCGTGACTTGCGCCCCCGTCAGGCGGGTGGGGCTCTGCGGCCGGCTCCCCTGCACCCTCCGGGGCAGCACGTGCGGGGCGGAGCTGTGGCTCGAGCCCGGAGGTGATTGGGCACGAGCCTGGTGGGTGGGGCCGGCCGCAGCTGTCAGAGCCGCCGGGGCCGCGCGTCTCACTGAACAGTAGCAGCGGCGCAGCCAGGGCTGGAGCCCGAGCGCAGAAGCCGACGGGCTGGGCCGGGATGGTGCAGCGGCGGCTCCGCGGCGCGCGCACGCATTGAGCGGGCCCGGGCTGGGCCTCGCGTCCCCCGAGCCCCCCGCGCCCCCCGCCGCCCCGGTCCGGGCCGGCATGATGTGCCTGGAATGCGCCTCGGCGGCGGCGGGCGGCGCGGAGGAGGAGGAGGCGGACGCCGAGCGACGGCGCCGGCGCCGGGGGGCGCAGCCAGGGGCTGGAAGTAGCGCTTGCTGCGGGGCTCGGGGTGTTGGGGGCGCTGGAGTCGTGTCCGCCGACGAAGAGGTACAAACGTTGTCCGGCAGCGTGAGACGGGTCCCGTCCGGACTCCCCAGCATCCCCAGCACCCCTGGCTGCGCAGCCGCTGCCAAGGGCCCTGGCGCGCCGCAGCCCAAACCCGCCAGCTTGGGCCGAGGGCGGGGGGCAGCCGCTGCCATCCTGAGCTTGGGCAACGTGCTCAACTACCTGGACAGGTACACTGTGGCAGGTGAGCAAATGCCCCATCCAGTTCGAGGACCAGCGCCCTTCCATCCCAGATGCCCTAGGGAGCTTTTGGTTGCCAGCCCCCTAGATCCAAGCCCTCTGGAGAGTCCCTAAGGACCCTCTGTTCAAACGATGCTCTCGTGTTCCATGGGTCCAATCTAATGCACCCCACGCTCCCCGCGTCAGAGATTGGTGGAGTTTCCATCCCCGGAGCAGCCAGTGAGCCCTCACCAGCCCTTGACGGCTCATCCCTTGTCCTCCCAGAGTCTCCTCTGCGTCCCTCTAGCCTTCTCGCCTGTGCGCCCCCTTCCTCCACAGCCGCAGGTTCCTCTGGCCTCTCCTCCTTTTCCCTTAACCCAGGCCGTCTGTGCGTGCACGGCCCGTCTGTTCTTCTTTCCTTGGTCTCAGCCACCCCCCTGCATGTGTGCGGCTAGTGTGTGCGCCTCTTGCGGGTGTGCGCCAGGCAGCCCGAGTGTGAGCGCGCGTGGCTGCGCGGATCTGTGTGTGTTAGCTTGTAAGCGCGTGGCTGACAAAGGCTCGGGCCTGCGGGGAGCCGAGGGAGGGGCGGGGCGGGTCCGTGCCGCCAGGGGACCCAGGATGCGGTTTGCAGCTGGCCCTGGCTTGAGGCCTGGAGACTCCTCCTTCTGCTTCATGGAGCTTGGAGCCTGGAGCAGGGCATAGGCCTGGGGGCGAGATGGGGGTGGGGGGAGGCGGGGGGGATGTCTAAAGAGAGGCAGCCTCATGCTCCTTGAGCATCTCTGCGAATCAATCCCTGGTTTTGAGACTGAAATGGATACAACTGGGTTTCTATCCTGAATGTGCTTGATGTGTGTGTGACCTTGGGCCAGCTTCAGCTTGTGTTTAGGTCTGTTTCCGTTTGTGAATTGATTGATCCCTGGGCCTCTTAGGGTGGATGTGGCTCTGGGATTCTATTCTGCTGGCGTCTCTCCCTCTCTTCACAGGGGTCAAAACCTAGGGACTTGTTCTAGAGCTGGCCCTGCTTGAGGATAATGCAGCCTTGAAAAGAAATGCTAGCTAGGTTGTTCTCCGGGGCTCCCTGTGGAAGAGAACAGTTCGGGGAGGGGGGGAAGGGAGGAAGGGGCCCAACATTCTAGGCTACAACCTAATGAGAAAGAGAGGAGAGGAAAGGGGAAGAGAGAGGGTTTGGATATTTTGTGCGACACTAAAGAGAACTCAGGGATGATGGGAAAAGAGAGCCCTGACATAAACCACACAACCACATGCTACCTGGGTACTTGGGTGCTCTTTTGGGGGCCTTAGTCTTTTCCTGTCTTGAATAGTTAGTTTTGTGTCAAGTGGAAAGAAAAAACTCTAATGGAAGAGCAGAAACTGCCCCTCCCTCATCTTGCATGTACCCCCACCCACCTGCTCTCTGTCCCTTCCTGGGGATGAACTTGAAGTAGGTGCCAGTGGCATCAATTTTTGGGTCAGGCTGTCCCAAGAGTCTGTTCCCTTGCTCTGGTGAGCAAGAGCATGGTGTACCTTCAAGTGTGCCAACCTACCACACATGTGATGTGCTGCCTCGGGCTCAGGTTGTTAGGTGCCCACCCTGTGAGAACAGGCCAGAGAACATGGGGGCCCTCCCTTTGCAAACCAGGCTCTTTCCAGCTGGGGGAAGTCAGGCCCTGGTTAGACTTATCCCACATTGCCCAGGGGAGTGGTCAGCAAAGCAGGTGTCAGACCTCCCTTTTTTTCTACCCCAGTCTGGTCTGAGTCTCTTCTCTCTCTTAGGTAGGAAGTACTGCTGTGGCTTTTAGTTCTGGCAAGCTTGTTCTATTATGGCCCCAGGCCACTGCTTCTGAGGTTCCTAGGGAAACCCATGACCAGGGGCAGAGAGGTGGAGGTAGGATCAAGGAGTGGGGTCTTATCTATCTTTACCAATACTTGGGTCAGAGCAGGAGAATGAGATAGCAGATTGCTGGTGAGCTGATGGGGGGGGGCAGTGCAGTGGGGGAGGGAGGCCTGGAAGGCTGTGAGCATACACTGCCTGAGCTGTGTATCTCTCACTGTCCTGCCCAGGGTGTAAGCTTGTGCACTACTCCCACCCCACCCCCAACACAACAGGCATCATTTCCTCTCCGGATAAGCCTGCCTCCCTTTCTTTATGATGGCCTTCCCTCCCCCTGCCCCTGAGTTCAGTTTTTAGGAATATTTACAATCTCTATGGTGACTACCATGGCTTTCAGGGTCTTGTGCCAGGACCCGAGTCCACCTGTTGCCTGCTGGCCCTGCTGGGACAGAGGCAGGCATATAGACAGTCTGCTGTGTGGGTACTTTTGATGTTTGTGCCCATCCAACCCCTAAGAACCTCACAGTCTGGCCCCAGCAACCTCATCAAAGCATGGGGAGTTTCTGCTTTTCTTTATATCCCTCCTGTACAGTTCTGTTTGTTCATAGCATAGTCAGTTCTGTCCAGAGGAGCACAATGCAAGCTACAGACGAATGCCAAAATGTCTGGTTTTCAGGCAGAAAGAGAGCAGGTACAATTATACTTTATTTGTATGCGTGCACCCGTGAGCGCAAGTTCCTGCGGGTGCACATACGTGTGAATGTGGGTGGGTGGGTATGGAGGCCGGAAGTCAGCCTCAGGTGTGGTCCCTCAACACTGTCCCACTCTGTCATTTGAGTCAGGGTCTCTCATAGGTCTAGGGCTTGCTGATTGGGCTAGACTGGCTGGCTAGCAAGTGCTCTGGAGTCGCCTGTCTCTTCTCACACATGAGCACAATAGCATGCTATTGAGCTTGCGTTTTAAAAACTATTTACTTTAGTTTACATGTGGGTGGATGTGGAGGTCAAAGGGCAACTAACAGGAATTGGTTTTCTCCTTCCACGGGTGAGTTCTGGGAGTTGGACTCAAGTCAGTAGTCTTGATAGCAAAACCCCTTATTCTCCAGTCACTCTCCCCCACCCCACCCCACCCCACCCCATGGGTTCTAAGGTTAAAACTCAGGCCTTCATGTATCCAGCACTTTAGTAGACCAAGCTATCTCCTCTGCTCTAAATAATACATTTTATTTAACAGGACACGTCCAACAAATTTGTTATTATTCTGGGATATTCTACATGCCCTTTCACACTGTCTTCCAAATCACTGGGTGATTTGGATTTACTCTCACAGCCTGGGTCGCACTCACAGTGGCTGGGCCACAGGAGGATACAGTGCAGAGTTAGAGCCGTTGCCACTAGAGTTCATATCCAGCTGCATCAGTTTACCAGTTTGCCCGTTGTGTGTGTGGCCTTGCAGCCGCCACCGGAGCCTTCCGTGGGCCTCGTTCTCCCTCCACCTTGGGTGGTATGGAATGAATGAGAATGCAGCACCTGGGCGGAGGCCAGATACCTGGGAGGCCTTCACAAAATGTCAGCTGTCTGCTCTTTCAAGCAGAGGCCCAGGCTGTGTTCCTAACCAGCATGCCCTTCCTCATTCTCTCTGTGTATGACAGTCCTTCTTGGGCTGTCCTTTGGGATGCCTTTGTGAGAGCCCCTCCCTTCTGCACCAGGGCCGGGCTCTGTCCTGGGAACTGCAGTGGCTCCCGCCTCTATGCTAGCATTCCCAGCACCACTCCGGGATCCAGGTAATTATAGGCTCTCCTCCCCATGGGAACCCCCTTAGGGCAGGCAGCCTCAGACTTGGGAAGGAGGACTGGGTCCCCAGCCTCCTAAAGTACTGGTTCACTTGGATGACACCGAGTTAGCCCAGCAACCTGGTCAACTTCCTTCCTGTAGAGATGGAGAAAAAGACAAAAGCACCTGTGGTTTCCAGGCCAGGAGGAAAGTTCCCTTTCTGGCTCTGCTTGTTTTCCCATCTCCTCCTGGGCTCTCATCTTCCAAGGGTGGCCATACTTGGCTCCTGGAAGCAGGCCCAGTCAGAGAGAGCTGGACTCTCTCTAAGACGAGTGACTATTTGATAACCAACATCCTTCCCCAATTTCTTCAGAGCACCTGTGCCCTTCCCAAGACCTATTTCCTGTGCCCCCCTGATCTAGCCCGTAGCACCTAGAGTTGGGCACCATTGTGGAGGCTGGTGAGGAGAGACAGAGCCTTGCCCTGGGGGAGTCCTTTTCTGCCAAAGAAGCTGAGGCCAGTATCCATGGCAACCACTCACTAACACAAGCCCAGAAGGAATGATGAGCACAGGGACCCTGCCAGGAACACAGACCAGGCAGGCGTGGGGCTTCCCTTGAGCTTCAGGCTTGGGTCCTGAACTGTGGTGCCAGGCTGGGGCCCACTCTTCTCTTAGCTCTTTGTTTTCCCATCTAGTTGAGTCTGTTTAGGGTAGACATCTGGGAAAACTGAGGCCCAGGGTATCAAGTCACACACACTTCAGGGTTGTGCGGCTCTATGACTGCCACTCTGAATAGAGACGGTCACCCTAAGGATAAACATGGCTCTTACCACCTTCGGTAGCCCTATGCTAGCTGCTGCACATCTGCACTGTGGGGAAATCCCTACTAGGGCTCAGGGTGTGGTATCCAGATCAGCTGTGCTCAGGTGAGCTTCAGAGTCCTGGAATGCCAGGTGACTCAAGGCTGGCTGGCCAGCCCCATGCCTCGGCTTCCTCCTCAAGGCTCTTCCTGTTGTTCCTGCAGCACCTCTACCGTTGACCTCTCAGAGATCAGTACCTCTCACAGGAAGTACCGAGGGCCCCTTACAGCCTGGTTAGGCCTCAGTGTCCCGTTTTGTGGTTGGGACAGGAAGGCTTCGAGGTCTGTAGGTCACAGCCTAGTCTGATATGGAGCCTGGCCTGATATAGTACTGTGGACAGTTGGGTCTGTTTGGAGAGGGGACACCCTCATCCCTTCTTCAGACCCTTTTGTCTGGAGGAAGTGGCTTTTGTTTCTGCTCGGGCATGGGGGCCTGAAATCTTGAGGACAGACTGAGATAACAAAGCAGACCAGAATACTGGTCTCTCCCCAAGGCTCTGAGTGACTTCTGTGCTAAATGTCCTGCTACATACTGGCTTTGTCAGGCTATACCATCTTTACTGTGTGATTCAAGATGTCTCCTATTACCAGACAATGGTGGCACATGCCTTTAATCCCAGCACTTAGGAGGCAGAGGCAGAGGCAGGCGGATTTCTGAGTACCAGGCCAGTCTGGTCTATAGAGCGAGTTCCAGGACAGCCAGGGCTACACAGAGAAACCCTGTCTTGAAAAACTAAAAAACAAAACAAAACAAAAAAGACTCCTATCCCTAAATCTATATTCAATGATTTTATTTTATTTTTTTATTTTTTGCTGTATCACTCCAAGGGTCTTGTGGGCACTTGGCTTTCCCTAGACCTCCTTCTCCCAGAGCCATCTGCTGTAGTCCCCAGGAGCTGCAATCACTGACTTCTGTTTCCCTGTGGATCTTGTCAGTGTCTGCCCTTGTTTCAAGAAGTTTTCTCCTCCTCTCTGGTCTGAGCCAGGTGTCTGACCCTTTATTTTTTTAAAAAAAAAAAATTAGATGTAGTTATTTTTTGTGTGCTTTGCCTGCAAGTACATCACATGCTTGCCTTATGCCTGGGTGTGAGGTGAGAAGAGATCAGATACCCCCGGAACAGGAGTTAGAGATGCTTGTGGGTCACCATGGAGGTGCTGGGAACTGAACCTGGGTCCTGTGCAGTACAAGGGCAACAAGTACTCTAAACCACTGAGCCATCTCTCCAGCAACCCTTTCTTCCTCTTTGAGACAGAATCGCATGCAGCTTGGGCTGGCCTTGAACCTGCTATACAGCCGAGGATGACTTTGAACTCCTGATTCTCTTGCCTTTACCTCCCAAATGCTGGGATTATAGATGCTTGCTGCCGTCCCTAGTTCATGAAGTGCTAGGATTCCAACCCATGCTAGGCAAGCACTCTTACCAACCGAGCTACACCCTCAGCCCAGCTCCAGGTTTTATTTACTTAACTTAATTTAAAAATTTTTTTACATTTATTTATCGTGCATGCATGTGTAACATAGCATGCTTGTGGAAAACAGAAGTCGACTTACGGGAGTTGCTTTTTTTCCTTCCACAATGTGGATGCCAGGGATTGAACTCTGGTCATCAGGCTGGGTGTCAGTACCTTTACCTGATGAGCCAGATCACCTACTGCTAAATTGCCTGTTTTTGTTTCCATCACCACACACGTCCCCTTGATAGGTTACTCTCTCCCCCCAGCCTCCAGAGGCTGCCGTATGTCTGATCTCGGTGTGCCTGCGAGGCTGGCACAGACCTGGGTAGCAGTTAGATGATCCAGCCCTGCCAACCTCAGAACACCTTCTTTGGGATGGGCAGGGCACTGGTTAGCGGGACACGCAGAGGACCAGGCCCCTGTCCAGAGGTTGAGCCTCTATGGCCATAGCTGGTTTGTGGATTCTGCCCTTTTATCCTGGCCAGGGTGTACAATGAGCCTCTGAGCTGGTATTTCCTGGAAGGAAATGAGATGAAGCGGGGTAAGGGCTGTCCTTGTCTCCAGCCTGGACAATGGGGGCCCCTCATCCCAGGCGGAGCCACTTCTGGGCATTCAGGGGGACATTCGGGAGGGTACCGTGGTGGCTTTCCCTGTCTCACCTGGGGATAAGGCTGGGCCTGGCTCTGCAGGGATATCCTGTGAAGCAGAGAGCTGGTCCGCTCCAAGCCTGGTCCTCTGCAGTTTCGAGGAGGAATGAGCAGGCAGACAGTGCACTGCCAGAACCGGGGGACAGGGAACACAGCCTTGGTCTCTGTCTCTCCTTCTGCCCTCAGCTCAGCTGCAGAACTTGCTCCAGTCTCCCTGCACACAACTGTGGTCTGTCTCTGTGTCACTGTTGAATGAGACTCTCAGGAAAGGATCTGGATTTGGCTGAGTAGACTGTGAGGGGCTAGGCCTGGGCAGGGGGGTAGCTTCTGTCAAGGATGTAAGGACCACTGGTGTGGGTGTTGAGGGGAGACTTGGATTGATGGTGTGGGTCCAGGCAAAGCCCCAGAGGTTGGAAGCCAGCTCAGTCAAGCTCGTGCTTGGTCCCTGCCTGTGGTCCCATGTACCTCTGAGATACAGAGAGACAAGAGTCCCCCAGGCTCTGTGGTTACTAGCGTAGGACACAGAAGGCTTGAGCCAACTCAACTCAGACCTCTTATCTTTTCCCTTTGCTCTCTGCCCCATGCCTTGGCCTCCTATCACCTTGATGATCATACTGCCACACCTCTGAGGGTCAAGATAAGGCTGTGGCCACCTTGCCCCTGGCCCCCGGTGATCTGGGGAGTTGCCAGTCCAGGCCAGGGCTGTGTGGCTAAGCAGGGAAGGAGTGGCCGTACAGTGCCCCCAAATTGCTAAGGCTGAGTCTAGTTCCAGGAAAGGCAGCCCCAAATGATAGAGTAGAACCACAGGCCAGTGGCTGGTCCCACCCACCCTGGCAGGAGTTAGATGAGGAGGGGCATCTCCAAGTCTGTTGGAGGCCTGTGGCAGGTCTCTGGGGTAGGGAGGGGTTTTCCTAGGGTCCAAGGCTCCATCCAGGCTAGGGCTCTTTCCCAACATGGCCCCAGCCAAAGTTGCCCTAGATCGTCCCTCTATTAATGGCTTTCTTTAGCTTTGCAGTGTGGTGTTGGAGATGCAGGCTCACCATATGTGAGTCTAGAACATACCCAGTGAGGTTGTGTCAGGATGCCAGGCTACTTTTAAAATCAGCAGCTGAGGCTCTGAGAATGGGGCAGATGAGTTGGTCAGCTTGTTCCTGAGGGACAGGCAGAGGTTGGTCTGAGAGTGTGTGTGCCTGGGCTGGGTCCCCCAGGCTGTGGCTTCCTGGCCTTAGCCACTCAGAGCCACACTCTTGAGCCTCTGTAATTACCAGGGTAGAAGCTGCCAAGCACTGGATGGGAAACACTCCCACAGGGAGCCAGTGCCGAGGCCGCCACACAAAGACCAGGTTTCCGAGGGGGACTGACGGAAGGCAGGGTGGTGCATCCCTTTAGATCCCTAGGATCTGGTTTTCCAGGTATCCACCTCAGTTCAGAGAAAGGGAAACCGAAAGGCTGGTTGTCTGCACTGGAGCCATTTCCTGTCCCACTACTTAAATATTAGGGACAACCATATGACATGTATGGAGTACCTACCATGTGCCAGGCAGCATTCTAAACATTTCATGTGGACTAACCTGCTCAAACCTCCTAGCAATCATGGGAAGCAAAATCAAGTCAGAAAGATGGTTAAGAGAGGTTAAGTAGCTTTCCTATAGTCACACAGCAGGGAAGGTTAAAAAAAAAAAAAAAAAAAAGGTAGGATTTAAACCCAGATGGTCTGGCCCTGTAGTCTATGACCCTGAGAACTCAGCTAAGCTGACTGCTGCTTAGGAAAGGTGGAGGCAGATGAATATGGCTCTGGGGACAGGTGTGAGTGCCACACGGACGGTTCTGGGTAGTCAAGTAGGAAGAGCCCTCAGAATCATTCCGCCTTGACCTTGGATCTGACGCTGCCTGAAGCTTCCAAGGGCAGTGAGGTTTTTTTATTTTCTTTTTAGAGGGTGGGATAGGGGTGTCTGTAGAGCAGGCTAGGGTCGAAGGGGTGCCCCACCACACCTAGCAATGTGGCCTTTTCTTACATTTGGCCTTTTGAAGACTCTGGTGTCAACAGGATGGGTTTGGCTGGAGAAAGCCTGGCATCCTGAATCAGGGGTTGGTCTCTTGGGGTTACTGGTCATGATGGGGACTCACCAGGAGCCTCTGGGACAGCTGGAATATGAGTAGGGACAAAGAATGGGCAACTCTAGGGTTTCCTGAGGCTCACAGGCTACACCTCAGCAAGAGCCTCAGAGGCCTAAAGGATGCCCTGGTGAGTATGACCTTGGAGGATCAAGTGGATCTTAACAAGTAGCACTGGACATCCCAGGAAGGGGCATGGCTGTGGTTGGGACTGTGACGGGCCAGTCACATGGGCTTCTGATGTGCCTGGCCCGTGACGTTTGGCCATTGTGTTTACAGATTTTTGGTGTTGGGAATCAACTTGAAGCTTATGGATGCTAAGCAAGTGTTCTGCCATGGATCTACATCCTCAGCCCTCTTTTTATTTAAATAAATAAATAAATAATTGTTTTTCTTTAGACAAGGTTTCCCTATGTAGCCCTGGCTGTCCTGGAACTCACTACATAAGCCAGGGTTACCTCCAACTCAGAGATCTCTGCCTCCCGAGTTGGGGGATTAAAGGCATGGTGTGCACCGCCATGCCTGCTTTCTTTACTTTTTATATTTTATGACACTGTCTAAGTTTCCTGAGATGGCTTTAAGCCTTTCATCTGCCTGCCCCAGCCTCCCAGGTAACTGGGCTTACAGGTATGTAGCACCAGGCCGGACAGGGATGGCATATTGTAAAGCAGGCACCCTCTTTAAGAGTGACTGAAAGTCCTGGGCAGGTTTGCAACCAACCTAGTTTCTCCATTCTGTCCATTTATTCAGGAAAGAAATATGAGTTCAGGAAAGTGAGTACTCACAGCTAGAGCTTGGTGCTCTGTGCATGTGTGTGTGTGCGTGTGTGTGTGCGCACATGTGTATGGCAAGTCAGGTCACATCAGCAATAGAGAACCATACAAGGCTCTGGGCAGGCATGGGCAGTGAGTTAACACCCTCCAAGCTGAACCCGGCCCATGGCACACACTCTTCACCTTGTTCTGGTCTGTCGTAGTATCACTGAGCCAGAGGCTGAGTCAGCAGATCTTAAGGAAGTTGTGGGTGATTCTGATGCATGGCCAGAGCTGACATCCACCAGGCCAGCTGCAGCGGTAGTTCCTCGAGTCCAGGAATAACCTTGAGGATTCTGGAGGTTCAGTCTAGGACCTGGAACCCAGTTAGTGATTGCTAAGTGTTTGTGAGGTCTAGCTGCAGGAGGGATCAGCAGGGGCAAGCAAGGCCTGGAAACAGGAGAACTGCCAGCTAGGCTAAGCAGTGGAGAAGAAACTGGGCTTGTTTGTGGGGCTAAGGTCTTTCAGGAGGGCGACAGGTGACTCCTAGGGTAGCCTAGGTGTTCAGTGGTGCTGCTTAGGGGGTGGAGCCAGCTAGCAGCTGTGGAAAGAGAGGCTGGGAAACTGAAGGAGAAGAGGAGAGTCAGTGAACCACCAGGGGTGGGGGTAGGGGGGTGTTGCCCATCCTGAATGAGGACATAACTTGGAGGGCAGAGTTCTGTTTTTATCTTTTTTTTGGGGGGGGGGAGGTCTTATGTAGCCCAGGCCTGCCTTGAACTTGATATATAGCCAAGGATATCCTCCTGTCTCTCTACCTCTTGGGTGATGGGATTAGGGGTATCATGCACCACCATACTTAGTATATGAAGTGCTGGGAATCAAATTTAAGGCTTTGTGTGTGCTGGGCAGGCAGTCAAGCAACTAAGCCACACCTCCAGACTCATGGTGGGTGGGCAGTTTCAAGAGCTGCTTCTGTGAAGGAGGGAGGGGTGCTGGCCAAGTGGATATGTTGGGGTGTACCCACAACAGGGATGCATATGGCATGGAATGTCGGGTGTAGGCTGACACCAAGAAGAGGCTATAAGCCGAGGTACCAGATAGAGGCTGATAGATACAGGATCCAAATGAGGAGAAGAGAACCTCCCCTAGAGGGGTGTGATGGCTGCAAACGGATTAGAGAATTCAGAGGTTCTGCTATTCCAGAACATGTGTCCTTGGGGATGGAGACCCTTGGCCAGAGAGCCCTTGTGAATGTGGGTTGGGTGGCTTCCTGGAGAGGTTGGCCTATGGCTGGGATAGGTGGGAGACCCTGCTGGGTGGGAATCTCACCTTGCCCACTGCCTGGCTGGAGCTGGTGGGCCAAGAGGCTGGGCTTGGATTGAGATGTGGGAAGCTGCTCCTGGGCGTGAGGCCCATTCTGTGACCCAGCAAACCTCAGCCTCCAGGAAAGACTAAATGTAAGGCTGTGGTAAAAAAGGGAGGATGTGTGTGCCTGCGCCAGGCTGGAGCCCAGAGGAAAATGTGAGCCAGCTGTGAGCTGCTGTGACACATGCTTCCCGTGCCAGTGGCTATGGGGGGATCTTGATCCCATGTCACCCTGCCTCCCTCCAGGCCAGAAAGAGCAAATGACCTAGAAAGGCTCAGAGGGGTCTCTTTTGATGTAGCCCCTGATCCTTAAGAAGGTTACTCCAGCCTTACACCCACAGCTTTAGGGCATGTGGCAGAGGGGATTCCAAGCTTTCTGTGCCCTGGCTTCTAGACTTCCCCGGAGTTCCTGGGGACCACGGATACCTGTCTGCATGAGGGGAAATGGAAAAAGCTTCCCGGAGGCAGAAGCAAATGTCAGTCTGGAAAGCCCTGGATAGGGAATGACCAGATTTTTAATTTTGACACAACGTCCTTCCCTGAAAGAGGGTTCTCTTTACTTCAGACCTATGCTCTTTCTTTGGCGTTGGGTGGACAGCCACAGCCTGGGGGTGTGGGTCATTCTCCCACTCCCTCCTGATTACCCATCCTTTTGGCTACCTAACACTGAAGCTGTGATTGCCCTTGTAGTGAGTTCCAGAGCCTCACCAGCCTGTGCCCTACCCATGGCTACCCATCAATCTGTACATCCACCCCACCCCCTGCTGTCCCTGGGGACCAGCGCCATGCTGGGCCCTGAGCTAGGGGATGAATACAAAGCAGTAAGAGACAGGGTGGCAAGGGAGTCTTTAAGCCTTGCTTTTCATCATAAATGTATCGGCTGTGGTGGAATCTGTGTTTGGTTTTTCTCCTGCCTCCTGACAGAGCCCCAAAAGTCACTGGAATTTTCAAAATAATTAGCATATTTGGCATGCTAATGTTGACTGATGGTAATGCCCCCAGGGAGCCACAGTATAGGGCTGGTCACTGAAGGCCCAGGCAGAGTTGGAAGCCTGGACAGAAGGGAATCTGAGCACTGTGTCCATTAACAGTGACCAAGGGTCAATGAGTCAGGCTTGGCACCAGAGCCTCTGCAAAATTCCCAGAGGACTGGAGGGTGGGCTGCTGGGAGGTTCCTATGGGGGTTCCTGTAGGTGATGTTTCAGGAGGTGAGGGGGCCCAGTGTCCCTCTCCATGTATCTCAATGCAGGCATTGTTCTATGTGTACTCTGAAATCTCTGTCACCGATGGTGTGTGTGTGTGTGTGTGTGTTCCCCTGAGTTGTGTGAGCAGCACTAGCAAATTAATTGAATTTAGAATTGTGGAAATTTCACAGGGCAGCCTGGGGGTTGTGATAAACCCTGCAATGGGGAACAGTGTTAGGTTAGTGTCAGTCTTCACCCTGAGGGGGTCTGGTAACTCCTCAGGTGGAAACTGTCAGAGCCGAGTGTTTCCCCTACTTGTGTCTGCTCCAGACACCATGGTTTGTGTGTTGTGTGGGGTCCCCCTACCTTGACCTTTGTGCCAGAGGCCAACTGTTATGAGGGTACATTGACAGAAACAAAGCTTGTTTTTTCCCTTTAGTATTTCAAGACCTGGTTTCAAACCCCATGTCCAGCCCATGTGTGATGCTATGTCACAGTGGCTTCCTTCCCCTCGGCTTTACGTTATTTGTGTGCAGAATGGAGGTGGCAACTCAAATGCCAGGCAAGTGGCAGGGTCAGATTTGCCATGAGAGCCTCTCCGCACCAGAATTTAGCAGGAAACAGTTACTAACACATTAGCTCCCAGTCACAGTGGGTCCCACGAGCTCACCCCCGTGACCATGTGTGTCTTCCCCTGTTGAACTAACTCATCCTGACCCATCTTTGGGATGGGTGCTAGTATCAGAATGAACCAGCAAGCACTGGGCATGGATGGGCTGACGGTGGCAGGAGGAAGAGAAATAAGAGAAGTCTGCTTAGAAGAGGAGGTGTGGACGCCAGGCCTGAAGGGGCGGCAGGGATCATTGTAGTGAGTAAGCCTTGGGCCAGGACAGAGAGGAGGTGTTTAGAGGGAAGCAGGCACTGGGTAGGTTGGGAGGTGGAGCTGTCATCCAAGAAGTGGGGCAGGAGGGCAGGGTTGGCTGAACTGTGGACCTGTTTGTTGTCTGTGGCCTGAGGAAGGGTTTGTACACTGAGGAGCCACAAGTGGCAGTGACTGCGAGCGAGGCCTGGCTCACAAGAGAGAGTAGGCTGGGGGCTGGGAAGTGAGTGTGGGTGACTCCCCAAGGTTGGTGCTGCCTCTTGGTCTCTGAGGCTGGTCAGGGTTCCTCTGGTCCCACATCGTGACTCTGGTCATCTTCAGGCCCAGCTCCTACTATCCAGCGTTGTGGCAAGGGCATTGCCCCATTAGACCTTGGTTATTAAGTCATTAGCTGGGCCTCACACTGCCTCTTCATTACGGTAATTATGGAGAATCCACTCAGGGAATTAGAGAGGAGACTGCTTTCTCCCGGCTGTCAGGCTACCAGTCACCAGCTAGGCCTGGTCCTAAGCTGTGGAGATCCCTCCCCTCAGCTTCCCAGCAGGGTCTGGAGAGGGACAATGACATTTGGTGCCCCCACCCCATCTACTATGCTCCCTGTCTCCTCCATTCGTGTTGGTAACTTTGAGCTTATGGTTCAGTCTCCTGCACCTCAGTTTCCTTACCCGTTCAGTGGGGTAACAGTGCCGGTCTTTCAAGGTTAGATGGGTAACCCAAGAAAAACAAACCGCCCATCACTGGTGATGCTGTTATTGTCAGAAAAAGCCCTAGGGTCCCCAAGGGCCTCTGCTCCCATGCGGGCAGCTACTGAAGGAAGGGTGTTGTCTCTTCCTCTTCTTTCTCTAACCTCCTCTCTGTGGTAAAAGGACTGTGGCCCAGTGGTCCTTCTGTCCACAGAGATAAGCCCAGTGGGACCTGGGGCTAGGCTTCTGGGGGTGTGCCAACTCTGTGTACCCTGCTAAGAGCTACCAAAGCCCCCACATAGCCAGGGCTCTGTCTGTCAGCAGTGAATGGCCTGTAGGTTTTGTTTTTTCTTTCTTTCTTTCTTTCTTTCTTTCTTTCTTTCTTTCTTTCTTTCTTTCTTTTTTTTTTTT
>NW_022196911.1:67879833-67894590 GCF_008632895.1 Mastomys coucha | reverse complement strand
TTTTGAGACAGTGTTTCTCTGAGTAGCCCTGGCTGTCCTGGAATTTACTCTGTAGACCGGGCTGGCCTTGAACAGAAATCTGCCTGCCTCTGCCTCCCAAGTGCTGGGATTAAAGGCGTGCACCACCACTGCCCGGCATAGGTTTTCTTTAGCTTCTGCTGACAGAGCCACAGTGGAGAGCAAAGGTGGTAAACTGGGAAACAGCCTCTAGGATCTTCCGCAGCCTGGAGCCTCCCTGAGGCCTGCGTCCTGGGTCTAGAAACTAGAGGCCTGGTCATTAGAGTAACTGGCATGAGGAGTATATGTATGAGAGAAAGAGAGGGAGAGGGAGAGAGAGAGAGAGAGAGAGAGGGAGGGAGGGAGGGGGAGAGAGAGAGGGAGAGAGAGAGAGAGAGAAAGAGAGGGAGAAAGGGAGAGGGAGAGAGAAAGAGAGAGAGAGAGAGAGGAAGAGAAAGAGAAATTGTATAAATGTTGCCTTAAGCCACCTTGTCCTAGCCACTAGTCTACTCCATACCTGGCCGTGGCTGCACTCTGTTCCTTATCTGAGGACTTTGTGAACAGCAGAGAGCAGGGCCTGATCTCTTACCCAGGGTTGAGCCACAGGCAAGCCAAAGGTCAGTCTTATTGAGTTACCACAGAGGAGCCTTGCTCTGCTTCATACTTCAGGCTCCTTTCACAGCTGATGTCCAGCCTGAGCCTAGGAGGCCTTCAGTAGGGACAGGAGGGAAGGCTGGAACCCTAAGCTTCCCAGGGGTCTGGCTAGCCTGGGCAAAGCCGAGGTCATAGCAGGGTAGGGACGCAGGAGATGAGCCAGGCTGGTCTGAGACTGAGGCAGCTAGTGGGTAATGGGAATGCCCTTGCGTTAGACTTTGCAGTAAGCACCCTCTGTCTCCCCTCCAGGTGTTCTTCTGGACATCCAGCAGCACTTTGGGGTCAAGGACCGGGGCGCCGGCTTGCTGCAGTCAGGTGAGGCCTGTTCCTACCTCACTCCCTGCCTAGGGGTAGTGACTCTGCTCAGCCTTCATACTCTTGGTCTATTCTGTCCTTGCATCAGAGTGAGGGCGGACATCACAGCACAATCCCACTATTGCCACCCATACTGGCTCTGTCCTTCTAAGCCTCAGCTTCTTTTCTTATAAAACAAAACACATGCATCTGCCCAAGTGTGTATAGGAGACAACAGAGAGCACAGGGCCGGGCCGAAGCCCACCATGGTGACCCTTCCTTTGGGTTCCAAGGTATCCTCGGTACCCGGGATCATGGCCCAGTTGTTAAAGTGAGCCACTGATCTGGCTGATGCCAGCTGAGCCTCAGTGGTCTACTCCTGTCACTGCCCCTCCCTCCACACCTTCACTCTGATCCACTTAGGAATCACCTCTTGAATGACAAGGAATGCAACCACCTGTCAGCTTCTGAGGAACCTGAGGTCCTGAGTCTAGGTTTGGCCTGAGGGTTACTGTCCCTCCTTCCTGGGATCCCAGCCTCCCAAGGACCATCAGAGGCAGGACCTGAGGTCTTCTGCGCTTTTGCAAATATAGCAGAGGTCGCAGAGAAAGCCCACAGTGCGCTTTTGCAAATATAGCAGAGGTCGCAGAGAAAACCCACAGTGCAGCTGTCCCAGCCTGTCAGCTCCCCTTCTGGAGATAGAAACTATGTCTCCCTTATCCTTACCCTACCTGTCAGGGCCCCTGTAGGATCTGTACTACTCTTGGTTCCCTGGCCTCCCCACTGGCTTTGTCTATACCACCATGAGCTAAGCTGGTGCTTAAACGTCTACCGGAGACTCAGTCCCATATGGGATCCCAGGTTGTCTGGTCTTGACTGGGCTCCAACCTTGCTGTGTGACTCCAGCCTGTCTCTGGGCCCTTGGTTCTGGAGTTCATCTGGCTTAAAGCCCTAGGCAGGCTGGTGTGTGGGAGAGCTCTGGTTTACATTCCAGCCCATGAACCCTTCCCCAGCCTGGCTGTTCTAGGAGGGTGGGGGTGGAGGGAATCTGCCTTGGAACCTGCCTGACCTGTCTGGGTGGCATTCCATATGCACAATGGTCCCTAGAGCTCAGGAATGACATGGCACACAGCACACAGCCCAGGCCCCTCAGCGGGCACCTGGACTCTGTCCCTGGGCAATGATCCTGGATAGGGTCTATGACTTAGAGAGAGACCTATTGACCTGCTCTAAAACACTGAACTAAGTAGGGGCAAGGCCGTGTGGTCTCATGTCTCCATAGTGGTAAGAGTCCTACCCCAGCAGCTGTGGCCTCCATCCAAGCTGTGAACCCAGCCCTTCTTTCCCCTTCCTGGCCCCCCTGGCTGGGCTGCCCTGCAGGTCCCTCCAGGCATTAGGCTCTATACACAGTGATCACCCAGAGGAAGGGGTCCTGGCTAGTGGTAATATGGGAAGAAGGGACTACACAGTTCTCCTAGACCCTGACATCTACTCCACATGGTCCCTGGGTGAGCCCCATCTCTCTGGTCCTAGCCTTGTTGGTGATCTGGGAGGAGGCTGTACCCCAACTTCCCTCATCAACTACCCTGAGTATGGTCAGTCCCACCTGGCTTCTCAGGGACATAGAATGGGCATCATCCCCAAAGAATATGGGAGGTCAAGCCCTGTTTTCTTCAGCAGTACCTCCCAAGCTGGATTCTTGCTTCACGAGAGGGTACATGGTGCCTTCTGACCTCCAGGGATCTGGCTGAAAATGGATCGGTACCCTACAAGTAGAGTCTCCTTTGATTCTTCCAGAACCTAAAGGTGTCTTTGTCAAGTTTACTTTTCTGGTGAATGTGGAGGTCCAAGGGAGGGGAACAATTTGTTGAGGTCTTACGGCAGGGGAACCCTGTTTCTGTAGGTTGTTGCCCTTGTGGCTCATGGAGCTTGAATGTTTGGCATCACAGTGTCCCTGGAGTGGGTACTTCCCAGCCTTCTCAGAGTCTCGTGAGTCCTTGCCCCATGGTCTTGACCTGCTGTTCGCTGTGACACGGCCTGGATGCTCCCTGAAGTGTCCTCACCCTGTTGGCCACTTGAGCTAAGAAGATGGACAAGCTCAACCAGGATGTGACTCAGTGGGTACCAGAGTAAGGCACCTAATTGGCCTGTGCCCCGGGCACCTGTCTCTTCCCTGAGCCTGATAAGGTCAGAGCTGGTAAAGGGCGCCAGCTAGGTGTTGCTGCTTGCCCGGATCAAAGGGCCAGGGCTGAGAACAGCACCAGCTTATTTGTGAGCTCCAGGGGCTTTGGGACTGGGAGGCATGTGAGGAGATAGAGGCTTTGGCTTGGGCTTGCCCTTTCTTTTACCCCCTGGGAAGGCGTCCGTTGTCAGCATCCCCTTGCACACTGCTGCTGGCTCAGCTTTGCCTCAGTAGCAGCCCCACCATAGAACTCCAGCCACCAGGGGAGCTCTGATAGCCCACATTGAAAGGGGTAGCAGCTACACAACCAGTTGCTTGGCATGCCCTGGACTGGGTGCTATCCATGCTTAGACCCTGCTGGCAAGCAAATCCCCTCTCTCAATGGGAGTAGAGAATGCTAGAGTTACCTCACGGGTGCAGGGTCCAGCGTGGGAGGCTGGATAGAGGGCAGAGTGTGCCTGCACCTGGTTGTAACTGGTGGCAGGTGAGAAAGCCTTCCCTGACGAGAGAATGTTTCAGTGGGGCTTTTCATGCATGGGAAAGGACCTCTGGTCAGTTCATCAGTAGATGTCAGGGCCCCGCCCCCACCCACCCACACCTTGCTCTCCAAGCTCAAAAAAAATATGAAGAGAAAACCTGTTTAAATTACATAGCTGCACTTGAAAGCTGAAGCTAACAGGGAATTCCCAGGTGCTAGAAGCCAAGAGCTGAAGTCAAAAGCTGGTGCGGGAAATGGAGCTGAAGTCATACTCCAGAGCTCAGAGGGCAGTTGTATCTGCTGGGCACTTGGCAGTGCTCATAATGACATTTTCACAAAATTTCAAACACATGCAACTCAGAATATCAGAGCAGGCTTCCCCTGAAGGCTGGTTCTATAGCTCCCAGTGCATTGCTGGTCATCTTCTAGGTTGGTTGTTTTTTTTACACAAAGCTCAGACCAATGCTAGCTTAGACTTTCAGGGTCACAAGGCTGACTCAGTTTCCTGCCGGGACTCAGGCAAGCTCCCAGATCCCAAGCTTGTCCAGGCTGGCAGACAGCTCAGCTGGTAGAGGTCCCACTCCAAGCAGATGTTGCCTGCCTGTCTCCTACTTTCTGCAGAGGGCCTAGTTCCAGTTCCAGTGGCCTCAGGCCTGCTACACATTCCTTTTTCCATAGAAGCCATCTGTTTCCAGGGACCCCAGTGAAAGCAAATCCAAGTGGCTCTTTAGGGATGCCTTCGTGATCCAAAGCTGACATGAACACACGTGACAAACTCTCCCTGAAGACACTCATCATCGAAGTGAATAGTGCACAGCAGGACAGAGTATGTGAAGAGTGTGTGATATAGTGGTAGAGTGCTTGCCCCACAGGCCCAAGGCCTTCGGGTCCAGTCCCAGCACCAGTGGGAAAAAACAGAGGCCACAGGCAACTCATCTTTGTGAGAGACTGGCAGCTGGTCCTGGAAGCAGTCTGAAGAACTATAGACAATAATCTTGTTTTTAAAAAAGATTTTAAAAATAGGTATAACTAGCCAGGCATGGTAGCTCACATTTGAAACCCCAAGCATTTAAGAAGGCTGAGGCAAGAGAATTACTATAAATTTTGGGCTAGCCTGGACTACAGAATGAATTCCAGGGTAGCCTGAACTAAAGTGAGACTCTGTCTCAAAAACATGAATTAATGAGTAAATTAGACCCAGCTGAAGAGAAAATAAATTAGAAGATGAAGCTGAAGGAGTCAGCATCAATGTAACCCAGAGAAGGGGCAGTGGGTATGACATTGTTTGTGATATTACCTGGTCTTTGTGACCTGTCAGTGATTGGTCAGCCATGACCTCCCATGTGGGGAGAATGGAGGAAGAAGAGGAAGAAGAATCAGGAAGATTTTTTTTTCTGAAGGGCTCGAAGGCTAAGCTAAGTTTCCTGGGCTTTTGTCTTGGAGCAATAGGGAGGCAGAGAAGGCTTGAGAGCAGGGCGTGTCCGTGTGGACGTATGCATCAACATGTTCACACGTTTGCCCAGTGCAGGAACGGATGGCAGAGGAGGCTGGAGGCTACTCAGGCAGGGCTTGAATTTGTGGGGCCACCGGAAGTGCCAGGATGGGGTAGGAATGGAGGAACAGCTAGTTCAGAATGAAACCAGACAGTGTCTTCAGGCCTTGCTCTTCGCTGTCTCGATGGGCCCAGCGGCACGCTCTGCTTCAGCAGACCCAGGTACCACGGGTACAGCAGGGCAGCCCATAGCCACCTCTACCTCCCAGGAGACCCAAAAAGCCACCTATGGCCCGAGGAGGTCAGCACGGGCTTTCTGTCTACAGTAGAGCATAGACAGAGCAGTAGTGCTATTCTTCCTGCCTGAGGCTGAGTGTGGACAGACCCCAGATGCCATTAGCGGTGCTGTGTATGTCCTGTGTCTTCCCCGTCGGTTAGAATGGCCCGGGTTGGACCTGGATGGCAGAGGCTTCCCACGTCTGTCTGAGCATCCTCCCTGCCCACAGGATGTGGAGGGTGGTGTGTCTTCTCAAAATAGCAGCCAGCTGGAGTCTGAACTTGGGAAGCAGCCCTGGTTCAGCCAGGCCAGGCAAGGGCAGGAGGTAGGCTCCGTGGCCACAGTGGCTTCTCCAGCAACTACCTTGCCATCTCATACTCTGATGCCACTTTCTGGGGTCATGCAGGTCCCATGAGTGGTGAGAGTGACATCTCCTACCATGGATAGGGCCACAGCATGATTGCCTGTCAGCATGCAGAGCCCCTGTGAGGCCTGCTCCTGCCTTCTAGATGTCTGCACACTGAGTCCTCTGTCAGCCACAAGAGGTAGAGGATACCTCAGGAATGTTATTCAACCTATCATCTGTCTTATTTTTCTTGTGTATTACTGGGGGTAAAACCCAGGACCCTGAACTTGCTAGGTAAGTGCTCTGCCACTGAGCTATGTCCTAGGCATGTTTCATTTTACTTTGAAGAAGGATCTTGCTATGTATCCCTGGCTAGTCAGGAGCCTGTTTGGTAGCTCAAACTTGCAATCCTCCCGCTTCAGTCTCTTGAGTTCTAGGACTACATGTGTGCATTATCCATGATCACACACACACACACACACACACACACACACACACACACACACACACACACACACACAGACACACACACACACTCCCCATATACCCTCGCCCAGACTCCTTTCCATTTTCTGATGGCCTGGAGCCAACCCTGTGAAGGAGAGTGAGGCTTGGTGCCTGAGCTCTAAAGCTAAGCTGGACTCCTCTCATCAGCAGTAGCCTGGGTACCCTGCCCCCTCTGCCTGGCTCCTTGCCCTACAGCCCCATTGTCTGAGACCTGTGGGCTCAGCAAGTGTGAGCTGAGCGAGGTCTTCCCCACACCCTGGCCACAGGATGTCCTCGTGTATGCGGGAACTGCCAGGAAATCCACTCTGCCTACACTGAGGTTGGGGGTGGGGCGGGGCAGCCAGTCTGGTCTGAAAGCTGTCCCACAAAGACCATGGGGCTTGGGTGGACAGCACAGGAAGCTTCTAGCTGTTGCTGGTCTCTATTTCCAGCAGAGCTGCCTACTGGCTTTGTAAGCCTCTCAGTGCCCATTGTTCCCGAGGGACATATAGTTCACTGTTCTTTGCTTGGGTTGTTCCTCCTGTACCTACCCTGAGAATGTACAGGGACTGTCACTGGCCAGTGATTCCCCTGAGGGCTAGGAGGAGCCAAAGGCTCCTCATCAGGCTGCAAAGGACCTGGCACATTCCTGACCCTGAATTCCTTTGTTCTTAAGGGAAGTCATAAGCTCCTTGGCAGGCTAGCTAAGTCATCCAGGGTGAGTTCCTCTACCCGCTGGGGCCTCAGTGGCTCCAGCTGTAATGTGGGTACAGAAAAAAAGGGCTCAAATTTTCTGATGGAGCGGAGGAGCTTGGGAGCATGGCAAGCCTGACTGCCAGGTGGAAACAGGTACACTGCTGTTCTGGGAGCCTACCCATTGCAGGAACAAAAAGCCAAGGTGGGAGAGCCAGACAGCCCTGTTGAAACCAGTGTGATGTGGCCAAGGCCCGCGTGCCTGCCTCAGGTTCCTTCCATCATCCAGTGAGGGCTTTTCTAAGCATTCCTCACAGGGGTGGGATGGGACATGCTATGGCTCAGGATGCTAGCCCAGTCCTGGTCTCTAGGGACATGTGTCTCTCCGTGGCCTTCTCACACTGCAGCCTGACCCATCTCCTGATGTTCCCAGTACACCGTGAATATTCTCTGACATCAGGGGCATCTGTGAGGACCATCCCCTTCCCAGCCTAGCAGCAAGTGATTTGATTTAAAGCAAGGGCTTCAGAGTCAGCTAAACTGAGGTTTAATTCTGGCTCAGACATACAGTTGCCCGTGGACATCACTTCTTTCAGCTGGGTCGTCTTCTCTGTAAGATGAAGTTAAGAGCGAGAATGGACAGAGATAATGAATGCATATGCCAAACGTGTATCCAGGGCCTGGTCTGTCATAACTGATCCATCAATGACAACTGCAGATGTTATTAACAATAAACATCGTGCTTTATTAGCCATCTTACAATATGATTAGAAGACTTGAAATTTATATGTATTTATATATAATTTATATATATGTATATATATACATATATATGTATAAATGTTGTGGTGTGTGTGTGTGTGTGTGTGTGTGTGTGGTCATCATGGTGAACTCCTAGGCATGTTTCATTACCCACTTTGACATCAGCAGGACTTGGTGCTCCTTACTGGTTCACAGGCTTTAAGTACATCAAGCTGTGCAATTCATGGATGGACCTGCACTTTGGCTAGACAAGAGTCATTGCCTATCCTGATAGTCTCTGCCCACTTCCCACCCATCTTAGACTGGCATCCAGAAGGCAGTTGTTCCTCTTCCCCTAAATGTGTGTAAGCCCTTTGAGACTAAGCGTTTCCTTGTCCACATCCTGATCTGATCTATGGTAGGTTTTAGGAGGCAGGGCTGACAAGAAAGCATTCTTTCTGTAGATGTAAGGAAATAATATTGGCCCTGGTTAATAATGTAAACATGAGCCTTGTTGACCCAGCCTGTGCCTCAGAGGGCAGGGCGTGAAGCACCTTCCCCCGCACTGCCTCATCCAATACTCAAGCCACCCAGAGCAGCAGCTATTTTTATCTTCATTTTACAGATGAGGAAGTTGGCGTAGGGAGCTGGCTCAGAGTGGCTCATGAGAGCCGATTGTTAAATTTTTAGGAATTGTGTGAGCTGATTGTTAGACACAGCCATTGTTCAGAACTAAATTATATAAACTTACAACTGAGTGATTTGTATTAAAAGAAGTTGGTAAACTCTTAGAAGTCATCACTTCCTAATTACTTTCCTTCATCAAGCTATTATCAGTGTGCTTAAGGTAAACTCCTTTTATCTGAATGGTGGAAACTCCTATGACTGGACAAGGTACTGAGCTCGTACTGAGCTCTGAGCTTCCCCGTCTCTTACGTGACTTAGCCTCGGCTGGGTGGAGTGTTTATACTGTGGAGATGCACAACCCTCAGGCATGGTAGGGCCCCTCCTCTGTCCCTTCTTAGAGAACCTGTTTCTACATATTTACTGGCATACCAATGAAGCTGACAATGATGGAGATGTTGTGACTTGGCCAAGGAGCCTACCTAAGAAGGTGCAGAGTGGGTGTTGAACCCTGGGTAGGGTGTCTCTGAGGCCCACAGACGGATTCTGCCAAAAGCCTAAATCACAGACCTGAATTACCAGGTCCCCTGGCCTGCATTTTCAAGTCCAGTGGAGAAGAGGAGCTTCCATGCTGCTCTGAGTAACTCACTCGGCCCTGCTCATGCCCTTCCTCTTTTCACTGCTCCTCCCCCCTAAGTACTGCCTCCCTGAAGGCCGCTAAGCCATGTACACGTGAACCCAGTGGACAGAGGTCAGTGCTGTCTGGCCATCTGCCTACCGGCAGTGGGACTCCCTTCCATGAGACAGAGGGGGCTCCCTGTCTGTGTGGTTGGTCTCTATCCTGCCTAAATCTCTGTATCTCACCTGGAACATCGACACTTCCCATCATCAACAGTGGCATTCTCTCCAAGCCCCTGAACATTACTGTGCTCTTGTCCCAGCAGAGCAAAACCAGGTCATTAGTTCTTTGTTCAGCATCTCTCGTCTTACCCGTGAGGATCCCACTCCATCTGGCCTCTTAGCCTTGCCTTTCACCCCTCCCCCTCCATCATTTTGCGGCAGACACTCTGGCCTCTTTCACGCTCCTCAAACACGCTAAGTGCGCTCCAGCCCTCCTTCCCCCAGTACTTCTATGAATGTTTCCTTGCCTCCTGCAGGTCTCGGCTGAGGTGAGACTTCTCAGCCTCTTCTAGTTAATCCTTATGGTCTGTCTTCTCTCTCACACATTTATTTGAAATAAAAATGTATTATAATGTCTATCATACTCTAAGGCAGCACTAGATTCTGGCTGTACACACAGCAGCAAAGCAGCAAAAGATGTTTGTCAGGGATGTTCGAACAGGAATGGCCAATGCTTCATCCTTACCCCAGTCACAAGGAATGACTTGGTTTTTACCAGATTCCTTAATTCCACCTGTGGCTGCTGGATCTTCCCTGTGCGCTCAGCTCCTGGGTTTCAGGACACCTTTCTGTTTCTGTAGAAAACCTCATCTTCCTCATGCATCTGCCAGCAGCTGCTTCTTGCCACGCCTTTCTCCAGGCTCTGGCCCTTCATATACATTTCTCTAATCTCCTGTTAATTATTACTACTATTGTGTTATTTGTGTGTTTATCTTCCTTAGAATATAAGCTCCCGGGCCGGGCGGTGGTGGTGGTGTGCGCCTTTAATCCCAGCACTTGGGAGGCAGAGGTAGGCGGATTTCTGAATTTGAGGCCAGCCTGGTCTACAGAGTGAGTTCCAGGACAGCCAGGGCTACACAGAGAAACCCTGTTTCAAAAAAACCAATATATATATATATATATATATATATATATAGGTTTATATATATAAACCTGTTTTAGTTACTTTTCTGTTGCTATGAGGAAACATCATGGCCAAGGCAACTTCGAAGTGTGTGAAGGTTTCAGTGAGGATGGCCTCCACGGGCTCATAGATTTGAATGCTTGGTTCCCAGTTGGCAGAAGGGAAGGACTCAGTGGTGTGGCTTTGTTGGATCATGGTGTATCATGGGGATGGGCCTTGAGGTTTCAAAAGCCCACACCATCCCAGTTAGCTTGCTTTCTGCCTCCAACTTTTGGATAAGATGAAAGCCCTCAGTTACTTCTCCAGCATCATGCCTGCCTGCCTACCTGCTGCCACCCACCACCCTCCCCGCCATGATGGTCATGGACCTTACCCCCTAAACTGTAAGGAAGTCCCCAATCAAATGCTTTCTTTTATAATTTGCCTTTGTCACAGTGTCTCTTCACAATAGGACAGTGACTAAGCATGCCCCACCCCCTAATTTGCAGAGTGAATTGATGCATGCATGAGTGACCAAGTGAATGGCAGGGTTTCCAATATTCAGGATAGCTTCTGTAGCCTGCTGGGCATGATGGTGGCTGAGTGACCTAGAAGATGGTAAGACCTGGAGTTCTAGGCTCGTTTGCCCTGATTTGCTGTATGACCTTAAGTGGATAGATACCTCACCCTCTCTGAGTCTCTCCTTCTTTCCAGGATCTGTAAAGATTTGGAATTTTATGTGCATGAATGTTTCCCTCCTGTGTGAGCACTGTATGAGTGCTTGGTGACTACAGAGGTTAGAAGAGGACATCGGATCCCCTGGGATTAGAGTAGGCAGTTGTGAGCCACTGTGTCGGTGCTCGGAACCAAACCTGGGTTCTCTGCAAGAACAATAATCTCCCTTAACCTCTGAGCCATCTCTCCAGCCTCTCTCTCAAGCATAATACAGGAAGAAAGGCAGGCCATGCATGCTGGTGCTCCCGGCAGAGAGGCAGAGGCAGGAGGAACTCTTGTGAGTTTGAGCTGCATAGTGAGACCTGTCTCAAAACAAACAAAACATTATGGTCTGGGGATGTCACCCCCCAGCTGGTAGAATGTTTATCTAGAGTACACGAGTCCCTGGGTTTGATCCTTAGAAGCACATAAACTAGGAATGCTAGTGGACACCTGTAATCCTAGAACTTGGGAGAAGGTAGTAGGATCCAATGTTTTAAAATATCCTTGGCCACATAGCCAAGTGAAGGCCAGCTTAGGTTACAGGAAACTTTGTCTCAAAAGCAAGCATGCCAAACAAATGGCAGAACCTAAGGAACTCGGGTTCTGGGGCTAGGCAGGCAAAGGTTCCATTTCTACGAGGACATTTACTGCCAGTGGGACCGTAGCAAGTCAGCTTCCCTGAGTCTTGCCCTCATCTCTGAGGTGGGAAGCTCCTGGAGGTGATGTGGTAAGCCTTGGACTAGCACTCCAAGGGAGTGTTCCAAGGCTCACAGGACATGGAATAAGCTGGGGGTGATAGAAGAGTTGGAGTCCCATATCCCCTAATCCTGCACATTCCCACTGCCTGCTCTGTGTGCCACACACTGAAATTGTCCCTCCAGGGCCACTTCCTCCATCTGGATCCAGGTTCAGCTATGTCTCATTGCACTTAGCCGGGAATGCACACACTCCAGCTCTTCTCTCTTCTTTCCACAGTGTTCATCTGCAGCTTCATGGTAGCTGCCCCCATCTTCGGCTACCTGGGTGATCGTTTCAATAGAAAGGTGATCCTGAGCTGCGGCATCTTCTTCTGGTCTGCCGTCACCTTCTCTAGTTCTTTCATCCCTCAGCAGGTGAGGTCCCCCGAGATACTCCTGCTTAGCTGCTCCCCGACCCCATGTCCAGTGTGCATGTCTCCAGGGAGTGTTGCTCTGTGCTCCATAGACTGAGGGCTGCTCCTGAGCCTCAAGGCAAAGCCATGGCAGGTATCTTTGCATTCAATTATAAATCAGCCCCATAGACAGGGACTTCTCTGTAATGACCTGGACTAAGAGGCTTGCAGCCCTGCATGGCACCCTGACTTTCTGAGCAGCCTCTAGCTTGACAGGATGCCAGGAACAGAGTGAATAAGTATACCCTAGGAATAAGGGCCTTAGCTTCCAGTCCTGGCTCCCCTCAATTCTCTTGGTGTGCAAACCTAGGCTAGTCCCTGACTCTGTTTCTGGCTCAGTTTGCTCTTTGATGACCAGTCAATCCCTTGAATCCAAGTCCCAGGAAGGCAAATGTCAACTCAACATCGAGGTGTTTTAAGATACTTTTGGCTTTCACAGTCCTAGGTTTGAATATCCCAATTTGTTGGCCGCTGAGCCTTGTGACTTGGGGATGTACTTCACTGCTCTGAGCCTCAGTCTTCTCATTGTTCAAATGGGAATAATCCTCCTCAGGCTGGTCCTTTGTGGGAAGCAACTGAGTTGATGAATGTCCAGAATGGAGCATGGCCAGCATCCAGAAAATCCTTTCTGTTTGTTCTTTTCAAGAAGGCCTGTGTAGTCTCATGAGGGCAGTGAGCTTCTCCGTGGCTAGGAGTAGCCAGCCATGTGACAGCGTCTGTGGAGAGCGATGGAGGAAGAAGAACCAATGACCATCCTCAGGAGCTTTCTGTCCATCTCTGCCCTTGAGAGACAGGGGCGGACAGATGCAACTGATAGATGTTTTACACTCACAGCCTTCAAGATGTGCTAAGTGCAAACCATTGAAGAAGAACTGTCCCCTTGCCTTCTAAGGCTTCCTGGAAGCGGGTAACATGGATTTAGCAAACCTGACTGGGAAGCCAGTACTTATATTGAAGAGGGCCCAGGAAGGGGCTGTATCCAAAGATGTAGGGACAGTGGATTGTGTTGAGAGTAAGAGAAGGGTATCATGGCTGGAAAGAAAGGCAGAGACCAGGTCAAGGAGGACTGAGAAGCCAGGCCTGAGGCCCAGTCCTTCCTTCTGAGGCAGCACTGAGCCCTGGAAGAGTCCAAAGGACAAGGAGGAGGCAGATGCTTGCAAGTGGGTCTGCAGAGCTGCCTTTGCTTCAAGGAGGTGGTAGGTCAGGCCCAAGACAATTCCAGGCCCAGAGCCTGGTCACCATAGAAACAAAAGACCAAGTCAGGAGCCTTGGGAGCTCTCTGAGCCTTGCCCTACCCCTGGCTGGGCCCCTGGGCCTGCTTCTGAGACTGATCAATGAGTCTAGGTCTTGATGCCCTCTGTGCAGGGAGAAGAGATAAACAGGGGCAAAGAGAGAAACAGATCACTTTGAGTTGCTTTGTAAACTCATTGTGATAACCATCCAAGCACCACAGGGGCTTCGGGGGTGGGCATTGGCAATGTGATTTTAAAGTTAATTTGGCAGAGAAACTGCTTCAAGCAGCTAAAGGGAATGAAAAGTAGCAGTGAGTGGGGTTGTCACTATCAGTTGTCAAACAATGGCCCTTCTGGCTAAATCAGCCAAGGGGCAGACTAAGTAATGATTGATCCATGAAGCAAGGCCCTGGAGAGGGGGGAGCCAGTGCTGGCTGAGGGCGCATCTCTCACCAGTGGCTCCAGGGAAAAGGGGTGACCTCCACGACTGAGAAATCAATTATGGTCCTACGTCACGCTGCAGAGTAAGCTTCAAATGGGGAAGTGAAAGCTAAAGCAAGACTGAGAAACCTAACTATAAGCCAACAAGAAAAAGACAATAGCTGATAGGAAAATAAACAAAGCGTTGTCAAGGCATTCCAGAACATTCCAGAGCGTGCCCAATGGCCAACGAATGGAGAATGGAGGAAGAGATACCCCAGGCTCTGCAGGAATCAGAGAAATGCAAAGCAAAACAACAATGAGATACCATTTCACACCCATCAGATTGGCAACAATTAAAAAGGCTGACAATACCAAGTGTTAGTACAGCTGTGGGGAAGCCCAGCAGCATAGCTGTTTGTTGGTGGGAGTGTAAATTGGCGGAGACTCTTTGGAGATCAGAATGGTAAGATACTGTAAATTCCTGCTGTGTCCCTACATGGCCCGGCTTCTATCTGGAGGGACGCAGCCAAGAAATACTCCAGCGTGTGGACAAACAAGTTAGAGGATCCTCCTAGGGAGAAAAAATAAAATAAAAATAAAAAAGATGGAAAGATGGTTCAGTGGTTAGGGGTGCTTACTGCTCTTACAGAAAACCTAATTTTGGTTTCCCCCTCCCCATACAGGATGGCTCTTAACCACCTGTGAGTCTACAGGTTAGATCCCTCCAGGGGATCTAACTTCCTCTTCTGGCCTCTGGAACTACATACACATATACAGCACATAAACACACTTGCATATATCTAATATTTTAAAAATCTTTTAAAAAATAAAATAAAAAGAGAGACACTGTAAAGACGGCTCATTGGATAGGAGTTCTTGCTGTGTAAGGGCGAGCGAGACTCTGAGTTAGATTCTCCGCAGTCTGTGTAAAAGCCAAGTATGGTGGTGCGCTCCTGTAACCCCAGGGCTGGGACAGTGGGGACAGCTGGCTCCTGGGGGTTACTGACCAACCAGTTTAGCTGAATTGGTATGCTCCAGGTTCAGTGAGAAACGCTATTTCAAATAAATATAATGGAGAGCAATAATAGAAGATACATCCAACATTGACTCCTAACCTGTATGTATACCTGCACACAATTCTTGTGTGCATATGCATAGGGAAAAGGGAGGGAGGGAGGGAGGGAGGGA
>NW_022196911.1:67853993-67879756 GCF_008632895.1 Mastomys coucha | reverse complement strand
GCACTGACTGCTCTTTCAGAGGTCCTGAGTTCAATTCCCAGCAACCACATGGTGGCTCACAACCATCTATAATATGATCTTATGCCTTCTTCTGGCATGCAGGTTTACATTCAAATAGATCACTCACATACATTAAATAATTTTTTTAAAAAAATGCCCACCCAGCACTGGGCCTGAGAAGATACTCAAGATGTATTCACATGGAGTGACTAGAGGAAGAATGGACTTGGTCAATGCCAAACACCATTCTTATATCTCAAAAAATAATGAAGCACATGGTGGGATTTAAAAAAAAAAAGTGGAGCATGCTGGGAGGTGGTGGCACATGCCTTTAATCCCAGGATTCGGGAGGCAGAGCAGTCTCTGTGAGTTCAAGGCTAGCCTAGTCTACAAAGAGTTCTGGGACAGTCAGAGCTATATACAGAGAAAAAAAACTCCACGGAACAGCCCCCTTTCTGTCCGTTTGAAGCCCAGAGGACACTGAGTGCTGTTTCTTGGGACTTACATGCACAGCATAGGGCAGAGGCAGCATCAGTCTGGGAGGCCTCTGTGTGGGGCGGGGACAGAGTTGCCTTAGCATGCTAGAAGCTGAGAAAACTCATGTCTCTCTCCAACATGCTTCAAGCGTGAAGCAGAAGAAGATGTTTTGTACTTTGGGGCTAGAGTAGGCTTTCTTGAACAAGGCATGGAGGAAAAAAAAAAAATCAAGATTTGACAGCATCAAATTAGATATCAAGAAGCCTGTGAATAGTGAAACTGGGTAAACAAAGACCTGAGAACAGTGGTGACAGATGACAAAGGAGCTCACCCTGCAATGTAGAAGAAGCTCATATCAATCTATAAAAAAAGACAAGACAACCCAATAAAAAATTAGGCAAAGGCTGTCTGTGGGAAAGGAACACCAGGAACCAGGAAGACTGAAATGGGATCAAAGTGGAGGGCCAGAACCCCCAAGCAGAGACAGCCAGGAGCCAGAGAGGTGGTAGGAGATGGCTAGAGAGAGACAGCAGGGACAGCAGGGGAGAGCTGCATGTGGGTAATGCTGGCCGAATGAATGGGTGGTCAGGGTCGGACAGGGAAACTATAACCAGTCTGGGTTCTCAGGTCCTGGGCAGCTGGGGGCCAGATCCACACCAAAGGGGTTGGACACTGACAGCTGGCATGGCCACACCCTTTCCCCATTGCTGGCCTTTGAGGTGTGTATCAGAGAGGTGGCCATGCCCGTCCCCCCCCCCACACACACACACACAGGGTCCTCAGGGTCTTCAGTGTAATCAGGTTTGGTCCAGTCTTTCTGCTTGGGGGAGGGGCACAGAGCAAAGATGATTTTTGAATACTGAAGTGAGTCCAGAGAGGCAAAGATGCCCCAAGTGGACACAGCCCCCAGTGCTCAGGGAACCCAGAGCCCTGTCTTTTCCCAATCTAGGAATAATCCATCCCGGTCAGATCCATCATTTTGAGGGGTATTCCAGGGCCCCTTGTAGCCTGTGGCAGTGGTCACTGCTGAGGCGAGTCCATGGTCTCATCTGCTCTCCTGGTTCTTGGATCCTGCCTGGGCTGGGATATAATAGGATAGGGATGAGGAAGCCTAGGAATGACCAGTCCTCCAGAATTCTCTGTTCTCCTCCACAGTACTTCTGGCTACTAGTCCTGTCCCGAGGGCTAGTAGGTATTGGTGAAGCCAGCTACTCCACCATAGCACCCACCATCATTGGCGACTTGTTTACCAAGAACACACGCACGCTGATGCTATCTGTCTTCTATTTTGCCATCCCCCTGGGCAGGTAAGTGTGGAGTGCCAGGATTAATGGGAAGAACACCAAGGTCCCCCAGAATTCACTAGCCCTGCATTAAGCAGACATGGAAGCTGGCAGCTGTAGAGGACTCCTAGACCCACTCTTTCACAGGCTGGCTGGGTGGGAGGAAAGCAAGAACTTCCCACCCAGCCTAGCTGCTGGGTCTAACATGTGTCTGTCTTATCTGCAGTGGCCTGGGCTATATCACAGGTTCCAGTGTGAAGCAGGCAGCTGGAGACTGGCATTGGGCCCTGCGGGTAAGGCCTAGGTCCCCTCCTCTTTAGCTCCCTACTCCAGTCTTTCCCCCCAGAGCACAGCCCCATCCAGAGGCCAGGCTTTGACCCTCAGGCTTCCTCCCTCCCCAGCCTGGGCTCTAGGTCTTGTCTCCTTAGATCAGTTCAGACTGAGGTATCAGGAGAGTTAGACAGTCATATCATCCACAGGGCCCCAGTCCAGGGTTGGAACCCTGCCCCCAGCCCCCAGGAGTTGGAGAGGATGAGGATTCTCTCACCATGTCAGGAAATTCCAGGTCCACAGCGCAGCTTCCTGCTTCCAGTGCTGGCTCTGTTCTAGGGCGAGGTTGGGACAGGACCTCTGTGTGGGGGCCCTTAGGGTCTGGAGCCACTTCCTGTTCTGTTGGAGGGTTGGGGCAAGTCACCAAGGCCCCAGGACAGTGCAATCGGAGGAAACAGAGATCCCCCGTCTCTCAGAGGAGCGGAAGCTCAAGACAAAGTGTTTTTTCCTCAAAAGCAGGAAGGAAGCAGCCACCGTGGAATTTCATAATGGGGAGAGGGGTTAGCCATAGGATGGAGGCGGGGTTATAGGCAGAAGAGTTCCCCAGCCCACGAGGAATCCAGCTTCTCTTTTCTCCTGGGCTGTGTAGAGAGGCTTGGGGATTCCATTCTTAACGTGGAGGCTGGACACAGGGACGACCCATAGGGCCACCTGTCTGGTCAGCCCCTCCCTAATGTCCATGTTTGAGGGACACACCCTGGAACATTCCTACCCCGGGGGGGGGGTTGGGTATATGGTTCTCTACCCCTACAGATGAACTCTCCCACTCAAAGACATCATTCCCTACGCTTTTCATCTGCCTGCCTTTCTCTCCTTATTACCTATCTACCCATTCACCTACTTGTCTGTTCATCCATGCATGAGCATGTCTACCTATCCATCTGTTTAGCCACCTCTCCCTCACCTACCTCCTTCCCCCCTCCTCCTCATCCTCTTCCTCCTCTTCTCTTTATTCCTCCTCCTTTCTTCCATTCCTGAAGTCTGTCAGTCTTCTTTGAACTTTTCCTGTCCTGCCTTTGGTCTGGACTGTCCACTTTGAGCTCCCTAACCCTTTCCAGGTAAGGAGCCTGGACCTCTTATGCAGTATAGACAGCATTCAAACTTCACTTTTCCCGTCCTGCCAGGTTTCTCCTGTCCTGGGCATGATCACAGGGACACTCATCCTTATCTTGGTCCCAGCCACTAAGAGAGGCCATGCTGATCAACTTGGGGGACAGCTCAAAGCACGGACCTCCTGGCTCCGAGACATGAAGGCCCTGATCCGAAAGTGAGTGCTACCACGAAGGGTGTGGTGGGAGGAAGCATGGCTGAGAGTGTGCCCGCCCACACTCACCTGCCATCTATACTGCCTTGTAGTGCTGAATGACGTTTTGGCCTGAGAGTTTATTGTTCCTGCATCCTGAACCCTCAGCAGGGCCTGAGAAAGAGCATTTCTGTCTAGGGAGGGAGTAGGTGGCTGGCTATAGGGGAGGAGGCTACCTCCTAGGCCCTGGTGCAAGGGCTGCCTGCTGCTCCAGCTCAGTTTCCCTCCCTGGATTCTCCCCAGCCGCAGTTACGTCTTCTCCTCCCTGGCCACATCCGCTGTGTCCTTCGCCACAGGGGCCCTGGGCATGTGGATTCCCCTTTATCTTCACCGCGCTCAAGTTGTACAAAAGACAGCAGAGACTTGCAACAGCCCGCCCTGTGGAGCCAAAGACAGGTAAAGCCTGGACCCAAGGGACAGATGCCTCTGTCTCAACCTTGGCCTTGCTCGAACCACACTCTACTGTCTTTTGTCCCCACAGCCTCATCTTTGGGGCCATTACCTGCTTTACTGGCTTTCTGGGCGTAGTCACAGGCGCGGGAGCCACTCGTTGGTGCCGCCTGCGGACTCAGCGCGCTGACCCATTGGTGTGTGCCGTGGGCATGCTGGGATCTGCCATCTTCATCTGCCTCATCTTTGTAGCTGCCAAGACCAGCATTGTGGGGGCTTATGTGAGTCCACAAGAAGTTGGGGGAGATGGGCTAGAGGTGGAGTCTGACTTGCCGGACCCTCTGTCCCCATAGCAAGGGTCCTGTGTCCCTGCCCTGTGCCCTCATGGTTGCTTTCTTCTCCGTGAATAGATCTGCATTTTCGTTGGTGAGACACTGCTATTTTCTAACTGGGCCATCACAGCAGACATCCTCATGGTAAGCCAGGAAGGCCACAGTCACCATGCGCCGACTGACCCAGGCTTCTACATTCCACTGGGGTAGCTCAGGCGGGTGGATGAAGAGTAAGCAGCCCTTGCTGCTGGGAGAAGTAAACCCAGAGGCAGGGAGGGGACCAGAGATATATGGGGGTCAGATCTGAAAGAGGCCTAAAAACAGAATTGAGCAGGTAGACCTTGGGATGCAGGGGCGGGTTTGTGGCTAGGAGGCTGGTAGTGCCAGGCTGGCACTGAGGTGGTGCTGCCTGCCAGGACGCCTCCCCCAAGCAGTTGAGTGTCCTTGCATTCTGCTTTGCCAGCTCAGGCTGGGTCCTAGGCTGGGTCCCAGGCGTGCCTGCCGAGTGCCTGCGGCTGGCTGGACAGACAGAGGCTGTCTTTACGGGTCCAACAATGGCCTCCAGACCAGCAGGCCAGGAACAAAGGGCTGTCTGAGCAGCGTGCTCAGGCGTGTGTTCCTGGGTGGGGACAGGAGGAACGGGGTGGGGGGGTCAGGGGGGATGGGCCGTGGGCCTAGTGACTTGTAGCTCTGAGTGAAATGGGGGGTGGGGATGTCAGGAGCGAGTTTGATTCCTGCCCTTGGTCCTCTGGGAAATCTCTAGATGGGAGTCAGGAGACTACAAAGGACTGGAGATGGAGTGGGAGAGATGTGGGGAAGGGGAATTAATACCCTCAAGCCATGCTTAGGGGCTAGCGTTCAGGCCAGGAGGCCAGAGTCTGGAGGCCTTTGTAGTCCCTCCCTTTCAGAAAGCCTGCAGTGCTCCACTCTATGCTTTCCCACATACCTATGGCCTCCACCAATGCCTCTGCTTCCTACCCGTTTATATGCCGTGCAGAGGTGGTGGGGAGGATGCAGCTAAGTGCCTCACCAAGGGGCTGGGCAAGAACAAGGGCAGGGATGGGTCACTACATAACCCCTGAGTGAAAAGGGTAGCAAGACTTAATCAAGTGTCTTTAGTGCTGGGCAGCATGCCCTCCCCTGACAACCCCTCCCCATCAGTCTCCCGAGAACTGTTGGCAGGGTCTGGGTCCCAGGGAAATTATGTCCCAGTTTTACTAAGTGTTCCAGCTAAGTGACTAATTAGTGGTGGAAATGGGGCCATGCAATATCCTTAGATCCAGATCCCTCCCTGTCTCATCACCACCAGCAGGGTACTTTGAGGGAGCTGGCTGCTGCCACTGTACACAATGAGAGGTGTCATGGACAGTGAGAGTGGCTGGAGCCCAGAGCAGGGGCGCACCTTGGACTGTGTGTGTCCTAGTCTCCAATGTGCTTAAAATGGGGTTGGGGCCTATTCTGTCTAGCCCAGAGCAACCTGGGGCCTAGTGGTTCTTAGCCTCCAGTGTCAGGGTGCTTGAGTTCAAGTAGAGGCTCTTCAGGGTAGGATTCTAGTTCATATCCTCTCCACCTCAGCCAGCCTCATCCTTGCCGAGTCCTCAAGGAAGGGAACTAAGACAAGTGTTTAAGCTGGGCAGTGGTGGTGCACGCCTTTAATCCCAGTACTTGGGAGGCAGAAGCAGGCAGATTTCTGAGTTCAAGGCCAGCCTGGTCTACCGAGTGAGTTCCAGGACAACCAGGGCCACTCAGAGAAACCCTGTCTCAGAAAAAAAAAAATCTCCAAGAGCAGAGCATAGCAACCTGAGCTCGGCCTGGGTTAGGCAGGGAGACCCTATCTTTAAACAGGAAAGACAGAAAAAGGTACCTTCAGGCCTTTTAACTGAGCTCCTCCATGCTCCAAGAGCTCTGGCCTGAAGATCTATGCCAACCGATTCCCAAATTGTGCTTCATGTCTAGGGAGGGAGGGAGGTACAGGTTCCCAGTCACTGGGGACTAGCAGCCAATCCTTCATGGTGGGCAGGGAAGTACAGGGCTGGGTAGGAGGAGTGAAGATACCCAGACAGGAAGCTGAGGCTGAGGGGGTTTCGAAAGTGTCATAGCCACAGAGATGAGCCTCGCACATGGACCTTCTAGCACTGACCTGCCCTTTCTCCTACAGTATGTGGTCATCCCCACTCGGCGAGCCACTGCTGTGGCCTTGCAGAGCTTCACCTCCCATCTGCTGGGGGACGCTGGAAGCCCCTACCTCATTGGCTTTGTGAGTGGCTGGGGGTGGGGCTGGCCTGGTGTGGGGCGCCGAAGACAGTCCTGTCCTGACACCCAGACCCCAATCTCCACAGATCTCCGACCTAATCCGCCAGAGCACCAAGGACTCCCCGCTCTGGGAGTTTCTGAGCCTGGGTTATGCCCTCATGCTGTGCCCTTTTGTCGTGGTCCTGGGTGGCATGTTCTTCCTTGCCACTGCTCTCTTCTTCCTCAGCGACCGTGCCAAGGCTGAGCAGCAGTGAGTAGGATTGGGGTGGGCACGCTGTGAAGCGGAGGCTGGGACAGCTTTTACCGTAGTGTGGAGGAGATAGTGAGTTACTTTGTACCTTTAGAGCTAAGTGACCTGCTGGGGGCCAGGGCCAGCTCTATAACACTTGACTCCAAGACTTCCCATGGCCAGCTAGTATGTTGTAGGCCCAGCCCATTGTGGTCCTGGCTAGTAGATGCCATTGTGGTAGCTCTAGACATGGATTTTTCCTCTGGAGTTTCTCTCAGGGTTTTAGAGCTGGGAGACCCATCCCCTTCTCTCACTTTCTGACTTCTTTCTCCTCTTTTCTCTATTCCTTTCTCTCTCTTCTCCCTACCCCTGGGCTTTCCCACCTCCCCCTGGGGCTGACGAGGTCCCTGCCCAGCGCCTCCGGTCTACCGGCCCCAGTGATTCGATGTGCCAGAGCCGTGCCTGGGCCCAGTCCCCGCTGATGTGCCACCCTGACCCCCGCCCGTCTCTCCCTCAGGGTGAACCAGCTGGTGGTGATGCCGCCTGCATCCGTGAAAGTCTGAGGTGGTGAGTGCAGGCCAGGAGACTCCTGTGGGAGGAGTGGCCCTGATGGAACAGGGAACGAAACACCTTCCAAACCATCGCCTCCCCTAGCACATCCCCTCTGCCCTGGGTCTGCCCTCTTCCTCTGAAATGTTGACACGGAATCTGGGGATTTGTGGGAGCTGGCTACTTCCAGTAAATCAGTGCCCTTCCCTCCCTGGAACGGCCAGGAGCATAGGTCAGCACTGGAACTTGCCAGGTCCTGCTGTCCTCCTCAATCCTCCTAGATGTGTCAGGGTCTCACGCTGACCTTCCCAGTGGCCTAGTCCTTGGAAGCTTTAGTTTCCTGGTAATGTTAAACAAGGGTCAGAACCCCAAGTTCACAGGAGTGGTGAAAGCTGAGGAAGCCAGCTTTGGAACAATTCCCAAAGCTACCACCTCTGACCCAGCTCCCATCCCACAGGTGCCGCTGGGACAGTGACGAACTGCAGTTTAGGTTGGGAGAGGTTCTCCAGCATCCTGGACCTGCAGGACAGTCCCAAAGCTTCCTGTGTGACTCACAGTTGAGAACCCACCCTCTTCGGCCCAGGACTGCTAGGACTGAGTGGCCCTATCTTCAAGAAGAAGCCACATCCTTAGTTAACCTGGAAGGCTGTATGTGCTGGAATCACTCAGTTGGACACAACTCCAGCCCTGGTTGGGGACTGAAGGGCCAAGATAGGAGCCACCCTGCAGTGGGTATCTGGGGAGATTCTGGCCTGCCCTTAGCTCATGTGATCTTGAGGGAGCCACTGTCCTCCCTAGACAGTGGGACCAAGGAGCTGGAGCTTCCTCCATTGAGTGCCATGCAAGGCACCCTCCATGGCTTTGAAGAAACAGGTCCTGGGCTATACACAGAAGACATGGCTCAGGTCTCGGGACCTCAGTTCCGGTTCTGAGGTCCGCCAAAGGCTCTGCTGTATGGGGACCACTTCCCCACTCTTAGGCTCTAACTTTGGGAACAGCAAATTCAGCCTGGCATATGTAGGTGGGTACCCACTTCTGGGTGTTCATGGATGGGACAGTCTCCTAGGAGGATACTGTCTCTGTTGTCTTCAGCTAGTTCTCTGCCTGGAGGTTCTTCTCAGGTGGGGGGCACCCGCTTAGAGAAAGCTGTGGCACTAGGGGGTGAAGGCCCTGGTGGTAGGCTGAGAATTTGACAACCTTCTTTCCTCACCCCAGCCCCCCAACTCCTGCAGTCCCCCGAGAAGCCACCTCCTCCTACAAGGTGACCTGAGAGCCCTTTCCAATGAAGAGTCAGATAGGATGCTGAAAGACTTACCCAGCTGTCCACACTACTTCTTGGCCTAGGGTATGAAACTGCTGGAGATTGCCCACCAGTGCCTGTAGGTATCATACTCCAACTGACTCGCGTGGGGCTAGGCCTTCACCCCAGCCTTTGATCACACTATTCCCACACACATACAACTCCTCACTCCCCTGCAGCCACCTTAGTCACCTTTGGGCACTTATCCCCAGCTTTACACTCCTCGCACGCTGTAACCAAGGTGGCTCTGGTCCATTGTAACCTCCGGGAAACTTCCAGAACCAGCTTGGCCAACAGTCCCTGTGGCTGTATCTCACTTGCTGTGGCTTCAGTGGTGTCAGTGGTACCCACCCCACCAAACTCTGGGGCACCCTGGGGGTTTGGGCGTGGATTTGCAGAGGGTGCTATCCCTAAAGACCAGCCTGGCTCCCACCCTAACCCAGCAGGGGCCCTAGCAATGTTTTCTTGTTGTACAAGAACCAGGTCCAAGTGTTGCCTCCTCTTCCTTCCGGAAGCTGAACTGCTCCTTTATTTTTTAGAGCTGCTGATTGTGAATCTCAAAGTCTTAAGAGATAAGCCAAATATATATTCCTCTTGTAAATGAATAAATAAACCTATTTAAATGTTCTGGTGGCTCTCCAATGAAAACTTGGGGAAGGGCAGGACTGTAGCACATGGGCCCTACCCCTGGAAGGTCAAGTCAGAGACTGGCATCATATATCATGGCTTGTTTATTAAAATATTAGTGAAAAAATAGGAGTCTCTAGGGCAGGGAAACAGACCATACACACTCAGGGTGTCTGCACTCTCCTCCTGACCACTCTCCTTTTCTTGACCCCACTCTGTAACAGGCTGGGGCTCCTGCTCACCAGAGACAGCCTTGCTCTCTTCTTTGGCAGGGGAGACTTTTTTATGACCTCTTCCTTTGTGCTGAGCGCCTTCTGATGATGCTTCTTGCTTTCTGGCTCTACAGGGGACACGGGAGTGGCTCCATTCACCTGTGACAGCTTTTCTTTTTTCTTCTGCAGTTTTGGGGTCTTGGCAGGGGTGGGGCTTAGGGTGGGGTTATTGGGAGCCGGACTCTTGGCCACAGTTATCCCATTCATCTGGGATGGGGTGCTGGTCTTCACTCTCTTCCTTTTCTTCTTGCCTGTGCTGGAGGGCTGGCCTTCACCAGTGGCAGCAGGCATGGCACCCTCTGTCACTGCACCCTGCTGTGATGCAGCATTCTTTTCTGGTGTGGTGCCTTCAGATTTAAGTTTCTTTCGCTTCTTGGTCTCTGGCAAGAATCCCTTTTTCTTCCGCTTTGTGCTAATGGGGCTCTGGGTGTCGCTGGGAATATCCTTGGCATTCTTCTTTTCTGACTTTGGACGTCTATAAGGAAGAATACAGAGTAGAGAGGGTGTGTGATTGTGTATTGGTTGGACGGAGGGTCCTTTTAGCCACATTCCCAATACACTGGTCCCTCTCCCAGAACATACTGGACTCCTAGCATCCTCATGGCCTGCCAGTAGAGATCGTAGAGGCGATTGGAGCCAGACGAGTGATTCCCCTGCTGCAGGCTTTGCTGCAGCCTCTGTTGCTTGCTCTGAAGCATGCCCAAGAGAGCAGTGAGGTCCACAGACAGCTTCTGCAGAAGAAAGGCAGGCTGGAGTAGCAGTGGTGGTGACATGGCCTCTCGCTAGCATCTGGGTCTTCCCACTGGCTCCTGGGTCCTTAACCATTCCTAGTCCCTTGGCTGTGGAGGAAACAAGGGCCCCTAGCACTGTTTCCCTTTTGCTAGCCAGGGGCCTGGGCCTCTGCTTTTGAAGTTCCTCAGCCGCCTGCAGGGGTAGTTCTAGACTAGAGAACCCAGCTGCCCATCTCCAGTGGCCTCCTGGCCCTCTATCCTGATGGCTCATGAGTAACTCTTGCCCTTCTCTTCTGGGCCTAGCAATCTGGCCTCATCTCTAGTTCCTCTCACTGTTTACTAACATCTCTCAGTTTTCTTTCTGGCACACAGTGACATAACCTCTCTCCCAATCTACTAAGTCCAGTAGCATTTACTCTTTTAAAAGGCCAGATTCCTCCCCTTGGAGCCTCCATGTGGCTCCCAGGCCACACTCCTCTGGTGATTCCCCCACCCCCACCCCTGGAGGACTACTGTCAGAAATGCTGCCCATTCCATCTAGGGCACTGATTCTTGGGCAGCTGCCTTACCTCATGATTGACTGTCCTGAAGAGAGTGTTCAGCAGCTCCAAGATGGATAGCTCCCTCTGGTGTTCCCCCTTGCTCTGTGCCTCCCCAAGAGTCTGCAGGGTCTACAGAGGAAGGCCAACACTGAGGCAGTCCTGAGAACAGCCCAAGGCCTTCCTACACCCCACACATAACAGTAGCCCAGGGGGAAACGTGTTCCAAGCAATCTGGTTCCTAGCCGCCTGGGATGAGTTCATGGGTAGGGGCTTCACAGCTACTACCTGGGTGGCTTTTCCCAAGACTTGGGTAATCAGCTGCTCCCACTCAGGATCCTCAAAACATACTCTCAGCTCCCGTGCAGACAGGGTCTTCTGGAGCATCAGGCAAGCCTGGGCCTGCATCAAGGAGAATGTAGTCAGTAGGAACCCACACAAACTTAGAGCAGGCTGCCTGTGCTAGCCCTTACAATCATCAATTTCTCTCTTCGTATGTGGGAAAAGGGCTGCTGAGGCCTGGGGAGGCAGGGGTCCCAACCAGACAGAAGCAAGATCGACCTCATGTTAATCTCCCTTTAGCCTGCCTGACAGCCCTGGCATCTAAGCAGACAAGGGACACCCTCTTGTGAAGGCCAGGTAAAGTCTCAGCAAGCTGGAGGCCTTGGGCCAGAGAGCAAGGTTCCTCCAGTTCCTCTGTGCCTGCCATGACTTACAGCATGAGCACAGCCAAGGTCAGCAAAGCAGGTCTCTTAGGCTTAAGTGAAAAGATTGTACAGGTGTTTCTGACAGACCCTTACCTGATGGCGGGGCCGAGATGGGCCAGCCACATGCTGGACCAGGGTGGGGAGCAGGTTCTTAGAGATCACCTAGGAATTGGGGAAGGATGAGAGGCCATTAGCTGGGGACTGGGCTGGGCAGAGTTCCCAACAGCCAGGCTGCTCCTGTACTTACTGGGTATCGGGAAAAGAGGCTGAGGAACATAGGGACTGTGAGTGAGCTGTTCCGCTTGGTCAGAAGAGATTCCAATGATGCCGAGTACACGCGGGTCACAAAGTCCAAGTCTAAGCAGTTAGCAGTCTGGTCCTGGTGAGAGAGCTGGGGTGAGATTGGGAGCGGGGTGAAGGCTGAGGGAGAGTCTGGGGCTAGGGCTGGCCTTGGCTCACCTCTGTGTCCTTGGGCTCAGGCTTGGTGTCAGCTCCCTGTAAATTCTGATCATCTTGGTGCCTCTTAGTGGTGTTGCCCTTGAGGACTCGCAGCAGGTAGAGAGACGCATTGAAGTAGTAAAGGGCGACAGAGGCATCAGTCTGGTTGCCAGCCTGCTGCACAAGCCTCTCCACCTGGGCATGCAGAGCCTCCGCACAGGGTTCCACCTCGTGGCAGTAACGGCGGGCACGACACAGATGGTGCCTATGGGCAGGAAAGGCAAAACTGGTGAAAAGGTGTCTCTTCGCTCTGTCACGAAGAGCAAGTGAGCAGTCCCAAATCCCATTGCATAGGTTAGGAAACCAACTTAGAGATGGACAGAAACTTGATGCCTCTGAATTGCCTCCACCTCTCCTATGTGTATCTATCTGTCTTGTGGGACAGTGGCCTCCGACCTCTGTAAAGTAAGACGAAGTTCTATGTCCTCAGAGATAGGAACAGTGGGCTTGTCAGAATCCCCTCTAGTCTAACACCGATGGCTGGGATGGGACCAGAGCTTCAGAACCCCTATCCTACGCACAGGTAGCCGCAGCATGAGAAAAGTGAAAAGATGGAATGAAGGGCTATGTGTTACCCAGGGGTAACTCGTGCACTCACATGAAGATGCGGGCGGTCTTGTGCAGGAGGTCCTGCTCTTGCTTGGTGGAGCCTTTGCTGCGCATGCTGTGCTGGATGATGTTTAGCAATGGCTCAAGTAGTTCCAGGATCAGGGGGTGCTCAGGCTGCTTGGTCACTAGCACCTCGATCAGGTCTAGCACCCTGATCTGGAAGTCCCGTCGGAGCTTCTTCTCCTTCTGCAGCTTGTTTTTCTCCTCCTGCCGGGCCTGGATGCGCATCTTCTGCTCTGCAAATAGGCTGGCCAGGTTCTGGTCCAGGGCCATCATGGCCTCATCCCCAAGCTCCTCCTCCTCATCCTCGTTGCCAACTCCACCCTGAGGCACAGAAGCAGAGCCATCAGCCTACCCTTAAGTGGATGGACAAACCTCTCTCTCCCCCTGGGTCCTGCTCACCAGTGCATTCCCGGCTTGTAACACTTCCATAAGCTGCTGACGGAAGCCCGGGTCCACATCCTTATCACGGTCCTCTTCTTCACTTTCTTCCCCATCCTCACTATCCATGTCACTCTCTGAGTTCTTATTGTCCTCACTATCTGAGTCTTCGTCCTACAGGTGGGAGGAGGTAAGACACCTTTTTGATGACACTATGTGACTATCTCTAGACACCCACTCTACCTTGCACCCTCTGGACAAGTACCTCTCCACGCTTCTGCTGCTTCTCATCAGCATCATCAGTGACCACCACGTTGTCATCCTCATCCTCATTTGTCTCAGGGTTGAGCACCTGAGGATAAGTCCCAGACTACCATTGCACTTGCTGCTCTGACTTCAGTCTCCTTAAGTCACCCCCACAAGTCTCTTCTATGTTGGCCAAAGGCCCCACCACCCCAGGGAGGAAAAGAGGAGTGTCCTTTGAACAGCCTGTGGGGATGGCCTGGGGAGGGTGGCCTGTAGCACTCTGGTGCTGCAGAGGTATAGAAGACGGAAGAGGTCACACACTCCCACATCTCAGTAGAACCATCTTATAATTATTTCTCCCAAGGGCCCCAACTCACTGCCAGGATTAGCTGCAGACCACGTGGAGTAAGGTGGGAACAGATATGACCAAATACACTCCGGACCACCTGGCGCATCAAGTTGCTGGGTTGAGCCAGCAAAGACAGCAAGATCTCCACCATCACCTCCACCCACCCTGGCTCCTGAGAGGCTACAAGAGGGAAAGCAGATTTAAGCTGAGCAGGATACAGACAGCCTGGTTACCCAGCCTGCCTAGGAGCGATGACACACCTTTGGCTCTTGAGCGTGGTCGGCGGGGATTCTGCTCCATGCTTTTCTTGATGCAAGTCTGAATGTCTCCTAGGACATCACAGCTTTCTGCAGGGGACTATGGGCAGGACAAAGCAGACATCAGAGAGAAACTGAAACCAGAGTCCTTAGGTATGTCTGGCAGGTCCCTTACCATTCAAAACGTGTACCCCAAGAGCCTCTTCACAGCCTGTGTACAGTAACGAGACCACAGAGCCCAAGTTCCCCATCAACACCCACAGTCAAGACTGAAAAGGATACCAAGGGCCACAGGACTAGCAAATCCCAACCACAATGTTGGGCTAACCTGGTACTCATCCATAAAATAAATTTTAAAATGTTAGTTGACAGAGAGGGAGACAGTGTGGTTATGGATGAATACAATATGGTGATACAAATGGCGAATGTGATATATCAGGAAGCTGGCAGGCTACAGAGTCTTTGCTGGGGAACATTACTAGCTTTAGGCCTGACTGTCCCTTGCTTGGGGTTAGGAGAAACCCCGAGTCCCATTTTTGAATAACTACTAAATGACAAATATCATGTGTCAACTGGCCTCCCTCCTGCAGGGGGCAGCACTTTCTCCCATACCCGTAACTTCCAATCTGTAAATCACATCTAGAAGGACTAGATGGGTGGGACTGTCAATTTCAGCCTCCTGAGGTGTGGCCCAAAGCAAGGTTTCTGGTACTGGCTGGCAAACATAGGGCAGCCCTCCAGGGAAAGCCTGGGATGCTGGCTGGTGCTCACACGGATGGAGTGGGGTTTTTTTCCCCTTGAGCTGTAACTTTCATGCAGGACTGGGATTGTTTAGGAAATCCAATCTCCATGTCCCACTGCCTCCAAAGCCACTGAGTGAGGGGAGCCCCACAGTGCCTTAGAATTCCAGGTTCCAAGCCTTTCTGTATAGACTACAATACCTTGAAGACATGGAGGCCCACGAGAAGCAGCAGATGCTGGAAGGCAACGGCCCTGGTCTCTGAGGAGCGGGCCTCTAGTTCCTTCAGAGTATTCATCATCCTGGAGGGAGAATGGAGGCACATTTACCGACTCCAATGGCAGACAGACAGGGCACCCTCCTCCACACCCAGAAATCCCATGCCCTCACTGGTCCCAGGCCTGACGCTGCTGTGTTGTCAAGGGTGTCACATTGGTCACGTTGCGGTTATGGTTCAACAGCATGTCTGCCAACTGCACCAGGCGGTAAGTCCAGGGCTTCTCATTTCCAGCCAGGTCTGGTGTCTGTCTGAACTTCACACTGAGGGTCTGCAGTAGGCTGGGTAAGAGGGAGGTAGGATTCACAAAACAACAGTAGTACACCCAACCCTCTCCAACTACCTGGGGTTCATCCCTCCCATCCCAGGCCTGCTGACTTTGTTCACAGCTCAGAAAAGAACAAGTGTCCCGATCTCCTGGGCAGCCCAGGCCTACCTGAAGAAGGCACTGACAATGACCCCACGGTTGCGATCGTCCAAAGGGAAGGAGAAGTGCTGCTTTGTCTCTGGGATCTGGGGAGTAGCCTTCTTTGTCTTAAAGAAGGCATGGAACAAGCAAAACCTGCACGCAAACCAGCAGTGGCATGGCTAGACACCCCTCAGCTGTAAGGGCCACTTCTCTTGTGATCAAGTGGCAGAGCCAGAGGTGCTCCTCTGGAGCCCACAGATGCTGACAACTGTGGGCAAAGGCTTGCTATAGAATCCATAGAACAAGTCTGAACCTTTGGGGCCTCACAGCTGTACCCTTTCCTGGTCTCTTTCCTTCATAGGATAACAAACACCATAGATCCCCTGTGCCTATTCCTAACAACTCAACCTGAAGGCTTCTGGCTCCAGGAGAACCCAAACAAGGAACAGGAAATGGGCCTCATTTCATAGTCATGCCACCCGCAGAGTGTCCCTCACACACCTGGCTATTTGTTCAACTACAGCTTCATCCTTCTCCAGGTGCAGGTGATCCACAAGGCTGACCAGGCGGTGGATGATCCACTTCCGGAGCCGGAATACAGTTCGCTCAGGCCTGAAAGCAGAGGCCATGCAAGGGACAATAGAAACAGGGTGCTCCTTTGCCTTGGGACCAACCACGCTCTGCCCCAACCTCTAGTCAGGGGACACCAAGGCCACCCCCACAAGCTAACTTTCCTCCTCTCCTGCCTCTAGTTTGAAGCCATGCCACTCAAGGCTTTGGGCTCCTCAAAGCTCCTGACACCTGCTACTCACACATGCAATGAGGCATCCTGAGTTCTCTTCTGGTTGGTAGTGCTGAAGTCAACCAAGGAGTCTAGATCAGGCTGCAGGAACATGTCCCGCAACCAGGCCACATAGCTCTGCAGGGCTTCAGTAGTCAAAAACCGTGTGACACGCCAGAAGGTAGGCATGACAGGGAGACCTTGATTGGTGATGGTTGTAAAGGCCACCATCATAGTAAACTGCCGCTTAGGGTCATCCTGGCACCCCTCTAGGAAGGTACCCACATATGTACTTATCTCAGGGATGATCTTGAATAGGTTTTGGGGCTGCAAGAGATGAGCATGAGTTTGGGTTATCAGAGTGAAGAGGCAGGCACCACCACTTTCCTACCTTTCTCTCTAGAGATTAAATCCAGGGCTTCCCTACTCCAGTTACACAGCGGGCCTGAGCCTAACTTTGTCACAGCCTATCTTTGACCCCTTTATCACCCCCAGCACAAGATTCCCACTTTCCCTTAAAGATTGAGGACAAGATGTTTTCCTAGTTTGACTAGCATGAAGGGAACCTAGGTTCAAGTCCTGATCAACAAGTACCTATCTGTGCCACCCTCTGTATACTGACAGTAATACCCCGCTATTACTGTCTCTCAGGTGCTAGGTACAAAATGCTGAACACACTGAGGTCAATAACCACTCCCCTCAATGTGACCCCCCCCCCAGCAGTGTTCCAAACAGATGGCTAGCTGGGCCAGCTGTCGAGAAGGCCTCAGGACAAAAGGGCCTGGTCACTTGCTAAACTCTTGTCAATTACTGCCACATCCTACTGCCCTGGGCCTGTGGGCAGCACTGAACCACATGGGAAGACAACACCTACCTTAGAAACAACCATATTCTCCCCAAAATGGCGGATCAAGTCTCCTCGCATCACCAACGGCAACTGCTCTTCTGACAGAAGTGGCAGAGATGCACCCAGTAGACGGAAACACATGTAGCTAAGGAGGTTGGGGTAGAGCCTGGTCAGAGGCTCTGTACTTTTAGCCAGGCTTCAGAACAGGTCCCACCCAGGCTGGAGGTGAGGGGAGACCAGTGTGTCACACACACCTGGATGCCCAGGACGGACTCTTCAGCAGCCCCTCCTCCAAAACCTTCTTCCAAAACAGTTCAAATTTGTTCTCCTTAAGTGCCAGGCGGAGCAGATCCAGAGCCACATCAGGCAGCTTGTGCTCCTTCTTTACAGAGTTGGCTGCCACCTTCAGTATGTTCACCAGACTAGAAGGCAGAGGGGACTCAGTAAACATTACTCAGTGGACTAGAGTGCAGGACACCCCCAGTGAGAACCCACTCACAATCTCCTCAAACCTGGGAATATTGTCTTCTGAGAATAGGTCAACCGAGCCGATCAGTGACTCGAGCTTTGTTGGCACCCTCTGCTTAGCCAAGAGGAAGAGCTCCAAGTACTTGGGAGAGCTGAGGATCACTTTCATGTCACCCTTGAGGACCTTTGGCAGGATCTCCTGGAACATGGACTCTGGGACCTGGAGTGGGGGGCACAGGTGCAAAGGGTGGGTCTCTTACTTTTTGTTTCTCCCTCTGGGTCTTGTTCTACCCATGGGCTTCTGATACACCCACCAGTCAGCCAACTTGCCAAGCAGCAGACCCCAGCATCCTATTGATGGCTAACTGGCCTGAGTTAAAATTATTCCTCCTTTTGTTTTATAAGAGGACTAGCCTGTTTCATATACATAGAGCACTATATGGAAAGCTGCAACTTGAATTCTGGTCTGTCTCCATTTGTGCTGAGAGGACAAGTCAGGGATGAGCTAGTGGTAAACGATTCTAGATACAAACTTGCCTTGGTCTCCCAAGTAGGATAGTGCAGGCCCAGGCTTGACCAAACTAACTATGGCAAATATACTCAGATTGCCTTCTACATATTCAGGCACTGACAAGCACTGTTTTAGACCCACACTATCCAAACAAAAGCCACCAGAGAGGGTTATGGAGTATCTAAAGTGCCTAACTGAATGGAGATATGCCAAGACTTTGAAAGACATGGCAGATTTAAGATATCGGGTGACAAACAAACAAACAACAACCCCCACCCCCAAAAAAACCCTCCTTATACCACTTGCATGGTCAAACCATCTGTCCTCATGTTCCTACCCAAATCTTCTCAACATTTCCCAAACCAGACAGCGTGATCTGTGATTCTCTACCTCAGAGAGGATGTCCACCAGAGCCTTCATTGGCTGCCCCTGTAAGTGGTTGTGGTGATGGGACAGGATCTTCAGCAATTTCACAGACTTCATCAGAGCCTCCTTGTCCTAGTGTCCACAGAGAGCATAGGGTGAGGAGCAGGGCATGCTCCTGCCTGCTCCCCTCCACCAGTCCCTGTGCCCAGAGCTCTTACCTTCACTAGGCGGCCTGACTGAAAGAGGGCTAGCACTCCAAACAGGTTTGCAAAGAGAGTGGGTCTCATCATTGCCTAGAAAAAGATCCCAGACACAGGTGAGGAGGGTCCTCCCATTGCTATTCAGGGGCAGGTTGTCTGTCTGGGAATCGCACGCACCTTGTTCACTGCTTGTAGAGTGTATTTCTCTTGTATCTGACTCAGGATGTCACTCAATGGGATGTCTTCAAAAGACTGCAACAGCTGACAGCAAGACCAAAAAGAGCTCAGGAGTGGCCCAGGGACATCAAACCAATCCAAGTCAATTTCCCTTCTTCAGCTTTCTCCCAATATCATCCTGGTTGCTCCTCCCATCCCTCACAAGTGCTAAGGGTAGGCTACTATAGCCCTGGCTGTCCCAAAACTCACTCTGTAGACCAGGCTGGTCTTGAACTCGGAAATCCGCCTGCCTCTGCCTCCCAAGTGCTGGGATTAAAGGTGTATACCACCACTGTCCCTCTAGTGTACTGCTTTCAAGGGACTAAATCTTACATAGCCGAGCCCCACCTCCATCAAGGCTTCAGAAGGCTTAGACTGTTTATGTACCTCTTAGAAAAGCCCACCCCATCCACAGAACCTGTTCTGAGTTGCCCTGAGGCTGTCTTTACGGGTTAGCCTTCATTGCTTTTTGTTGTACAAATTTCTATGTGGTCTGTCATCAGCCACCTTCCTAACCTGGAGGCGGCTCCCCAACCTGCAGAAGCCAACCTCAAAGCTCACTACTTCCAGTAACTGTAGCTGATCAACATGTATCAGAAAGAAAAGGCGTTCAACTCTCCCACCTGCCTGGACTTCGTTGTGCATAGGCCATGTTTCGGCACTTCCTCCCACCCATGTTATGGATGCCGGCATCCCCTCTGAAGCACCTCTGACTTCCTAACCTGCAGCTGCGGTACCCTACCCTTACACTCCACTCTTTGCCCCGCGAGATTGTGTCCTTGCCAGACGCACCGCCTCACCTGTGCCAGCGCCAGACTGTAACAGGGCCTAGCAGCTTCTCGGCCCACCCCAAGCCCAGTGATTAGGCGCTTCAGAGCGTATTTCATCTCCGAATCCTACGGAACCAAGAACACCCCTCGTGTTCAACAGTGATCTGAAGGGCCCATCCCTGCCCCCTAGCATCCAGAGCCGCGACTGCGCCCGGACCCCTCCATCATACACTCGGCCTTGTGCGCAAGTACTCCAACAACTTCTCTGTGGCCTGGAGCCGAGTTTCCTGCTCTGGCTTCGCGATGTCCCAGAAGAAGTCCAAGAACTCGCGGCTGTGCTCCAATAGGCTGCGGCGGTCGCCTTGCGGCGCCTCTGCGGCAGACGCAGGGTCAGCTTTCGTGGGGCTCTTCATCTCCGCCATGCTGAACCAAACACGTGGGCTCGGAAGACAGTCGCTTCCAGGTCAGGACTCGGCGCCTGCGCACTGGGACGTCCGCTTAGGGGCGGGGCCTAGCAGGTTGGGAGTGGATCGCGTACGGTCTTGCCTTTTCGGTGTGGCTGTGGGTGGAGCACAGCGTTCTGCTCACGCCCGTGTGTAGAGACTGCTGATTTGGTCCCTTTATGCTGGCAGAGTTTCTGACGACCGGCGGTGCAAACATATCCACGAAAAAGCCGTAGTATGATCTCTTCCCAGACCTGGGTCTAGACGCTCGCGATCCATTCCGAGACACCAGTGCAGCAGCTATTCCACTTCTACTGTGTCTCGGAACAAAGCCGCGGCTTCTGTGGGACTTCCTTTCTAGTGGGGAGAGATGGTTGATGAACAAGTATCCAAATACATTTTAAACGATAGTTATGAGGAAAATAAGGAATGGATGGAGCAGAGGGAGCCCTTTAAATGTTAAAATACGTGAAAACATCGTCTGTTAAAAATTAAATAGAAAATTCAATATATCCTGAGATACTATTTAAGAGACCATGACAAGACTGACATGTGAGTTGACAGCTGAGGGACAAAACGGGCTCTATTGTCCCCCAGGGCAAAAATCTAAAAGCAAGCAAAAGAACAGGTCAAGGACATTTCTTCTGCAAAGGTTGCTCATCTCTTAAGGGAATGAGGTCAGTAAGAGGAGGAGGACGCAGGTGTGGGGAAGCAAGGTTGTATAGAACCCCGGGCCAGGCTCAAGAGTTCAGAATTTCTTCTGAGTGTGCAGGGAAGGATTTACATCTGATTTACATTTTTAAAAGGTCAACTGTTGGCTAAGAGCAGGCATAGCCTGTGGCTGTAAGTACAGAGACAGAGAATTGTGCTGGAGTTAAGACCTACGCTAATTTAGAGCTGGTCAAAGTGGGTGATGACCTGAGTTAAAGATGATTTGCTAGAAAGGACACCAAGCTAAAAGCTAAAATAGTTGAATAGATGGTGGAATCATTGCGCCTAGGGATGTTTTACTTGAGAAGTGGAGATGGTACAATCAAGAGTTCTGCTAGCTTGGGTTTGGGGATATGGTATGGTAGTAGAACACCTGCCAAGCACGTCAATGCTCTAAATTTGATCCCCAGGCTGACAAAACAAAACAATTAGCTGAGGATGTTGGTGGTCCTGTAATCCCAGTGCCTGGATCAAACTGGATTACATAGGGAGACTCTGCCTTAAAAAACAAAATTATAGAGATGAGGGATATGGCAAGTTGGTTAAAAGCACTTACTACTATTGCAGAGGATCTAGGTTCAGATCCCAACACCCATATAGCTGCTCACATCTGTAACCCCAGTTACAGGGGATCCTAAGCCCTCTTCTGACCTCATACAGAAGATACATGTGGCACACGTACATATATGTAGTCCACACACACACATAAGATAAAAACATCTTTTTAATTAAAAAAAATTAAACCCTCAAAACCTTAAATCAGAATTGCCATTTTCTTCGTCAAGTAGGGGAAGTGCTACTGGATGTCCTTGCCCTTGGCCTGAGGAACTATTTCTAGATTTATTTATTTTTATTTATATGAATACACTGTAGCTGTCTTCAGACACCCACCAGAAGAAGGTGTTAGATCTCATTACAGATGGTTGTAAGCCACCATGTGGTTGCTGGGATTTGAGCTCAGGACCTTCAGAAGAGCAGTTAGTGCTTTTAACCACTGAGCCATCTCTCCAGCCCTGAGGAACTATTTCTAAAGGGTTGTATCCAAGAGATCTCAGGGAAGGTCAGGGGCAACCCAGTTCCAGCCCTTCTGTACCCAGGGTCACCTCCTACTCATTTTCCCAACCCTTTTTCTGCTCTGCCATCTGTTCTACACATGAAACTAAGAGATTTGCTTTGCACAGATAGAACCCCAGAAAGTAGAAGGTGGCTGGAGCAGGGGAAGCTGAAAGAGACCGGCCTACGCTCCCCCCTGTGTCTGGTGTTCATCATCTGTGCTGCAAAGGTTAACAGGAAAGTTAACCAAAGAGCACGGATGTCACTTTGTCCCTGGGAGGTTTGAACTTTATTAACTGATAAAGTTTTTAGTCCAGCTGATAAAGATCAGCAGGGAATGGTCCAGTGGAGGATGGAGCTACCTACCCTGCCCAAAGACTACGTAGGGGCTGGTGAGCTTCCACTGAACTTTCCTGAAGGTGAGTTGCACTCAGACTCTTTTTCACCACCCTCTAGGTCTTTATTTGATAGAAAAGCCTGACATTCCATCAGTGTGGGTACCAGGAAATGTGGTTGGACCAGCCCTGGATGCCAGAGCTAGAACCAGCTAACAGAGTAGGATGGACGGTGGATGGAGCAGCAAACACATCACAGATACATTCTCTTCATACACTCATTGCTGCTAGGCCTTCTCAGTCTGGCCCTCAGGTTCCAGACACCTCTGCCCTCTGTTAATACCCCTGAAAGGGGCAGCAGCCACTGGGGACACTGGAGACATGGGCGTGTTCTGCATGGACTACTGCCTCCAGTAGGGCCCCTTGACCACATACACCAGGGCTCTCTGTGGGTCTTTGTTGGGCTTGATGTTGGGGGTGCTGTTGGATTTGAGGTGTTGCCAGATAGTTGAGCAAGGTGCAAGTCATGGCTTTGGCCCCTCTGGGGATCCCTGAAGCCACCAGCCCCAACATATCGGCTTCTGTGTCATCCAAGTTGCCACGGAGAATGAGTGGACAGGCCCAAGCACTAGGTGCAGAGCTGGCTTCCAGGTTGCTGAGCAGAACACCAGTACTTGGGGACAGATGTCCAGAACCAAAGGAGCTGTTGATTGAGGAAATTAGAAGGAGCATGGAGCCATTGCTGTCCACTGTGGCCAAGGCACTGCTCACTGAGGTTTCAGCCGTTTGCAGGAGTGATGGGCAGGAAGCAGAGCTGGGTGTCCTGGAGTGAAGATTAGACTCCAGCAGCTCCAGCAGTTCTGGTCCTGCTGAGGGACCAGGAGTAGTGAACAGGACACCCTGAGGCAGAAGAAGCTGCAGTGCAGGCTCTAAGGAAGGCATGGGCTGAGCAGAGGGCAACTCTAACCCCAGGTCTCTGACCAGCAGGTTCAACAAGGCATTCCCAACAAGATCTGGGCTAGAGGCCAGGGCTGCACTGCGTAATACAGCTGCCAGGTTGGGGTTGGTGGCTCGAGCCCCAAGACCCAGTGGGGTTCCATTGGTATCGCAGAACAGTGGACAGAGCCCCTTTGTGCCCTGGACAGCTAGTGCGTTTGCCAGGGGTGCATCTACCTCAAAGCCCTTTTCAGCCAGCATGACAGGCTTGTCTAGCAGGTGTGGCCAGGGCAGGCGGCCGAAGTGAGCATGAAGCAAATGCAGGGCAGGCAGAGCTGTGGGCAGCCCCAGGCCGGGGGCCAGGATTTGAGTTGGGCCTGCTGTCAAGGCAGTTGAATTTCCCAAGGAGCTATTGTAGAAGAGACCCCAGAATGTGGCACCTGTTGGGAGACAGATCACACAGGGATCAGAGGCACTGGCCAGAACTGGGGTCAGGATCCTCCAGTGGTCCCAGGTGGTGGAGAATCACTGTCTTGCTTGCAATAGAGGTCACTGACTAAGCCTGAAATCAAGAGTTGCTGACCAGGGTCAAAAGTTACTCAAGACTAGGCCTGGTGCTCAGATCCTATATCCTGTCCTCTAGCTAGTCTTCAGGTAATGGCCATTGACTGCCCGAATGAGTTCCAGGTCACTAACTAGGCCCCAGGTTAGAAGCTCTGAGGTTCAGGGCCCACAGATCACACTGACCTAACCCTGTTGCATGAGGATGTACCACCGACAGACACAAAGCTGCTCCAACTCCAGCATCCACGACATTGCCCCCAGCGACAAGCAGCTCTTGGCCCAGTCGGGAACATGTGGCTGCAGTAAGGAAAGGTCTATGTGTAATGGGGGGGGGGGGGCCTGGACCACTGACCCCTAGCCCCTTCCCAAACACTGACCTGCAGGACTGATAATGGCGCTGTGGTGGTACACACCAGGTTGATGGGAGTGTCTGGTGGCTGGAGGGGCCACAGAGCCCAAGTTTCCTTTTGGACTGTTCCTACTGTGTAGCTGCCTCAGAGCCAGAGAGCTGCTAACAGCCAGCAACAGCAGGCAGGCCAGCAGTCTGGCCCAGGCTCCTGGCAACCCACCAACCTCGTTCCTGCAGAAAGGGGAGGAGGGTCCTGAACCAGGGATGGGATAAAGGGGCACCCAGGAATCCCAAGAGGACCCAAGGAATGTTTCCTCCAAATATTTGATTTTGCAAGAGTATAAATTGGCCAGGAAAAGAGAGAGAGAGAGAGAGAGAGAGAGAGAGAGAAAGAGAGAGAGAGAGAGAGAGAGAGAGAGAGAGAGAGAGAGAGAGAGAGAGAGAGGAGAGGCCCAGGGCACTGCATTTGCAAAGACACAGAGGTAGGAAAAAGTTGGAGAAACTAAGGCTGGCTTGGCTTGGAGGGAGTGTTTACAGAAGAGCTGCAGGAGGCAGGGGCCAGTCACTCAGAGGGAGACCTGGAAGGGGCTTGGCACATGGAGAGAGGATGTTGAGGATCAGGGTTCATCCAGGTGTAGCCAGGTCCCAACCCGTCCAACAAGTGCTATGGCATGGGGCTGGGATGAGGCTGGGAAAGCTGGGGGCAGGATAGGGACCAGCTTGATACAAATGTCTTTTCAGATACACAGACCTTCCTCTGACTACTGACTGGCTCAGTCCCAAGTTGGGTCTGTAGCCTAGAGCTCCCCTCCCCCAACTCATGTAGAAAGTCCCTGGGGCTCAGCCAAGTGTGGGATTGCCTGACCCAGCTTAGGGGTTCCAGAGAGAGGACCATGCCAGCTGTCCAGCCTGAGTTATGGGGTCCCCAGGCCCGTGCTGACTCACCGGGGGGTATTTTGGAGTCTCCTTAGGGAAAGGACCAGTGGCTCTGCTATTTCTTCCTCTTCTTCTCCCTCCTCCTCTGACTCCGTGCCAGGCTCCCAGAGTTGCAGCTTTTGGTAGTGCACAGCCCCTGTGGTGGCCTCCATGGCCCGTGCTGCCCCAGATCTTTGCGGAGAGCCCTGACAGTTGAGACTGCCAGGTAGGCAGGCAAGCAGGCTGTGGCTGGTGCTGGGTGGCTTTGGGGAATGGAGGTGGCGAAATGGAGAACAGGTCTGGGCAGGGCGGGGCCGGGGAGGCTGCTATGAGCCTGCCTCATTATGACACGGGGCTCTCATAAAGGTTCCCCAAGCAGCTGCCATACAAGGGTCACAACTTATACAGGTCTAGGAGGAGCCCAAGACTGTAGCTATAGACTAAGAAAGAGGTGGGGTGGGTGGAACCTCTCTTTACCTTTGAGATCCCTAAACTACTCAGTCTCTAGGGACCATGGACATGAATTAGAAATATGGTTACAAAGGGTGGCCTGGGTGTGGCTTAGCACCACCAACCACATTATATTCTCAGGGGTGTGGCTTCCAGGGAGGGTCATGGTCCAATCTTAGGCTACTATGAGCTCTTGAGAACAGCTTGGGTGTGAGGGCCACCCCCGGATGTGTCATGTGGCTTTTGTCCGGAAGGTGGCATCATTGATCTCTGTGGGGAAACAGTCTGGAAAACACAGTTCCAACCTTCTCCCTGGAATTCACATCAGGGACCTGCTCCTGGGCAAAGCAGTGCTTTTTGCAACAGTCCCACTTTGGAAACTCCACAAACACCATTGTCAGGAAAACTACACAAGCCACTATTCAGTCAATGGGGTATCTGCAGCAGAAAGAATGAGCAAACTACAATTATGTGTAATATTTATGTGTAATATTGTTTGTGATTCAGAGGGAACATGGCAAGTGAAAGAGGCCAGGCAAGAAAGGGCACCCATTGTGTGTCTTAAACAAGGCTCAGAACAAGGTAAACCAGTTAGCTTTTAGAGTCAGAACGCAGCTGGAGTACGGAACAGAGACAGGGAATCTGGGAAGAAGCCAGAGAAGTCTTGTTTACTTTTCTCTCCTTTTCTTTCTCTCTTTCTTTCTTTCTTTCTTTCTTTCTTTCTTTCCTTTTCTTTCTTTCTTTCCTTCTTTCCTTCTCTT
>NW_022196911.1:67844613-67853944 GCF_008632895.1 Mastomys coucha | reverse complement strand
TTCTTTCTTTCCTTCTTTCCTTCTCTTTCTTTTCTTTCTTTCTTTCTTTCTTTCTTTCTTTCTTTCTTCCTCTCTCCCTCCCTCCTGCCCTCCCTTTCTTCCTTCCTTCCTTCCTTTCTTCCTTCCTTCCTTCCTTCCTTCCTTTTTTGTTTTTGAGCTGGGTCTCTCTATAGAGCTGGCTGTCCTAGAACTCACTATGTAGACTAGGCTGGCCTTGAATTTACAGAAATCCGCCTGCCTCTGCCTCCCAGTGCTGGCATTAAAGGCGTGAGCCACCACGCCTGGCTGTCTTTTTTTTTTTTTTTTTTTTTAAGTAGTACTAATGTTTATTAAATTAAGAGATTTTTTTGAGTTTTTGTTTGTTTATTTGAGACAGGGTCTCACTATGTATACTAAATCATTGGCTTTGAACTCAGAAATCTGCCTTTGCCTTCTGAGTCCTGGGATTAAATGTGTGTGCCACTATGCCTGCTTTTAATTTTTTTATTATACATCTTTCTTTTGTGTGTGTTTATATGTGTGTGGTGTGTGGCACACAAATGTTATGGCATGTGGAAATCAGAGGACAGCATGTGGCAGTTGGTTTTCTCCTATCATCCAGATCCAGAGGACCAAGCACAGTCAGGGTTGACAATGAGCATCTCTATCAACACTCCTCTCCTCTCCTCTCCTCTCCTCTCCTCTCCTCTTCCAGTCTCTGAGGACACATGCACCCACCCTCTTGAACCCATATGCAAGTACCCAAATACACATATACATATACACATCATTAAAAAGAAAAGAGAAAGCGGGTGTGGTGTGGCACGCATTTAATTCCAGCACTCAGGAGGCAGAGGCAGGTGAATCTCTGAGTTTGAGGCTGACCTAGTCTACAGAGCAAGTTCCAAGATAGTTAAGGCTACATAGAGAAACCCTCTCTCAAAAATAAAAACAACAACAAAAAAAACCAAACAAATGATCAAAAACAAGACAGACAGACAGAAAGAAAATTTGGAAAGTCAAGCATAGGCATATAATCCCTGTACTGAGGTAGAGGCAAAAGGATCAGGAGTTGAAGCCTGTGCTGTCTGAAACATTGTCTCAAACAAAATAAAATAAAACAAAACAAGACAAGACAAAAGCAAGCCGGGTGCTCTGCCTCCTCACGCACAAGGCCCCCCTTCCATCCTGAGCACTGGACAATAAAAACAAATCAGAAAATCTTTTTCCCTGTTTCGGACAAGCCTGTCATTCCAACACACAGGGGATTGAAATAGGAAGGCTGGCCAGGCAGTGGTGGCACACGCCTTTAATCCCAGCACTTGGGAGGCAGAGGCAGGCAGATCTCTGTGAGTTCCAGGCCAGACTGGTCTACAGAGTGAGTTCCAGGACAGCTAGGGGTAACACTGAGGAAGTCTGTCCAGGGCAGTGGAAGGGTGGAGGTAGGGGTGGGACAAGCTTTCGGAGTTGCCTTTGGACGTCAGCCTTTTCTTTTCAACTTATTTATTTATCATTGTGCATCTATATACATGGAATGTATTTGTGGGAGGTGCACATCACAGCATGTAGGGAAGTCAGACACAATTTTGATCAGATCTGTTCTTTCATATTTACTCTCATTCTGAGGATTGTACTTAGGTCTCCAGGTATACACTGAGCCTTCTTATCCAAGTATTTATTTATTAAGATTTGTTTTTATTATTTTGTTTTATGTGCATGTGCGTATGTCTCTCTGTGTGTTTTCACATGTAAGTACAGGTGCCTGAGGGGGAGTCAGATTGTCCTGCACTTGGAGTTATAGGTGACTGGACTCAGGTCTTCTTTAAGAGGAGTATGGGGTTTTGTCTTTTAACCACTGAGCCATCTGTCAAGTCCTCTATCCTTTTGAGGAAGGATCTCACTATGTTAGCATAGGCTGGCCTTGAACCGGTGATCCTCTTGCCTCAGCTTCCTAAGGTCTGCGTTCACAGCTGTGCACTACCACGCCTGGCTTAACTCTTCTTACTTTTAGATCTGAAATATGGAAGTAAATGTTCGTTGGGTTTTGGCTGCTTCCTCTGTGGTCTCCTCCCTGACAGCAACAAGACCGACCTTTCTACAGGGAGTGTTATTCCTCTTTTATCCTGGTGAGGGGAGAAATGTCTAGAAATTGGGAAGCGCAATCATATGAAAATTGGCCACAAGATAGACGGGCCGTAGCACGCGGAGAGCCTTGGGTTGGGTGGAGCTTGGACGTGCTTGTCAAGAGGAAGCGCCTCCCGCAGGCAACCTAGAGAAAGTACTTCAGGGCCACCACCCAGAAAGGGAAAAGAGAGAGACCACAAGGGGGATTTACTTGTCTGCGTGAAGAGGCGGAAGAACTCAAGGGCAGCAGTGCCCTGGCCTCTCTAGAACGGCTGTGTGGTTAGAACAGTACATTTTGTGCTGTGCATATTTACCACAATGAAACGTGCAAAAAAAAAAAAAAAAAAAAAAAAAAAAAAAAAAAAGATTTCTTGCAACTCCTTGTTCTGAGTAGGGAGCAGGTAATGAAAAATGTGTGTGTAGGGGATGGGGATGGGGAGAGGGAGAGAGACAGAGATGGAATTTATGTATCTGTTCTTGGGTTCTTTTTCACTCCCTACTTGGTGGCTTTTGTTTCCCCCAGAGCTAAAACTGGCTGGAGGGAGAAGGGACAACGAAGCCCAAGCCAGGCATGAGTTGCACAGTGGCTTTGCCTGCTTTGTGAGTCAACGTGGATTTGGTACACAGGCGCCTCTGGGTGTTAAGTGGCTGCTGTGAAAGCCTACTTTGCCTCCAGGTGGCGCTCTTGGGAAACCTTTATTAGGGCTCTATTCCTGTCCTTGAGTCTGGCTCTCATTTGTTTTATAGAATACAGCCACATTTCCACTTCCTGACAGATTTTAGAGATGCTAGTTTTCTTTTTCTTTTCTTCTTTCTTTTTTTCTTTTCTTTTCTTTCTTTCTTTTTTTTTTTTTTGTTTTTTTGTTTTTTTTGAGACAGGGTTTCTCTGTATATCCTTGGCTGTCCTGGAACTCACTCTGTAGACCAGGCTGGCCTCGAACTCAAAAATCCGCCTGCCTCTGCCTCCCAAGTGCTGGGATTAAAGGCGTGTGCCACCACCGCTTGGCGAGGTGCTAGTTTTCAATCAGGCAACATTCTTCACTTTATTATCAAAACCATTACTAGTTAATAAGTCTTTTACACATTGGAGTTTTTCGTTTGTCTGTTTTTCAGATAGAATCACCACGTAGCTTTTGGAACTCATTCTGTAGGTTGGTCAGGTTGATCCTCAAACTCACAGAGATCTGCCTGTCTCTGGCCCTACCCCAGAGCTGGAGTTAAAGGTGTGTGCCACGACCTGGGTTTTTAAAATAAAATTTATTGAAGTCTACTTTGTATAATGTAAAATTCAGTGTTCATCTGTATAACCATCAATCAACTCCACAACCATTTCAACAACTACAAAGTTACTCATACTTTTTTGCTTGCTTTTTATTAATATTTCCAACCTTGGGAAACTGCTGATCTTATTTCTATCCCTATATGTTTATAGGAATCATGTTTTTGAGGGCTTAAATATTATAAAAGTCACATAATGTGTACTTCTGTATATCTGGTTTCTTCCAATTAGTATAGCCTTTGAGAAATTGAGATATATTTTAAAAAGAGCTATAGTTAAATATATATATATATATATGTATATATATATATATATATATACATACATACATACCATCAATAGACTGCTGACCTATCATGAATGAGGCTGTAGGATCAATTCTGGATAGCGTTAAAAATAAATAAATAAGCGGCTGGCGAGATGGCTCAGCGTGTAAGAGTACTGACTGCTCTTCTGAAGGTCCTGAGTTCAAATTCCAGCCACCATTTGGTGGCTCACGACCACCCATAATGAGATCTGACGCCCTCTTCTGGTGTGCCTGAAGTCAGCTACCGTGTACTTATGTATAATAAATCTTTGGGCCTTAGCGAGCAGAGTTGACTGGAGCAAGCAGGGCCGATTGGGGCCGAATGGAGCAAACAGAGGTCCTAAAAATTCAATTCCCAACAATCACATGAAGGTTCACAACCATCTATACAGCTACAGTGTACACACATAAATAAATAAATAAATAAATCTTTAAAAAAAGGAATGAATGTTTAATAAATAAATAAATAAATAAATAAATAAATAAAAGATCTAAATGAATGGAGAGACATACCAGAAATCCACCTGCCTCTGCCTCCCAAGTGCTGGGATTAAAGGCATGTGCCACCACTGTCCTGCTAGTTATCTACTTTTTAAGACTTGTTACAAAGTTTCAGTAATCAATATGCTGTGTTTGCTGTATACTATAGACAGATAATGGTGGGGTGTAACAGTACAGAGATAGGCTCCTTCATTCACAGTCAAAGGGTTTTTGTTTGTTTTTAGTGAAACAGGATCTTAGTAGTAGCTCTGGTTGACTTGAAACCTGTTTTTTAAAATGTGTTTTGTTGGGCTGGCGAGATGGCTCAGCCGGTAAGAGCACCGACTTCTCTTCTGGAGGTCCTGAGTTCAAATCCCAGCAACCACATGGTGGCTCACAACCACCCATAAAGAGATCCAATGCCCTCTTCTGGAGCATCTGAAGACAGCTAAAGTGTACTTATTTATAACAAAAATAAATCTTTGGGCCAGAGTGAGCAGGGCTGACAGGAGCGAGCAGAGATCCTAAAAGTCAATCCCCAACAATCAGATGAAGGCTCACCACTATCTGTATATGTATAAAATAAATAAATCTTTAAGAAAAATTTATTTTATGTAATGAGTGCTCTATCTGCATGTACACCTTCATGCCAGAAGAGGGCATCAGATCCCATTATAGATGAGCCATCATATGGTTGCTGAAAATTGAACTCAGGACCTCTGGAAGAGCAGACAGTGCTCTTAACCACTGAACCATCTCTCCAGGCTCTTCTTCCTCCTAGGATGGTATCAAATTCACAGTGTAGCCAGACATAACCTTGAATTTCTAATCCTCTTGCTTCCATTTCCTGGGATTACAGACATGTGCCCCTACACTCAGTTGATGAGGTGGAGATTAAATTAATGCATAGCTTTAAAATTTACTTAATGTGTATGTGTGCTTTGCCTGCAGGCATGTCGGTGCACCATGTATGTACCTAAGGCCTAGAGAGGCCAGAAGTAGGCATCAGATGGCCTGGAACTGGAGGCACAGATGGTCACGAACCAGCATGTGGATGGATGTGGGGAAGTGAATCTGGGTCCTCTGTGAGAGCAACCAGTACTCTTAACTGCTCTCCATCTCTCCAGCTCACAATGCAGGGCTTTGTGCAGACTAAGGGAGTATTCTACCAACCGAGCTACATCCTCAGCCTGCCTGGTGATTTTTAACTGGGTACTGGATGCTGTAAATTTTATGTTGCTGAGTGCTGTATTTTGATCTATTCCTTTGTAGAGTGTTGGATTTCGTTCTGGCATGTTGTAAAACACTTGTGAATGCTCTTGATCCATTCAGGCTTCCTTTGAAGCCTTATTATGGTAGGAAGACTTTGTTTTGAGATTAATTAATTCTGCTACTAATGTGTGATCTTTCTGAGGACTCAGTCCAGTGACTGATGGGTGACAAGAGCTTTTCATTAGACTATTTCTAGTCTTGTGTGAATTCCAGACATTTTTTGGCCTACTACTTTGTGACAACCCTTTTCCTGGCCTTGGGTATTTTGTTCTCCCACACAAGAGCATCAGTTCTTGGTTAATCCTCCAGCATACTGTCCTGTAGACACCTGGAGCTTTTATTTTATTTTATTTTTAAACGATGCTTGTATTTTCTCAGTACAAAGGCCTTACAAATTGCTTCCTATTTAGAACTCCAGTCTTTTCCTCTGCAGCTCAGTGGAACTCCATGCTTCGTTTGGGATCGACCTCATTGTATTGTGACCAGTCATTCCCCAAAGATATGAGGCTAGGAGCTAGGATCTCATACAATTTCTCTCTTCTCAGGAATCTGCGCTACCTGTTGTTTAATGTCTAAAATCATAGCTTGTATATTTCCTCCACATTTCTTTCCTTTTATGTTACTCTTCATTGTTAGCCATTTTTCTAGATTTCTAATTTCTTTCAGCTGGAAGACTTCTAAGGCAGTTAATTCTTCAAAACCAGACATGGCAGTCACTTACCAGGCTTTTGAGACAGACATTGGAGACCAGCATAATGAGTTCTGTAAGCATCAAATAATAATTCTCTCTTGCCTGTTATGTCCTCAGTCACCTCTATTCTGTTTCTTCTTGTGTAGAAGAACACATGATGTCCTTGTCTTGTGAAGGTGTAGGAGGGAAGGGAGGAGTGCTCAGGGGTGGAGGAGAAGCTGAGAAGTCCTGCTGAGAGCATGGGTAGGACCAGGAGGAACTGGGGTGTTGTTTTTAACAAAAAAATTTTTTAAAAAGATTTATTTATTTTTGTGTATATGAATACACTGTAACTGTACAGGTGGTTGTGAGCATCATGTGGTTGCTGGGAATTGAATTTTTTTTAGGACCTCTGCTCTCTCCAGTCGGCCTTGTTCACTCTGGCCCAAAGATTTTTTATTTATTATTGTAAATAAGTACACTCTAGCTGTCTTCAGATGCACCAGAAGAGGGCATTAGATCTCATTACAGATGGTTGTGAGCCACCATGTGGTTGCTGGGATTTGAACTCAGGACCTTCAGAAGAGCAGTCAGTGCTCTTAACCGCTGAGCCATCTTCTCTCCAGCCCCTCCCTTAACAACATCTTAAACACTAAATTTTACCAATAAAGACTCAGGAGTAGCCAGGCTGTGGTGGTGCATGCCTTTGATTCCAGCACTTGGGAGGCAGAGGTAGGTGGATTTCTGAGTTCGAGGCCAGAAACAAAAACAAAAACAAAACAACAACAACAAAAAACTCAGGAGCCAGATGAAAGCCTGCTAACTCAGAGAGGCAGAGAGAGCACTCAGATGATCTCCCTCCTCAGCCAATGTCTCAACAGGAAGCTCTCCTCTCCACGTCTCAAAATTCCTCAGACTAAATGTCTCTCCCACCTACTTCCTGTTCGTGCATGTCTCTATCCATTCTCCTGACTTCCTTTTACTCTCTATGTTTTTTGTTTTTTTCCGAGACAGGGTTTCTCTGTGTAGCCCCGGCTGTCCTGGAACTCAATCTGTAGACCAGGCTGGCCTTGAACTCAGAAATCCACCTGCCTCTGCCTCCCAAGTGCTAGAATCAAAGGCATGCGCCACCACTGCCCGGCTGGTTTTTATCCTATGATCTCTTGCTGTCAACCCAGCCTCTTGACCTAAGGTTAACTTTACTTAATTCTGTTTACAATTAACGGAATGCTCTTGAATTAAGGGTGTGTGCTACAGCTGAGCCACACTACAACTAGAAACTGGTTTTTCCAGTGATAACACAATCTGGGGGTTCACGGTGTGACCATATATCCTGTAACACTGGGGGACCTGGCTGTAATGAAAGGAGTCTAGGGCACTGGGTTTTGATAGGATGGATGGGAAAAGGGGAAACAAGGTTAGTTCATTTACAAAGCCACAATCCCTCTAAGAAGGTGAGATCCTCTCTGGTAGACTCCTGAGGCAGCTGACCCCACATTCATTCTAGCTGTGTGAGTTACAACTGCTTAGACCCTCAGGGGTTGTCAGATGGGCTCTCCCTGACTCTACAGTCAGCAACTTGGGAGGTAGGAGGGACTGACTAATACACCTTTCCTTCTCCCTGGGTCTAGAGGTGGTAGAGACCATCTGAAACCTTGCCTGTGTAGTGCACATATCTGGCCAGGCAAAGGTCTCAATGTGATAGAACACTTGGGAAGTAGGAAAATGTCCTGTGCTATATGCTTTCAATGTGAAATGTTCCCAACAGTGGCCTTGAACACTTGTTCCCCAGCTGATGGTACTGTATTGAGAGGTTGAGGAGCCATTAGAAGGTGGGTTCTACATGGCAGAAGTAGTTTGTAAGGGCAGGCCTTTGAAGGTCATAGCTCCTATGGTTAACTGTGATTCCATGCACCTCTTGCTTTGCAAACACGGCCATGCCTTCTCTGCATTGGAGGACCGAAATCCCATGAAACCATGAGCCAAAATAAACTTTTCATCTCTTCCGTTGTTTCTTCTAGATACATCTGTTCACGGACATCCCTTCTTAGGCCACCTTGGATAAAGCAGGCCTCATCTCTCCTGTCACTACAAACCACAGATCCTGATGCCATCTTGGCATGCCCCTACCTGGCACCTGTAACCAGAGAACAGTGTCCGTATTGGAATACAAGTTCCTTGAAGCCAAGGTGTTTCTTTTGTTTGTTGCTGTTTTTCTAGACCTTGCCACAGTCCCTAGAAGACAGTGGGATTCTGTAAACGATTGGCGAGTAACTTAATCAATACATCCAAACATGCCCACGGTCACAGTGATTCTTTTACAACAGCCAAAGGTCAGGTGTGACCTAAATGCCCACTGGCTGATAATAGATAAACTGTGTGGAATGTCACTTGGGTTTAACTAGGAAAGCCATTGAGGCAACGTGGGTGGATGCTGGGAGTATTTTTATTCTGAGTAAGCCAGCCACAAAACCACAAATGTTACTGATTCCCTTAAGTGGAGGACTGTAGTGGTGACATCCCTCCATCAAGGCCCTACCAGAAATCCTGAAGAAGAAAAGGAGAGTGTTTTCTCCTAGAATCTTGGCTGAAGTCAGAGCTAAGGCTGAGGCAATGTGAGTTAGGACTCAGACAGCATCTGCTACTCAGGGACTGGACTGTCTTGCCAACCCCCTCATGCTGTGATTTAAGTTGCAGCAGACAAAACCACAGAATCACAGTCATCACAGCTGGCAGGTATTGAGCCTCTTCATTTTTTTTTTTAAGAGTTATTTATTTATTATATGTAAGTACACTGTAGCTGTCTTCAGACATTCCAGAAGAGGGAGTCAGATCTTGTTACAGATGGTTGTGAGGCACCATGTGGTTGCTGGGATTTGAACTCAGGATATTCAGAAAAGCAGTCAGTACTCTTAACCACTGAGCCATCTCTCCAGTCCAAGCCTCTCCATGTTTGGAGGATGTACTCCATTATCATTGCTTCCTTCTAGATTCTTCTCTTCTCAGTGATGACCAAGTACGTTTTTAATCTGTCATTTGCCTCTTGAAACATACAGTTATGTATACAACTCTAAGTGTGAGTTTATTTTCCTTTATCTCTATTTTCCTTTTGTTTTCTTCCAATCTTGCTGATGAAGATTCTGATGCTAGTTAGAGTCTTGCCTCTTACCTTTAGATAGCCCCGCCCCAACCTCTGACACTATGATTTCTTTTTTTTTTT
>NW_022196911.1:67844101-67844587 GCF_008632895.1 Mastomys coucha | reverse complement strand
TCACTCTGTAGACCAGGCTGGCCTCGAACTCAGAAATCTGCCTGCCTTTGCCTCCCAAGTGCTGGAATCAAAGGCGTGTGCCACCACCACCCGGCGACACTATTATTTCAATCCCCCTCACCCCTTTCTGTTCTTAAGTTTCACTAAAATGTGAAACAGGAGTGGATTCTTGTTGGTGTTGTTGTTGAGACAGGGTTTCTCTGTGTAGTCCCGGCTATCCTAGAACTTACTTCTTGGTAGACCAGGCTAGCCTCCAACCTGGAGATCTGCTGGCCTCTGCCTCTTAAATGCTAGTATTACAGTATAAACTGCCACACCTGAACTATGTTCTATTTTTTTTCCTTTTTCCTTTTTTCTTAGAATTGTGTATCGTGTATGTGTGTATGTGTGAATGTGTGTATGTGTGTATGTGTGAATGTGTGAATGTGTGTATGTGTGTATGTGTGTATGTGTGTATGTGTGAATGTGTGTATGTGTGTATGTGTG
>NW_022196911.1:67843938-67844091 GCF_008632895.1 Mastomys coucha | reverse complement strand
GTATGTGTGTATGTGTGTATGTGTGAATGTGTGTATGTGTGTATGTGTGTATGTGTGTATGTTTGTATGTGTGAATGTGTGTATGTGTGTATGTGTGTATGTGTGTATGTGTAAATGTGTGTATGTGTGTATGTGTGTATGTGTGTATATGTG
>NW_022196911.1:67839815-67842865 GCF_008632895.1 Mastomys coucha | reverse complement strand
ATGTGTATATGTGTGTATGTGTGTATGTGTGTATGTGTGTATGTGTGTATGTGTGTATGTGTGTATGTGTGAATGTGAGCTGGAGAGCAACACTGAGTGTTTTCTATCACTAACATTTTTCAGACAGGGTCTTTCATTGAATGATTTTGGCTAGCTTAACAGGCTAGCAAAACCCTAGGATCCACCTGTCTCAATAGACAAACAAACAAACAAACAACAACAAAATAAGTCCAAGGAAAAACTATGTACACAGCTGCAAGCTCTTTTTTCCCTTTTAAAACATTCTTTAGGGGTTGGAGAAGTTCAATTGTTAGGAACACCGGGTGTTCTGGAACTCACTGTGTAGACCAGCCTAGTCTTGAGCTGAAAAAGACCCATCTGCCGCTGTCTGGGATTAAAGGCATGCAATGTTGTTACATTTTTTTCTTAAAGTATGATTGGGTGTTTTGTGTGCATGTATGTCTGTGTGTCATTTACATCCCTGGGACCAAAGGAAGCTAGAAGAGGGCACCAAATCCCTTGGAACTAGAGTTACAGACAGTTGTGGACCACTATGTGGGTGCTGGGAATTGGTCCCTTGGAAGAGTAGCCAGTGCTCTCATCAGCTGAACCATCTCTCCAGCTCCTGGACTTAACTGTTGAGCTCTCTTTAGTCCTTGGACTTTTTTTTTTTTAATTAAAAAACAAACAAGTAAACTAAACTTTCAGTGGATTTGTGTGTGCATATGTGTGTGTGTGCCCATGTGAAGGCATTGTATAGATGTGTCCTATCACAATGCACATGTGGAGGTCAGAGAACAAATTGTGGCAGTCAGTTCTCACCTTCCACTTGTGGGTGCTGGGAATTGAACTCAGATCATAGATGGTGGCAGCAATCACTATTACCATTGACCAGAGTCAATTCATTAGCCCTTGTTCCTCATTTTTTTTTTTTTTTTTTTTGAGACAGGGTTTCTCTGTATAGCCCTGGCTGTCCTGGAACTCACTCTGTAGACCAGGCTGGCCTCGAACTCAGAAATCCACCTGCCTCTGCCTCCCAAGTGCTGGGATTAAAGGCGTGCACCACCACGCCCGGCTTTGTTCCTCATTTTTAAGTTATCTATAGAGTGCATAAACCTCAAGACTGTCTGCCAGAGGTCTTGGCTTGGTCTCTGTTGGGTTGGACTCCAGACTAGGGTTTCCTCAGAGTGTCTATTGTGGCCTCCACCTCCTGTGAGTGATCCAATTCTGAGACAGTCTGATGAGGTTGGTGGCTTAGCTGAGGATCCAACCACAGGCACGTGGCTTTGTTTTTGTGGTGAGTTTGAGGGCTATTCTGGTTTTTATGTTCCCCAAGTGACAGCACAGGTCCCAGTGCTAGGCAGGCCCAGGCCTGAGGCCTGCTTCCCATTTGTGCCACAGCCCATACCCTGTGTTTTCAGCCTTGTTCTAGTCCCAGCCCTTGGGGTTGCTTGTCTTTCACCTTCTATCCTGTAAGAGCTTCTGCCTCTTTTAAGAAATCTCTTGCCGGGTGTGGCTAGCAACCTTCTTTGATCCTACCACTTGGGAAGTAGACACAGGAGGATTGCTTCAAGTCTGAGGTCAATCTGGGCTGTATAGCAAGACTGTCTGAAAAAAACAAATAAAAAACAAAAACAAAACAGAAACCTCTTTTTATTATTATTGGTTCTGAAACTATCACGTTCATTTGTGTCTTGTGTGTGTGGGGATGTGTGGGTGTGTATTGTTAGACACATGCCAGTGACGTGTGCAAAGGTCAGAGGTCAACTTGGGGAATTTGGTTTTTTCCTTCTACCATGGGCCCTGGGGATTGAGTTATATCAGGCTTGACGGCAAACATCTTTACCTGCCAGAGCCACCTTATCAGCCCTTTACAGACTTTATCGTATTCATTCATTCATTCATTCATTCATTCGTCTGTTTATTTATATGTATATTAGTGCAAACATGTCCCTCTCTGGATCACATATGTGTCATTGTTAACTTTTACACTCTCATGTCTATGTGTTGCAGCAGGAGGTGGCTTCAGTCTTCTTTGACCAGAATTGTGACTTTTCTACATGTGATTCAGCTTCTGCCAATCCTAGAGCTGATGTCACCCCTGCAACATTTTGTCATTATAGCTACTCATCTCAAGCCTTGTTGTCTAGGGCCGGCTTAGCCCCAGGCAAGGGACTTTGCTCTTGGTGGTACAGAGGGCTAGATCCTGGGCTTCAGGCACTTTAAGAAAGTTGTCCCCATTTCATATGTATATGAAGTCCCCTTATATCTGTAATGGGTGTGGTCATTAGGTGTTTAAAAACATGGATTGCACTTAATTCTAAACCTGCTGCTTTTCTTTTTAAGATAGGGTCTCACCCTGTAGCATAAACTGGCCTTGAACTCACGGAATTCATCTTACCTTAGCATCCTAAGTGTTAGTATCACAGCTATGAGCTACCACACTTGGACTGTGTTCTCTTTTTCTTTTCTTTTTATTTGCATGTCCTGACTGTGTGCATGTGTCCTGACTGTGTGCACGTGTGGGTATAAGCTAGAGATCAGCATTGGGCTTTCTACCAGTCTCTATTTTTTTTTTTTAGATCATGTTGGCTAGCTTGACTGGCCCGCAAACCCCCAGGATCTGCCTGTCTCTTCTGCCTGCTTCTCGCAAGCATTAGCTTTTCATGGATGCTAGAGATCCAAACGTAGGTCCTTCAGTTTGCAGGGTAAGTACTTTACCCACACTGAGCCATCTCCCCAGCCTCTATGTCCTATTTTTTCTATAATGAAATATAATTTATGTTGGACACAGTGACAGATTAATAAAAATGGCTAGTCGTAAAATAGAAAAAACAATAAAGTAATAAAATCCATCTGAATATAGCCTCTCAAAATATTTTCTGATGTTGTTCCCGCTCTTTTTGTTTACTTCTTCCTTCCCCTCATCCCGTCTGAGCACTGCCCCCACCTCCCCTCCCAGGGTCTCGTGTGCCTTGCTGTGTGGCTGAGATTCCCTCTGCTGCTATCTGTTGTGTTTAAGCTGTTTCCTTTTTTTTTTTTTTTTTTTT
>NW_022196911.1:67833826-67839781 GCF_008632895.1 Mastomys coucha | reverse complement strand
ACTCACTCTGTAGACCAGGCTGGCCTCGAACTCAGAAATCCATCTGCCTCTGCCTCCAAGTGCTGGGAATAAAGACGTGTGCCACCACCGCCCGGCTTGTTTCCTACTTTTTAATTCTTCAGCTGGCAGAGAAAAATGAACCCTATCAAGATCCCTAGACAGTTAACACTTCTTAGAGATGGCTGGCCTTGAACTCACAAACCTCCTGCCTCAGCTTCTAGGTGTTAGAATTACAGTTGAGTGTCACCACATCCAGCCCCAACCTTCTTGTTGCCAGTTGAAACCTTGGAAGTGGAAACCATGGGTGAGGGGTACTGCTGTGACAGATTAGGGCCTCTGTTTGTAAGGGACTCACAACATGGAGTCCTTTCACCTTCCAGTCTTAGGATCAAATGCTGTTGTCATGCTCTTCAGCTTACAAAGATTAGTGAGCCATGACTTGGGATCAGAGCACAGAGACCTCTACTTCTCTGAGTGGTGTGTGTCTCTGCGTGCATGCACATGTGCCAGCTGGCATGTGGGGACAGCCGTAGAATCAAGCTCTGAGCCAGGCATTGTGGTTCATGTCTCTAATCCCAGCACTTGGGAGGCAGTGACAGGTGGATCTTGGTTGAGTTTGAGGCTAGCCTGGTCTACATAGTGAGTTCCAGGGCAGCTAGGGCTGCATAGTGAGACCCTGTCTCAAAAACAAAATGGAAAAACCCCAGACCAAAACAAGAACTAACAGGAAGGAATCAGGTCCTGACTGAGGGGTGTTATTCTATAGCCAGGATTGGATTGGTGAAGGGGGAGGAGGGCAAGGGGGGAGGCAAAATCAGGGAACCCATCCAATAGCACCCGCCTCCTATCCCCAACTTTGCCTGCATCCTTTCTGTCTACCTGAGAGTGTAATGGGGACCCTGGGTTCTGCCCTCTCTATTCTGTCTTGTACACACCCTACCATCTGAAAAAAGAAAAAAAAAATCCTTGCACTGCACACACAAGGATGTCAGGGCTGGAAAGGGGGGAGGGGGAGTGTGCACAGATCTCCTTCCCGAGAGAAACACTCTCATGTGCTGGGGATAGTTCTGAGGTAGACTATTTGCCTAGTCTGTATGCACAAGGCCCTCCCCATCACGGAAGCCACCCCTCCTCTCCAATAAAGCCCTTAATCAAAACCAAAACCACAACCAACAACAACAACACAGAAAGGAGTCTAGTAGTAAAATTGCAGGGACACTTTGGCCAGGGTAGCAAGGATCACACAAGAGGGCTCCAGTGCAGTACAGTGCTCCAGTGTATACTGGGGGCTTAGAGTCTGGTTCAGGCCTCTGAGACAAGGATCTCCTACCTACCCATTGTGTAGCTCCTTTCAGGTGCTGGGTTGACTGAGAACATAAGTGTGTTTGCCGAAATCCCTGTAGCAGAGGACAGGTGCCCAGTCTCTCTCTGCCCTCCCCTGTGTGGGGCCAGCTGCTCTTTCCCCCACCCTCCCCCAACCCCCCTGCCAGTGTCAGGTTCCGGGCAGTTCCCTGGGGGAACTTTGATCTGGAAAGAATGAGAGTGACCGATCTGGCTGCTGCCCAAGGCCTAGCGGTGTCACTGAGACCTGGCCTGGGCTGCCCCTGTTACCTTTCCACTCGTGGGACACCAAGCCATTGTCATGGGTTAGGGGGCCAGCAGGGCAGCTTTCTTGCTTTCCTAATCTCCCTGTACTCATTCATTAGTCCTTGCCTCATTCACTCCCTCCCTCCCTCCGTTCTTTTCCTTCATTCGCTCATCCAACAAGCACTGTCTTGGATGGGGATTGGACCAATGAGGTAGGGTCCTGATCATTAGGGACATCCTAGTGTGGAGGCATACAACTATGTCCCGAACAGACTCACTGCTACAGAGAAACACGAGGAGTGGGGAGACAGGAGAATAGTGAGGGTACAGGTTAAGTAGGGGCTCTGGGGCCCTGGGAGATGGACAGCAATTTGTCACACAGCTTGACAAGCAGAAGGGATGCTTCTGTAGGGGGACTGGCTCAGAGACAGACGCAGAACTATGGCTGTCCCACATGGGCAGCTGAGAGAGGGACACTTGGGGCTGGTTGGAAAGAGCCTTAACTGGCTTCCTAAGGCCCCCCATGGCCAGAAAGGAGCGTCGGCCAGGGGGAGGGGTCTTTATATGGCTGGTGGGGGAGGTGGCTTGACTGTATGGTGGCACTCTTAGGCTTTCCTGAGAGGGGTTTGCATCCTCTAAGACTTTTCTTCCTAATCCCCGACTTCAGCTCCACTGAGCTCCCCCAGTGCTTCCAGGCACACCTGACCTCTATAAAGGGCTCCTAAGGACCCTGCCAGGCTGAGGCCCAGCCCCCTGCTTTGGCTTCCCCACCCCCACTACCCATTCTGACTGACATGGCCTTTTGCAGGGCTGAAAGCAGACACTGGCCGTCCTGCTGGGCCCCTAGGGAAGGCCCTGTGAGCTGGAGCCCTGCAGCCTGGCTCCTCTTGTCTTGGAGGCCACTGAGCCAGGCCCTATAAATAACCCCTCCCCCGGCCCCTTCCTTGGGAAGGGGGAGGGGAGGCAGGCTAATGTAGGGCTAGAGGGACCAGGCTTCTTTGTAGGACACTGTGGAGGGGTAGGACAAGGCTGAGGAGAAAATTGGAGCCTAGAGTTTGAGGCTCAGTCTGATCTCAACCAATGACCACTTGGCCCCTGGGTCTTGGGGTCCTCTTGGCTAAGGCATCTAGTTTGGGCTGGCAGACAGTGTGTATACTCAGAGATTGTTGGTATAAGCAGAGGGTCGAGTCTCATCCCGTCTCTCTGGACAGCTTTACAGAAGCTCTGGAGTACAGATATGAACTGTGGGTCCTTGTAGGCTAGGCCTGGCCTATTCTAGGGACCCCATCCCCAGTCCTCAGAGGCTCAGGGTGACTTAGAGCAGGTGCGTGCCTCTCCTGTGTGCTGAGGTCTTAGCCTGAGACTTGCTATCTTTGCACCTCAGACTCTACTCTTTGCTCTGGCTGGTGTTCTCAGGGTGCTGGGGCGAGGGAGTGAGGTAAAATCAGTACAGGCGCCTCCCCGGGCCAAGGGGCTAGGGCTTGGGGCTGGGACCAAGTAGAGGATCTTGGAAATGGAAAATGTGAGCCCAACAGCCTTATCTGGGCTGGAAGCAGCTGTCTCCACACCCCGAGTAACCCCTTCCTCTGTGTGTGTATGTGTGTATGTAGGTGTGAGTGTGTGTGTGTGTGTGTGTGTGTGTGTGTGTGGGTGTGGTGGGTGGGGGGTGACACAATACTGCAATCCTTATGCTTCAGGATGTAATGGGTGGTGTTTGTCCTCAGTGTAATCGGGGCCTCAGTAGAGGCCAATAGGAAATTCTTCCTGCTCTGGGGCAAGAAGCCCAGTGTTGGTCCAGGAGGGCAGAGAAGCTCAATTCTTATTCACCCCCTCCACAAACCAGGTTTTCCTTCAGAACTTGATAATACTAGAATCTCTTTAAAGAAGGTCTCACAGAACTTAGAAACTGTGCCTTCCAGAGAGACTTCAAGGTCTCAGCCAGGAATAAGATATGTGGTATGTATGTGCAAACTCAGGCTCAACCAATGATATACATGAGAACATGTAATTAATATAAACCTATGCATATAAACACACACATATCCAAGCACATGGCAATATAGGCCACATGTGTCCTCACATCTGATGTTTATACTGGTTTATATACTGCGGATCTACCTACATATGTATCTGTATCAATCTTGACGACCTATGAACAAATCTCTCTTACAAAGGGGAGCGTGGTGGAACATGCTTGCAATCCTAGCTCTTAGGAAGCAAAGGCCAGGAGTTCAAGGTTTTCTTCAGTTGTGTAGAGCATCTGAGGCCAGCTTGGATTACATGAGACCCTGTCCCAAAAGAAAGGAGAAAAAGGAAACAGAAAAGAAATTCTTCCTATAGACATGCCTCCTTACAAATATAAACGGACGCGTGTGTAAATGGTAGACTCAATAGTTCCTTCATCTTTCCTTATCATGACGCATGCACAGACAGACACACCCTCAGATGCATGGAAAAAAGATGAACATTAACTATCCATCAGGAGCTAGAAAGATGGCTCAGAGCTTGGGTGCCTCCTGCTCTCTCTTCCAGAGGTCCTGAGTTCAGTTCCCTGCACTCTCGACAGACAGGTCACTCAGAACTGCTTGAAACTTCAGTTTCAGGAGGTCAGATACCCTCTTTGGCCCTTGGGGGCGCTATACTCATAATGCACAGACCAGTTGGAGTGAGCTTGAACACACACACACACACACACACACACACACACACACACACACACAAAATTAAAAATTAAAATTCCCTTTAGTGTGTGGTGGAGTGTTCCTCAGGAGAGAGAAGCAAATTTTTAAGCAGTGTTTGGTGGAAGGGGTGGGGTTAGGGTGGGAGGATCTTTTCCCAATCTGCTAGAAGTCTATGGGTTCCAGCCTCAGTCTCCAAGGCTCTGCGTTAGGTAGAGTGGAGGAGAAGAGTGCAGAGACGAAGGAGTCTCTCTCTCCTGGGTACTGCCTGGATTCCCCCGAGGGTGATAAGACCTGGAGACTCCAAGATTTTCCCATGCTGACGCCTCTGCTACTTGAGTCCAGCTACATCTCTACCCCCTCCTTATCTCACTCCACTTGGCTCCTGAACCCAGCAGCCTGGCAGGAAAAGATAAATGGAAGCCCCACCTCCCCATCGGTATGGATCACATAACAAGGCACGGTTTCCAGCGACAGAGGGTGGATTTGGGGATTCAGGAGGACTGGGGGTTGTATATTTGCCAGGAGTGATGGGCTTCGTCCTGATGCTGACTTCGTTCATGCTTTGGGCATACGTAGCTGCAGGCCGTGTGTGAGGAGTGGGATCCAGCTGACTGCATGTACCTCCCAGGTGGAGTGCCTGTTTGCCAGGCTGTGTTAGCTGTTACGTGGGACATAACAGGTCTAGCCTGGCCTATGGCCCTCCAGCCGGAGTCTTCTCTATCAGTGGGGCTTGGGAGAACGCCAGTAAGATGTACAACCGCCTTTGACCCAGCCTGAAGTGGGTCTAAATGTGACATGGAGATTGGCTGGTGAGCCTCCACAATTCCCTGGAATGCACTTTCTCTGGGACTCATTTTAGTGACTGGTGCTCCTATATCTCTAAGGCCAGAATTTGGAAAACACCCTTGCTTTTCTGTCCCCTCTCACCCCTCCACTGTCACCCATCCAACAGTCGTGCTGGGTCCCCTCTTCCCAGACAACCTGTCATCCAATGCTTTTAAAGCACTTATTTATGGCAGTTGCTACTCTAGATGTGGAGGCAGAGACAGACCTGTGCTTTTGCCCTGTGATCTTATGTTCTATGTACATATATGCATGCACCCATGCACATGGAAGCTGGGGTGGAGTGCCACCAGGTGGGTGGGCAGAGCCTAGGAAACAAGTGGAGCAACCACAGGGGATTGGGGCTTTTAGCCAGCCTAGAGAAGAGTATTGCTTAGAACTGGCTGAATCTGATTGTGTCCTGAGAGGTGGGAGGAAAGTTCTTCAATTAGGACAGAGCCTTTCTCAGTTCTCCTTGTGTCTTCGAATGTCTTGCCCAACAGCTTTGAGCTGCTCCTCTCCTGGCCTCAGTTTCTCCACGTCAGATTTGTGCCGCTAACTTCTCTAACTTCGGGCAGGTAGGAGAACACTCCGTGGGAGGTCGGCCTCCACTTGCTTGCTCTGACATCAGGGCTGGTGAATGCAGAGGAGTTCAGCTTGATTGGTCTGCCCTCATCTCCCTCACGGCCTGGTACAGGCCAGGAGCTGTCCAGGGGAGGGTGAGACAGGGGTTTCCAAGGAGGGGTTGAGTGGAGCCCAGGGCTGGGAGCAGAACTTTGCCCCCCTCCCCCACCATCTGTGTTGGAGTCACGGTTAGGGTGGTGTTGGAGTCACGGTTAGGGTGGTGTTGGAGTCACGGTTAGGG
>NW_022196911.1:67825127-67833816 GCF_008632895.1 Mastomys coucha | reverse complement strand
TCACGGTTAGGGTGGTGTTGGAGTCACGGTTAGGGTGGTGTTGGAGTCACGGTTAGGGTGGTGTTGGTCCTCTGTCCAGGCTCAAGATGCCCGTCCCCCTCACTCCTATTTTCCACTTCCTCCTCACCTTCTTCACCCTACCACCATCCCAGGCTTATCTCTAGAAGTGATTTGACTGCTGAGGGACGAGACTGGGGGAGGGGGCAGTTGGAGGATGGGTTGAGTCCTGTTCTTTCTAACCTTCTGGCCTCAGAAGAAGTCCTGCCCCACCCTCCCAGGAAAGCAACTCTTAGGTCCTCTCATAATGTCTCAGGAAGGACCAGACAATTTAGCTGAGGTTGGAGAGTATGCCTGGGTCCTCGGCAGATCTCTACATCTTTGACTAACCACTCCTTGGGATTCCCATCTTAGAGACCCAGTTGCTCACTTTCTCCAGGATGATCAGAGAGAAGGCTGGACCCCTGATCATCTTCTACTCTCAACACCTCCATCCTCTACACACCCATCCTATGTAGCTGCCCAGAGGCATACTCAGGAGGTCAGGGACTAACCTGTCTGGGTCCTTCTCAGGCATCTTCTGCTTCCCTGGGTTGGACTTCTCTGATTCCAGGGCTCAGACCTGTAGGGTGGGCAGCCCTATCTGGGGCATAAGCCCTCGTAGTGGCCCCTCTCCTGGGCTCTATCAAAGATTCCACCCGGAGAAAGAATGCAAGGAGTGGTTTGGCTCACCCTGTCCAGACGGCTGCTTGGAACACACACACAGACATGCAACATGCACGCCTTTTGGCACTTGACTTTCCCATGAAATAATTGCTGGAAAGCTCCTTGGATTAGGTAACCCAGAGTTCCTTCCTGTCTCTCCTCGGGGGAGGGGACCAGCCCTGAGCATCTGTTAGGCTAACCCAGCTCCTGGGGAAGGAAAGGCCAGTCTAGGAGGGTGGGGGGGGGGCTCCCAGACAACCTTGGAAGCAGAACACTATGATGAGAACAAGCCTTTGAGCCTGCTTCCTGTAGATCATCTCACTAAGTCTGTCCAGTCTTTGAGCCACGTTCCATAGCCCAGGCCCAGAGAAAGCTAATTAGGAAGGAGAGCCTTTTCACACAGAGAATGAGATGTTTCCGTCTTTATTTTAAATGCTTACAACATCTATCATACTGTTATCCAAAGCAACAATTGCCTCCATCCATCCTTCTTTGGAGGTATTTGGGGTTTCTAGGCTTGGAAAGGGGACTCTCAGGAATAAGAGGAATACTGGAGAAAAAAAGAGGTTTGAAGGTTGGCAGGTGGATAGAGGTTCTTGACTGAGCGTGAGGAGGAGGGGGTGGCAGTGCACATCTACTTACTTTTTGAAACCAAGGCTGCTCATAGTAAGATTTAGGAAATTGGGCCCCAATTTTCCTGTTCATCCTCAGCCTTTCTTAGATTTCTGAACCGGAGGCCTTTGTCATCCTGAAGTTTTCACTGGCCACTGATGGGGAAACACACACACACACACACACACACACACACACACACACACACACACACAGTAGGCCTGGGAGGATAGAAGGGGTATTTTATATTTTACCATCTACATCACTCTTTCTGATCTCAGAACTGGTGCAAGAAATCCCAAACAAAAGTGTTACAGGTGGGGGGCTGAAGTGCCGGCTCAGCAGTTTAGAGCGATCTTTTGCTCTTTCAGAGAAGCCCCAGAGCTCGGCTCCCAGCACTCACATGGTGGCTCACAACTATTGAAAACTCCAGTTCTAGAGGATCCTGACACCACCTTGTGATTTTTTTTTTTTTTTTTTTGGTGGGCACCACATATGCTGTGTAGATGCAGACAAAACACTCACATATAAAATCAGATAAATATGTTTTTAAAAAAGTCTCACAAGTGAGTATTTGCGAACTGGATGGTACTGGTGGTGACTGGAGATGCCTACAAAGGTGAGTCAGAGCGGTTATGGTGTGTGTGTGTGTGTGTGTGTGTGTGTGTGTGTGCAGTTGCTGCGGTTCCCTGAACAGGCAAAGAGTCCCAAGAATCCCAACCAAAGTGGACCTACAGGGAATGTATAACTCTCCTGGTTGTCGTTCCTCGAGTAATGTCCTTTCGAGGGTCTTCTCCCAAGATTTTTCCCCGGGCTGTACACCACTTCTCTGGGGTCAAGGGGGTATGGGACTCCTTACTCCCCCAGGGATCCACATCCCTGCAAAGCAGAGAGGGTGAGCTCTCAACTAGTGCCTCCGGGGGCCAGGCATCCCGCACCCGACTGGCGAGTCCCCAGGGGCGGGGTGTCCCGGAGCGGGCTGTCCCGCCCCCTCGGCCCCGCCTCCCCACTCAGCGCCCAGTCCTGGGACTCTAGGGGTCTGCCCCGCCCTGCTCCCGCCCCTCCGGCCGCCCCTCAAGCTCAGCCAGCCACGGCCCGCCAGTCGTCGTTAGGAGCTGCAGATCTCTAGTCGTCTCCCGCGTTCTGCTGGCTGTCCGATCGGTGCGCTCCGCTCGCCCATGGAGCCGACCCCCGACGCCGAGGAGGCGCACACGGTGCGCGAGGCGCTGGGCCGCTACGAAGCGGCTCTGGAGGGTGCGGTGCGTGCGCTGCACGAGGACATGCAGGGGCTGCAGCGCGGCGTGGAGCGGCGCGTGGCAGAGGCGCTGCGCCTGGCCGGCCCGTTGGCTCGCACTGTGGCCGAGCTGCAGCGGGACAACCAGCGGCTGCAGGCGCAGCTCGAACGCTTAACGCGCCAAGTGGAGGCGCTGGGCTTGGCGACTGGTGTATCCCCTGCACCCGGCACGCCCAGTCCCCCTCCTGCGGCCACAGTTACAGACCGCGCCCCCCGCCTGGGCACTGCACGCTTCTCCAGTCATGCCACCTTCTCCCTGTCCGGTCGAAGCCCGGTGAGCCCCGGGGGTGGGGCGCGAGGGGTGTGAGCGACTAGGAGCGTGCCTGGGGGTGTAGGGTTGGGAAGTTGGTGCCGCCCATCAGCTCCGAGTGCGTGCGCTAGCGAGCGTCCTCTAGTCTGAGAGCTATACCTCCACCTGCCGCTGGGACTTGGTAACCCGGATTACATTTAGTTCTCCAGAGCTGGAAAGGACAGGAGAAACATTGTTTTAGTAGGCCCTCTGCACCTGTCTTGCACCTCTCCTTTCTTTGGATCCGGGTGTTGTTTTTGCCTTGAGATCTGCCCTCTCCCATTTGTCCCATGAGTTTTAAGAGTTTGGACACCGAGGTTCAGTCTTTTGAGAGTTGCAAGTTGGAATGGTCAGCGACCTCTACCTGCCCCCTTTACTGGTTTTGTTCACACGTCCTGTGTGCTGCTTCACTGAGGCCTGACCGTTCCGGTTGTAGATTAACCCCGATTAAGCTGCGTGTGTGTGTGTGTGTGTGTGTGTGTGTGTGTGTACGTACGCGCGCGTGCGCGAGCGCGTATGTACGTGAACGCACTCTGGTCCGGACTGCTCAGCAACTGTTTGGGAACTCACATTGCAGAGGGCAGTCCCTTTACTGGAAACGGCGAGGGGGAACTGGCCTTTAGCTGTGTCTAGATTTCTGGGGTCAGTAACTGGGCAGAAGCTGGTGTGGACCAGTCTTACTACATTGGTCACGACCTCCTAGGGTGGCAGAGGCTGGTTAGAATGTTTTCATGGTGTGTGCAGTGGCCCTTAGGTGGGAATTTCCATCCTGATCCGGAATTTGCTTGGGGGAGGCGGGGGGAGGGGGATGCGTTTCAAGGGCCAGGGTCTGAGTATACTGCATCTGCCCCCCCCCCCCCCCCCAGCCCCCCACCCCCACCATCTTGGTGTGTTCCCAAGGCCCTTAGATCTACTGTGGGCCTCAGCAGGAGGACATCAGATAAGTCCTTGTCCCTGGAGGTCTCTCAGCCTGGGTGGAGGTGACCCCAGACTGAACAGTGGCAAAAGAGTGAGCACAGATGTCCTGCTCCAGACTCTGTCCCGTTTGCACTGGGTATTTGAGGAGGGCGTGGTGATGGAAGCTCTGCTCTTGCTGTGTCTGTTGCGAATGGGAACACTCACTCTGCATGCTGCCTCAGAGTGGCCAGAAGTGCTCACAAGCCAGAGTGCAGCCTTCAGGTGTACGAGGAAGGCCCTCCAGGTTAGCAGAGAAACTGGGCTTCGGGGATGGGGGCAGAACTCCTGGTGTTCCAGTGTTCCACACGAAGTGTCTAGAAATATGGGAACACTTGAATCTGTCCTATGAGTCTGCATGCCTGTAGTCTAAAACTGCTACTGGGAGTGTCACATGTGCCAAATACATTGTGCCTTCATTTGCTGCTGAAGTTTTAATATCTATTTGTAACTTGTGAAGGCAGCTGTTCAAGTTTAAGAAAAGCAATCTGAGTCCCGTGGGGATTTGTACATGCGCGAGTGTGCATGTGTGTGTGCGTGTGAGAGTATGCATGTGTGTATGTGCGTGAGTGTGCATGTGTGTTTGTGTGTGCGTGCTTCTCTAGCTGTGACTTTTGTAAGTGGGAATTTGCCATTACTCACCAGGTAGAGGAATTGGGGAGCTCTGTGGGAAGGAGCTGGGCCCTCCTTGATCCTAGCACCTACTCTTCCTCAGGGATGTATGGTGGGTTAGAGGGTGACTGGAAGAGTTTGTGACTCTTCCCTGGGAGATGTGAACAAACATCTCTCCCCTCCAAAGATGTACCCAAGACTGGCTCGGTGAGCTAATTAGTTTATTGGGGTTATTTACAGGAGCATGGGTAACTCAAAGGCCTCTGTAACATCAAAAGCCCACACTAGCAAGGGTGGTGCCTCCTACAGCTGCACCATGTGCAGGCAGCTCCACCAGTCTTCCCTCTCCATCCGCTGTTTCATTGTTTCACTGTTCATCTAACCTCAGGGAGGGACCTGGTGAGTCTTGTAGCTTTCTGAGTTTCCAAGTCGTCCCCCCCCCCCGTGTTCAGTGAGTTTTCTGAGTTTTATGAGCCCCCCCCTTCCCTCTGAGAGGGAATGTCTCAATTCTAAGGAATTAGGCCCCGTAGGCAACTTAACTGTGATGGTCCGAGCAGAAGGGATGAGTCAGGTGAGCTGCCTGGGACAGGAGCTCCAGAGTAGGAGTCAGCAGACAGGGTGCTCTTTGGACATGAAGCAGAGGTAGAGACTTAAACTGGGGGAAACTTGTGGAAGAGGGTCAGCAAGGATGCTCTAGTCTCTTGGAACTGAGGACAAAGGCTGAAGAGAGCGGCACACTAGTCTGAGGACCTGAAAAAACATTCTGGGGCAACAAGTAGCAACTGTAGCTGAACTTATGGGTGGAGGATGGCCCTTCTCCAATTGGACCAGAGGGCCTAAGGCTAATTAATTACCCTTGCCTGACCCCCAGAAGTACTCCTCACAGGAACACCCACACAGGCTCTGAGCTAGTTTGTGGTAGTGAGTACTGTTTGTCTACGAACAAGGATGGTGGACAGAGTCCCAGATAGGTGCTTGAAGGAGGGCTGTCTGGTTTTTCATAGTCTGTGTCTGTGGCAGGGGCCTTGGTGTGAGGGTCCCATCCTGTGACTCCAAGCCAATGGCGGCTGCCCCTCTTGGTTTGTAGCCAGATCTTGTGGAGATAGGTATTGTACCACCCACCTATATGGGGACTAGAGGTGGGTTGTACTCAGCATGTAAATGTTCGGAAGGGGTTGATCAGTTCAGTCACTTTTGAACACACAGACTTTAGAAGCATGTGCCTAGGAGGTGGTGAGATGGTCCTGAAGCCTTGGAGGGAGAGGACAGATAGGTCAGTCTGATGAAATAACTAGGGAGGACGCTCTGCAGGAGGGCTAGGGACAAACCCTTAGCTTAGAGCTGACAGGAGATACTCTGAGACATCTGCTCTCAGTTAGGCCTCAGTTTCCCTGCTTTTAAACCAAGGCTTGAGGAGGCTGGGGTGATGGTGGGGGTGGAGAGATTGCTCAGTGATTTGAGAGTGCATGCTGCTCATGCAAAGGACCTGATTTCCATTTCCAGCACCCATGCCAGGCAGCTCACAATTGCCTGTAACTCTAGCTCAGGGGGGGGGGATCAAATCCCTCTGTCCTCTGCAGGCACCTGCACCTCACCCCATGCATATAATTAAAAGTAAAATAATAAACCAAGGGAGATTGTCTCAGCTCCTTTGGGCCCAGTGCAGTGAGCAGGCTAGGCCATTAGTGCCCAGTTGATCCGGTTAACAAAACCACTGCTGTTGTTGTCTGTCTGAGAGAAGGGAACTGGGAGGCTAGGATCCTGGGGTGGCTGGCTGCAGCCTGAGGTCAGACCTGGGCCCAGGCGGCTGGCAGTGCATTGCTCCCTGGAGATGTCATCCTCGGCTAAGCTGGAGCTGCTGGCTCCCCACTGGTCAAAGCAATACAGTCCCTCAGTAATAACTTCCAAGAGCCGAGTGTCAGAGGCCCCATGGTGAGAGAAAGCAGACTCACCTTATCTGCTTGCCTTTCCCAGAGCCAGTGTGATAAGGGGGCTTAATCCTTTGGGGAGACGTTTGGATCGAGTACTCTAAAGCTGTGGTGTGAGTGGAGATGGTCTGGGGCAGCCATTTTAACTATCCTAAGGAGGGGTTCTGCCTTGTGTGGGTTGCCCAGAGCCCACGTATGAGCTCCTGTCTCCCCCGTGGATCAGTCTGGCAATGCTATTCCTTCCCTCAAAAGAAAAAACAAAGCTTTCCAATAAGAGGGTCTCATCTTTCAGTCCCCAAAGCCACATTTATCTCATCCCCTGCCTCCCCCTCTGAATTCCCCTGGCTCCCTCACAAGGCACCTCACGTCTCTAAAACAGAGAGCTGAGACAGGAGACTGTGGGAGGAGGAGGCCAGCTCAACAGGACCCGCCCCCATCCCTGTGGCTCAATTGGTGTAAGCTCTTAGTGGGCTCCCCAAGCCATGCAGAGCAAGACAGTGGCTACGTGGGGAACAGATCAGTAGCCTCGGCATGGGCAAGGGCTTAGGACGAGATCTTGCTCCTGCCCAGCTAGGCTCAGCCCTTTTCCTTTTGTGGCTTTGTCATCTTGTGAAGGTCCCACTGGGTGTTCATCTCAGGCTTTATGCCTTCCTGCCATCTGGCTAAGATGCGCCTAGAGGGACTTATCCCCTGGGATATAACACTTGCTATGAGTTATCTTCTGCAGGGACAAGGTGCTTTGTGGACAGAGCTCTGGGTGACAGGGAAGAGACCCCTGGCCTCAAATGTTAACTTGATCACTGTCTACAGCCATTGTTTAAGTTTGAGAACCTCCTTCTCCTACACCAGGTTCTGTTCCCTCTCTGTTTAGTGATGGATTAGAGCTTATTTTACAATAGTCCCTTGGCCTGAAATGTAGCCGAGCCCCTTTTCCAGGCCAGAAGTGGTTGCAGTTTTGGGCTGGAGGAGTCCGGAGGCAGGGGAACCTGGGAATATTGGCTCAGCCCTATATCTGACCCTGCTCTCTGTAGAGACCCCTTAGCAGGAATCTGGCTTGAGATCCTGATCCTAAGATGTAGAAGCTACTTGTGTCTGGTTCACTGGGGTACTGTTGGGGACGGGGGTGTGTGTGTGGGGTAGAGACTCGTAATGTGCAGCGGCAGGTGTCGTTGTAGATACTTGCATTCCTGGGAAAATGATTTCACCATCAGTTTGCCCTTTGAGGCCCTTGTCTAGACCTGTGGAACCTGTTAGACAAGAGTGGGGTGGGTCAGGGGGGGGGATACAGAGACCCCAGAGCTGCTGCTTGGCCTCTGGGACCTTGGAGGATGGGCTTCTAGCTGGAAAGGCTGCTTCTCTTTCTGCTGCTGACTTAGCACTAAGGCTTCTAGAGGTGCCCTTCCCCGCAAGTTCTGGAGTGCAAGGGGCATCAAATATCTTGTGATCCTGAGGGTGGGCTTGCCTCTCCCGCCTTCCCTCTTATCAGAAATTGAGGGGGAGTCTCCTGTCTAAATGCCAGGGGCTCTGTCCTCTGTTGCCTCCCCAGGACCCTGCCTTACAGATGGTTGCCTCACTCCACCAGAGTGTGTTAGCCTATTGGGGTAGCCCTGCCTCTTCATACTGGGAAAACAGGGGTCCCCTTCCCTGGCTCCTCACATGATCAGGCCTTGCCAGTTAGAGGAGCATCTGTATGAGAGGCCCATAGATTCCCTCCCCCAGCTTGCCCCTTGCCCTGCCCTCCATACCTCTGATCCAGTTTCTGCCACCACCACCAGTGACCTCTCCTTGGCTAAAACACAAAGGACACATTTTCTCATCTTGACTTTCTTTTCCTTGACCTCAGGCTCCCTTTGGGCAAGCTTCCTTCCCTGGCTCTCTCAGCCTCCTGCTGGGTCTCTTCCCACCTCCCTGGCTGCTCTGCTTTCCTGGCTGAGAGCCTTCTCTCCTTAAGATGCAGGTGCTTATCTGCAAGGCTCCCCGGAGGTGGTGGAGGCCATCAGTGTTTCTTTCCTTGTTTTACACTAGGTCTCAGATATGCTACCTGATGTCCCCGGTGCCTCTTACACCATCTTCCCAAAGTTGAAGACTTGGCCCACCCCTTCCCAATAATCCTCATCAGACTTTCATGTTACTCAGGCCTGGGTTTTGAAGAGGTTTGGCATCCTCCCTCCCTCCCTCCTCCCTTCCTCCTTCCTTCCCTCTCTCCCTCCCTCCTCTCCTCCCTCCCTCTCTCCTTCCCTCTCTCCCTCCCTCCTTCCCTCCTTCCCTCCCTCCCTCCCTCCCTCCTTCCCTCCCTCC
>NW_022196911.1:67818056-67824984 GCF_008632895.1 Mastomys coucha | reverse complement strand
TCCTTCTCTTCCTCCCTCCCTCTCTCCTTTCCTTCCTCCTTCTCTCCCTTCCTCCCTCCTCTCCTTCCTCCCTCTCTCCTTCCCTCTCTCCCTCCCTCCTTCTCTCCCTTCCTCTCTCCTTCCCTCTCTCTCTTCCTCTCTCCTTCCCTCTCTCCCTCCCTCCTTCTCTCCCTTCCTCCCTCCTCCCCTTCCTCCTTCTCTCCTTCCCTTCCTCCCTCCCTTCTTCCCTCCTTCCGTCCATCTCTGCTCTCTCTTGACAGCCATTTTCTTTTTCCTCCAGAGTATAGAACTCTTGCCCTTGGCTTTCTCACATCTTTGCCCCATAATTCCTCCCTGATTCTCCCTCAGGGGCTGTGGACTTGACTTGTTATCTGTCTCCTTTAATGCTACCTTGGCTGGCTTCTGAAGTGTGCTCCTAAATCATGCTGCTGGCTCCCTGTTGAAGTCCAGACAGGCAGGGAGCTTGAGCTGCAGCATCGTGTGGGAATCACAATACTGGGGCCTTTATGCCTCTCTGCTCTTGTTGTCACCAGCCGGTCCCCTGGGAATAGCTTCTGCCATCGGGTGCCTAGCACACTGAGGGCCTGATTTGGGTGCATTGGTTGGAGAACTCTTTGCCCCTGGGGGGCGGACTGCCTGAGGTGTCTGCCACAAGCTGACTCAGTACCATCAGTGTACCTGATGCTCAATTCTCACCTTGGATGGATGGACAGGCACCTCCAGACCTGGCTAGAGGAGGTCCCTGATTCCCAGGGACAAACTGTCACCTGGGAAGCTTGTAGATGAGAGGAGCAGCCTGGAATGATCTGGGACAGGCACAGCCAACCAACCACTCAAGCTGTCTAGGATGGAATTTGAGCAGAACTCCAGGTTAGGGACAGCTCTGTCTCCCTTTGCTAGGTTGATTGCCCTAACCTTAGTGTCACAGGCATTCTAAGCCTGTCACACCTTTGCTGGAGAGAGGGAGGATAAGGCTAACATCTGTAACATGGGCCCGATGTTTGTTTGATGGCCAAATTCCATTTGCAGAGCTTGCCCCTGCTCTTGATCTGAGATCTAGAGGAGGTGGGCTGTGACCCAGGCCACTTGGTGAGTCGGCATCTCGGCCAAGATCCCAGGATTTCCCCTGGGATCTTGTTCCTGTGCCCCAGACCTACTGTGGCCCTGGAGGGTGTGTAGAGCCAGCCAGATCTGGACACACTATATGTCTGGGGATATCTTATGTTGCTTTGTCTGGCAGAAAAGCCTCAGGGTGACTTGGATCCATGTCCCTTTCCGTCCCCAAAAGAACTTGCACCTCTCCCTATCTCCTTCTTCCATGTGGACAGTCCTAGCTGTGGGGGACAGGGGTCTAGTCCTTCCATACATGATCTGGTGTGTGTGTGTGTGTGTGTGTGTGTGTGTGTTTGTGCTCGTGTGCGTGCATGCTCACTCTTAGGAACTTGCAAACTTGATCTTTATCCTCAGCCTTCTTGGGCTGGGGGATGAACCTCTCAGGGTTTGGGAGTCCCCGGAGTTAGGTGGGTACATTGCTTACCATTGTACCTTCTGTGCGATCCTTTCTTCCCCAAGTGAGTGAAGTTTTTGCCACCAGAACCAGCAGGAATTTTGGGACGTGCCTTTGGGGGGGTGCAGTGGATGGGCTTTGGGATGGGCATCTGGCTCCCACAGACAGGGTTCAATAGTGTTGGTGCCTCTACAGAGCGTGGAACATGATGAAGCCAGTGACCTTGAGGTGAGACGAACTTCAAACTCATGCATCATGGAGAATGGACACCAGCTGGATTCAGGTAGGAGCCTCCCTAAGGCAGAAGGGAGGGTTGCTGGGTAGATCTGAGGTTCAGGCCCTCAGCCAGCCATCTGTGCCAGCCATCTCTCAGCTTTGGGGCAGGTGCTTCAGGCTGAACTCCACCAAGAAGAGAGGCTGTAGGGGAACATCCTCATTTAGTATGTAGTAGAACTCTTAAAATACAGAGAGCCTGGTGCACACACCTTTAATGTACTCAGTTCTCAGGGGGCAGAGGCAGGCAGATCTCCGTGAGTTTGGAGGCCAGCCTGGTCTACATAGTGAGTTCCAGGACAGCCAGAGAGGTACATGGTGAGACCCTGCCCTGAGAAGACAAAACAAAACAAATAAAATACACAAAGAAATGGGAGTTCAAGGAAGTGATCTTCCCTGTTTCTGGAAGAAAGCAAGCAGAGGCGGAGAAATTGTCTGTTCATAGAAGTGGGTAGAATGGCCCGAGCTGGTTCAGGGAAGTTGAGGAGACTCAGGTCTTAGTGGTGCAGTAAGATATACGCAGTAATGGAGGTAAGGGAGGCTGGAGTGGTCAGAAGGCTTCCCGAAGGAGCCGGGAGCCATGCTCAGAGATGCAGGAGTCCTCTTGGACTGAATGTGGGGGAGTCTGAGATGTCTGTGGTCGCCATAGCTGCCATACCCTTGTTGTTCATGTGTCACAGGTCCAGCCAATGGATCCTCCGAGGTCCAAACCTCATCAGCCCAGGAGCCCCCTAGGCCACGCCCTGTGAGCCTCTCCTTGCGGATGCCCCACCAGCCCGTCACAGCTGTCACCCGAGTCTCCGAGAAATTCTCTGGGGAGACCTCAGCTTCAACTCTGTCACCCACATCAGCTGCCATTGTGGGGGCCTTCACCCCAAGCCCCAGTGAGGCCATCAGCCCCTGGACTCCGAGTCCCACGGGTATGACAAGGGGGTGGTATGGGGGCCGATCCCACCTCAGGTGGGTGAGAGAGGACGGGGCTTGGGTGGGGGTTGGCAGGAGACTCAGGACACCCAGGTCAGACCCCTGTCCCAGGGGACCTGTCCTTACCACAGTCCTTTCCAGAGATGCCATTAAGTGGGGAGTTTCTGGCAGCCTGAGATCATGGTTACCTTGTATATTTGATACAGTCCCCTCTGCACTAGCCCGTCTTTATTGGGCCTGTGTCTTATCCTAGCGTATGACTTGGGCTGCCGCTGTCCTGGCTTCTCAAGGAAGGGTTGGGACAGTACTTGGTCACACAGTGTTGGAGACCCTGGGTTTTGTGCCCTCAAGAGCGGGTGATGGGGGGATGGGGGGAGGAGTTGGAAGGACTTCTTGGATGTCACCATCCTGAGATAGTGCCTACTGAGCCCTAGATCTTGCTGGTCTACCAAGTGATGCCAAGTCTGCTGTTTCCGTCTTTCCTTGGTCTTGTAGAGAAAAGTTCTTCTTTCACTCGGTCTTTATCTGGCTCTGGGTACGGAGCAGTGACGGCTGGCAAACGCAAGGACAGGTGAGTCTGTGGCTGCAAAGGCTGCTCTGCCCGGGACCTGAGCTGCAGGCGTCTCTCTGGGCTGACTGTCTAGGGAGACACTGTAGAACTAGAGCAGCAGGCTGGCAGGCGCAGGCGCAGGCGTGGTGGGGGTGGTGAGGGGGTGGAGGGGTGGGGGTTGGAGCTGAGGAGGGAGGTGACCATGGTTGGTATGTGGAGGCTTGGTTGCTGCCTGGCTTCTCTTTAACCTTCAAAACAAGTCTATTAAAAGGTGTCTAGTGTGTGTTGGGCAGGGATGGAGTGACGTGGGGAGTGGGGGAGTCTCAGCCTCTCTGGGAGGAAGGTGGACAGGGTGACATTTGACTCAATGTTTTCTGTTATGGCTGGGGGAACCTCTGAGTGAGTTATTTGGTACCCTAGGAAGAGCAGGTGCCTAGACAGGCTCAGGGTTAAAAGCTAACTTTGGCTGGCTAAGTAGATGTGAGGATGGGGGAGGGGTAGCAAGATAGTTTTTTTTTTTTTTTTTAAATAATAAAAGGGGAATTGTGACTTCCTGGCAGATTGTTGCAGGGGGAGAACAAAGAGGGTCCTATCTAGACATGGTGGAGGAAGGGGCCTGGTCTGGCTCTGGCCCCTTGCCCTCCCCAGGCATTGACACTTGCCGAGGGCTGGTAGTTGTGCCCTGAGAGGGGGCCACTCTCCCTCCCTAGTTGGGTGCACTGGCCAGGTATGCTACCAGCTGTAGTTCAGTGCAGAAAACCTGCAAAACCAGTTGATCCCCGGGCAGGTGGGACTTGCTCCCCCACTGCTCCTCCGGGGGTCTAGGGGTCCCCGATATGTGTAAGCTGTCTGCCTCACTGTCTCATGCACACTCGCTCAGAATGGGTGTTCCGCCTGGGACCCAGGGGAGCGCCTAGCGAGGGCCGCTTGGTTCTGTGTTCCTGACATCGTGATTTTCTCCTCAGCCCTCCACTGGTGACCCCACCACAGTCACCCCCGTCCTCGCAGCCTCCAGCTATGACTCAGGCCCCTCGCCAGGGAGAGCGTCGCAGGGAACTGGTGAGGTCGCAGACGCTGCCTCGTACCTCGGGGGCACAGGCCCGGAAGGCGCTGTTTGAGAAGTGGGAGCAGGATACAGCGAGCAAGTATGGATATTCCACCCTTAAGCCAGTCCAATGAGCTCCCAGAGCAGGCCCAACCATGGCCATGGTCATTCAGCCATAGCGTAGCGAGGCTGGGCCCTGACTATTTCCCAGTGGGATGTTCCCAAGATCAGGTCTCTCCAGCAGAGGTCAAGGTCAGGGCTGTTTTACAGAGCTGACTGAGGGTGAGAAGTTCCTTTTTGTAGGAAGAAGAGGGCTGTGGGGCCAGGCTACTGAGAGATGCTCCCCTCCATTTGCAGGAACCCCAGTCTTCTGCTCCCTCAGTGTTCCTAGGGTGTCCTTGCCTCTGAATAACTGCTTCTTCATTTTCTGGGCATGACCTGGAAGTCTGGTCTTGCTTGAGGATGGAAGCAATGACACAGTGGGACCCAGGGGCTCACCAGTCACTCCCTATTAGAGATGAGGCTCTTAAATTGCAGCCTCCTTTGCAGATTTATGTGAGTGCATGGTATTGATGCTCATGCTTCTGGGATGATACTCAGCTCTAGTTCAAGAATCAGATCCAGGAAGCTCCCACTGCCCCAGCAACTTGCTCTCCAGTACTACCCAAGCCAAGAAGGAAGGCGGGATGAAAAGAACGGAAAGGGTGTTCAGGAAGAGGGTTAGGGGTCCATGCCACCCCGGTCCTCTCTCTCAGGATTACCCAGTGACCTCTCCTTCCTGTAGCGATACTCACAGGGGTGCTAGAACGTTGGGTGTGACTAGGAGGCTGCATGGGCTGATGGGTGGCACTGTGATGTGACCACAGCTGTAGCATATGGGTTGAACACTGACACAGAAGGTGTAGGAACGTTCTCTTCATTGGCTTCCACAGCAGGCTCGCCCTCTCTCCACAGGGGCAAAGGTGAGACCAGGGCCAAACTAAAGAGGTCACAGAGTTTCGGTGTGGCCAGTGCCAGCAGCATCAAGCAGATCCTGCTAGAATGGTGCCGCAGCAAGACTGTGGGCTATCAGGTGAGGGGGCTGAGACAAGCCAGGTCTATTGGCTGCCCTTGACTTGCTGGCAGGGCAAGATCCTTCCAGGCTGGGGAGGGATGGGAGCCATGGAGCTTATGTCTTCTGAGTGGTACCCAAGCTACCCAAAACACATGCTTGGAAATTCGACCTGAGCAGACTGATGTAGTGCACCTTAAGAGGTGAGCTTCAGCGTGGTTTGCTGTTCAGTGGGTTGGGACTGGAGAATCTGCGCAGAGTTGAATTAGGTGTCAGGAGTGGGGTTCCTGCTGACCTCTGCTTTCTCTGCTTGCAGCATGTGGACCTGCAGAATTTCTCCTCCAGCTGGAGTGATGGGATGGCCTTCTGTGCCCTGGTGCACTCCTTCTTCCCTGATGCCTTCGACTACAGTGCCCTGAGTCCCACACAAAGGCAGAAGAACTTTGAACTGGCCTTCACCATGGCCGAGTAAGTATAGCAGCTCCCCGCTTGACTGCTGGTCTCAGCCTAGACCCTGAATACAACTTCTGCCCTGGTTAAGATCAGGGCACACAGACAGCTTGCCAGTGACCTTAGGGACCTTGAGGCTATCCAGTCTTTCTCTTATCTGAATGGGAAGACTGAGGCTGATGAAGGATGTGCCTGGAGTCACACACAAACAGCTCAGGGTTGGAGCTGTTTCTGCTCTTCCTGCTTCCTTGCTGGGTGCTCAGCCTTTGCTGTACCGTTTGGGAAAGCCGCCACTGACAGAGCCCAAGGGCCGGTGGTTCAGGAGCACTGTGTGCATCCTCCCAGGCCGGTGTCAAGGTCCTCAGGGGGAAGCTGGGATTGCCTGGTGCATTTGAAATTTAGATTATGTTTCCCTAAATACTGTCATAGCATGGGCTGTGGAGTTACCTCTGGCTTTAGGCTTGTTTTCTGCTATTGTAACAGAACGTTAGAGGCTAGGTGATTCATAAGGAGGTTTACTTTGGCTCCTGGTTCTGTAGGCCGTGCATTCAGGAGCCAGGTGTTGGGTCTGCTTGGCTTCTCATGAGGATTACATGCATGAAGTGTTCATGATGAAAAGTTGAGGACCACATGCCACCTGTGTCGGCGAATGGTGGGAGTGGGGGGGGGAGGGACGATGACAAAGGGAGCTTGGTGCTTTATAACAACCTCTTCTTGGGATAACTTACCCATTCTTGTGAGAAGCTCATTAATCCCTTCATTGGGGTGGATTCCTGATGATCTAAGTGACTCTTAAAAGCCCCACTACCTTTCAACACTATCATAGCAGGGATCAGGCCTCAACATGTGTCTGGGTGGGGGCAAGCCATATTCAAACCATGACACTTGTCTTGTGTGTCCCACTCATAGGGAGAGGATCTGGGGGAGGGGAGCCTCTGGGATCAGGATATGCTTGGAAAACCCGTTTGGGATCTGGTTTTTGGCTAAGAGCAACCCTCAGATCATGAGAGTTGTCAGGACCTGGTGGGTCACAGGTGTGTGTATTCCAAGCTGGGCAGGGCGTGTATGCCAGGTGGGCAGGGTGTGTATTAATTGCTTTTTTTTTTTTATTGCTATGACAAAATATCT
>NW_022196911.1:67805085-67817709 GCF_008632895.1 Mastomys coucha | reverse complement strand
TTTTCGAGACAAGGTTTCTCTGTATATCCCTGGCTGTCCTGGAACTCACTCTGTAGACCAGGCTGGCCCTGAATCAGAAATCCTCCTGCCTCTACCTCCCAAGTGCTGGGACTAAAGGCATGCACCACCACCACCTGGCCATATTTTCCTTCTCATTTGGTACAGGGACCTCAGCCCGTAAGACGAGCCATCCATTTAGGATGGGTCTTCTTCTCGTCTCAATTAAACCTCTCTGGAAACGTTCTCACAGACACACCCAGAGGTGTGCGTCCCTGCTAATTGTAAATCCAGTCAAGTTAAGGACAGAGGAGAACAGTCATGGGGTGTGTTTCTTTTAAAGACTCTTTCTGAGGGTATGGGCAGGAGTGTGAGAAGGGGCAGGCACCACGGATGGGACAGCACCCTCTCAATAACCGCACTGCCTCTCAGTACCATTATATTAAGGACCGTGCCTCGGTGAGTTTGGGTAAATACAAGCCACATTCAAACCCTGGCCCCTGCCTTCTTTGTATCACTCCTGGGGGATGCATTGGGGGAGAGTGCTATAAGCCCTGGGCCTGCTGTTGCTGGAGCTGTCTGCCTGAGAGGAGCTAAGCCATGGACTCGGGGATGCAGCCAGCTCACTGTGACCTGGCAGGGAGGGGCCTGCCCAGATACATGCTCTGACTTCATTGCCCCTCTTCTCCTTGCCCTAGGGCATCTTGTTGGTTAACCCCAGTCAGAGGGTCAGGGCATCACCACAGGGTGGCACATCACAACTCCTGAAGAAGAGAGAGAGCAGGACACAGACAGTAACACTCAGGGCTTCCCGGTGGTTTCTGAAGAGTAGAGAGAAGAAAGACCAGCGCCAGACTCGCTGTTCATTGTGCCTTTGTGCCTCCTCTTCAGCCTCTGAGGATGATGTTTGTCCTGGCTGTGCCCTCAGGTCGCATGTCTTCACTTGACCTCAGAAACTAGGCTGGGGGGGGCGGTGATAACCCCAGGTTTTCCTTGCTATCTTCATTCTGTGTCCTGCCTGAGCACCCAGTCCTGGTCCTCCACACTAGGACCTAGGACCTAAGCCTGGACTGAGGAGATGGAGACAAAGGGCCTCATAATCCATGCTTGGTATTGGAAGACTGGCTGGAGCCATAGCCACTGCCCTTCTCTTAGGCAGAAGTCCTTCCTAGGGCAGCATGGGGGCTCTGGCTTGCAGCACCTCAACCTGAGGCTTGGGAATAGGAGTCCAAGCCTGTTGTGTTGATTTGGATTCTAGGTCCCTTTGGGGGTCAGAGGAATGCCTCGTGTACTTTCAAAGCCTTCCCTTTCTTGGCTGCTTGGGATTAGCTGTCATCCTAATAGCAGAAACAGCTTGGACGAGTGTTATGCAACTGGATCCAGACGATGGTGGACTTGGGCCAAGTGTCGCGGCATGATGTCGGGAGGGGTGGTTCATAGGAAGAGGCACAGCTGCTTGAAACGCAGGAATGACGGCTGTCAAAAAAATCAGACAAGAATGTGTGGGATCAGGGTTCCCACTTACGTACCCCCCAAACTCACCCGAGTGAGTCAAAGAGGCAAGGGTTGACTTACAGAATTCTTTGTCGTGAAGCCTAGAGGGCTAAGCAGTGCCAGGTTATGCCCTGGCCACCTTGGTCACCTATAGCCAATATTCCAACTGGGTTGTAGCGGGGAGAGGGACAGTCTTGGGCAATGTGGTGGTGGCCCTCTGTCCCATGTTCTGAGGATCATAGCTTCCCTAGGCCATTAGGGCCAGTTACTCTAGGATGTGCTTTCCCAGCAGGAGGTTCGAGAGCACAGAGGCTCCCAACTCCACACAGATGTTTCTTCTGTTCTCAACCAGGGGGGAGGGTGGTGGCTGGGCTTTGGCTCACTTCTCTCCCCAAGCGAACAGGACCTTGGCCCTACCTCCCTGTGGCCTAAGTCTGCTCCCAGCTGGGGAGGGGAGCAGGATGTGATGGGGCCTCTGAGATGACTTCTGGCTTTTTTCGCTGACTGTAAAGAGTAGGGAGGACCATCAGAGGCAGGTCTGTGTGGGAAGCTTCCTCAGAGCCTGGGAAGGTACCTCCCCTTATGAATCATCTGTGGGATTATCTCTCTCAGGTACAAGGAAGTGAGGGCTGTGGAGGTGGGCTTGCTTCCCAGGGCCTTCTGGGAAGGCAGTGAGCTTAGATCTCTGGTTTCTTGGACAGTAGCTGGCTAGAAAAGCTGCATGGGACACTCGCCTGAGGATACTGGAGCCAATGTCAGCGTCTTAGGTTAGCCAGCAACAACTGAGTGGATACATGGTACCCTTGGAAGTCATTGGGAGCCACCAATGCAGAAGGTGTCTCAAAAAGACAGGTTTGGGAACAGACAGCCTGAGCTGAGAGAAACCTGGTGTCCAACCAAGGCATGACCTTTGGGGGAAAAAAAAATACACACTGAGAGTGTTCTCAAACTATTCATCCAGGAAAGGAGCGCTTCCAGAACTTTCCATGAGCAAGTATCTTCAGGGCATAAAATGCACCAGGAACCTTGGGAGTAAATGTGTATGCTGCCCCTACTCTGTCATTTCTGGGCCCAGAGGTTCCTTGTCTCCTAATCTGTGTGAGTGATATCTTGCTGACAGCGAAAGCGTCCCTTCGCCTGACAGGTGTTTAGGGCCTGGAACAAGGGCAGACCAGCTCCTTTTATGGAAGGGGCAATGTAGGGTGGGCGCCTGACCCTTCTGCACCTTTCCTTCCCACCCCAGCCCATAGCACAGGAAGCCCCAGGACATGCAGCCCAAGGCTTCCCACTTGCCCTGCGTGGAATGCGCCCGCTCTCCGGTTACACGCAGCAGAAGGGGCTTGAACGCTATTTGTAGTGCCCATGTGTCTCTGTCTAAAACCAGACGAGAAGCAGCGGTCCCACCCCTGGTCTGCTTTTAGGACAGTCTTGAAACTTACCCCCAGCCCCTCCTCCATGGCCTGGGGTAGCCGAAGATACAACAAAGAGGAGAAAGTGTATAGTAGTAAGCCAGTGTCACCCCTGCTTCAGGCTGTGGGTGACACCTGAAGTCAATCTGAGCTCTGTGGACTTCTCCATATAGTTTCGATTATTTAAACCAAGCTTAGATCATTGTAACAAAAGCACATTTTTTTTAAAATGTAAAGGCCGACTGGGGCCTCTAGTGCTCTGAGACTTACAAATTTTAGTAAGAGTCCGTAGTAGCTGTCACCGTCTTATATTCTGTCTCCTGGGAGACGGACGACCAGCAGCTAAACACTGGAGAGTATCCCCGTGCTTTCCTGTTCGGCAGTTCGAGGAATCTTGTTGCTGTTGTAGCCGCCCCCACAGAGTCCCTGAAGGAGCAGGGACGAGCTGGGGTGAAAGCAAAGTGTCCCTAAGGGTCAGACAATGACCTCAAAGGCAAGGGTACTGTTGGACCCGTAGGCTGGAGAATTTGGAGCTCCTTAGAGAAGGGAGCGAAGGAAGGGCAGAGGTGGTCGAGGAAAGAGTGCGCAGAGGTGTTGCCTGCGTGGTGTGCAGCGATCCTCTGTCTTAGAAACTGCACTCACAACTTCAAAACAATAATGGGGTAGGGTGGGGACCAGTTCTCTGTCTGCCTGCAGGGAACACCGGCACCTTGTCTATGACTTGCTGTCAGGGCGGTGGAGGGTGACACCAGGCCTTTACTTCCATCTTTGTGACTACCCTTACCTGGAAGACTTGCTTCCTGGGCAGGGCATGGGGGAGTTTGCTGGAGCCTGTCTGAAGTCTCTAGGAGGAAGGAGGGGTTCGCTTGATGTCTTCTGCACAGGTCAAGGACATCTGGGACAAGCCAGCCATTCTGATTAGTCATGAAGTGTCTTAGAGAGGAGTCAGAGAATCTTCCCTACCCTCTGAGAGGACCGCTAAGAAAGCGGATTTCAGGTTCGGGAGAGACACAGGTGCAAAGGTTTATTCCAACAGGAGAAGGGTTTTCTTGTTGAGGGAAGTTAGCCAAGAACAGTCTTGGGAGTGAGAGGGGAACTGTACCAGGAAGCTGAGGAACATCTGTGACCTGAGGAATGGTTTCCTGGTGGCCAGAGGCTCCTGCAGAGGGGTCAGAACAGTTCTGGACCTGGGGGAGGGAGGACAAATGCAGGGAGACAGCCTTCATGGGGGCAAGGTAACATCTGAGTTTTCTTCCAAAACTGAGGTCCCAGGCTTCTGCCCTCATGATGCTTGAATGCTTCTAGTTCTGTCCTTTGATGAGAGACCACTGTCAGCCTCGTCCCTATAGGCTCATGCGGCTGCTTTGCCGGAGCTGAGGTTCTCCCTGCAATGTCCGGCGGGTGGGGTACCACATGACAAACAACAGTGTCTCAAGGTGAACTCAGGTCCCCAGCCTCTGAAGGACTCAAGAATTTTCAAATCTCGTCCACAGGGTCCCTTTGTATGCTGACATTTCTGACACCAAGCCCCGCCTTGGTCCTTTTGGGGGAGAAAGGGTGCCAAACCCACTTGTCACCATCATGTAACCTCTGGGTTCCCTTACAGGTCACCTTCTGCAGCCCCAGGGGGAGACAGGAGGTGGGAATGGGATCCGGGACAGATGTCTCCATTTCGCCTTGACATTTGGTTTCTGGCCAGCGCTCCAGAGCAGAGCCCAGCCGGTGCTAATGTTACAGTCTTTGTCTGGGGAATAGACAGCCCAGGGAGCTGTTGCATGAACTGTGCTCAGCTGGCTGCAAACTCTGGGATGGGATGGGGATCCCTGGCTTGCCTGCTGGGGTCTCCCAACTGGCTGGGCTCTGGGGAATAAAGCAAGGTGTCTAAAGACAATATGGAGGCATAGCCCTTCAGCAAGCCTGCTGGGAGTCAGGGGTGAGCAGAGGGGGATTCTGACTGACTGACTGCCCAGGAAATGGGTACTGACCACTGACAGGATGGTCAGCATTGGCAACCTGAGCTAGCAGTTCATATTTCAGATCCAGGCTCCTTTTTCCCATTATCTGCTCTGCAGCGTGTGTGTGTGTGTGTGTGTGTGTGTGTGTGTGTGTGTGTGTGTGTGTGTGTTGCATGGGTGCATGCACATGAGTGTGTGGGTGTGTATACCCGTGTGTGTTTCTGGAAGATAATGGATGACTTCCTCTATTGCTCTCTGACTTAGTGACTTGAGGCAGGGTCTCACAGAACTAGCAGCTCACCATTTCAGCTAAGCTGGTTAGCCATCGAACTCCTGGGATCTGCCTGTCTGTGCTCCTGTGGTGCTGGGGTTAAAGATGTGTGTATCCGTGCTCGGCTTTTTTTTTGTTTGTTTGATTTTTGTTTGTTTTGTTTTTTGAGACATGTTTTCTCTGTGTAGCCCTGGCTTATCCTATCCTATTGTAGACCAAGTTGGCTTCAAACTCATAGAGATTGTCCTGCTTCTGTCTTCTGAGTGCCGGGATTAAAGGGGTGGCCATGCTCAGCTTTTTATATGGGTGATGGGGATTTGAACTCAAATCTTCATAGCAAACACTGTTACTCACTGAGCCATCTCCCCAGGAGAATCGTTCTAATGGGTTTACATTTTTAGTTCTTATATATATGTATGTGTATATGTATATGTGTGTGTGTGTGTACATACATGCATATATATGATTTATGTGCATATGATTTATTTTATTTTTATTTGTATGTATGTATGTATGTATGTATGTATGTATTTTTATGTGTGCATGCTCATATGTATGCAGGCGCCCGAAGAGGATTGAAGAGGGCAGCAGGTCTTTAGTATTTTTGATATAAAGTTTGTTGAATCTATGAATGCAGAGTCTGTGGTTACAGAGAGTCAATAGCATATATATAGTTGCTGAATCATGGTTAAACTTACCCTCCTTACTGTGGGTCATGTGTGTATGCGCATGTGTGTAGGTCAAAGGCCATCTCAGGTGCCTGGAGCTCATCAAGCAGGCTTGGCTGACCTGGAGCTCATCAAGCAGGCTTGGCTGACCTGGAGCTCATCAAGCAGGTTTGGCTGACTGGTCAGTGAGTGAGCCTCAGGGAATTGCTTGTCTCTGACTGCTCCCCTCCCCTGACAGCGCTGGGATACCATGCCTGGCTTTTTTTTTTTTTTAATTTGGATTTTGGGGGTTTTACCAGGTCTTTGTGTTTGCAAAGCAAGCACTGAATGAACTACGTCTCCAGCCCTATGAGTCATGGTTTTATTTTGTTTTTTGTTTTTGTTTTTTTTTTTAAAGACAGGATTTCATTGTGTAACTCTAGATGGCCTAGAACTCACTAAGTAGACTAAGCCTGCCGCAAACTTAGAGATTCACCTGTGTTTGCCTCCCAAGTGCTAGGATTAAAGTCATGGGCCACAGTGCCTGGCTGGATCATAGTTTTGGCTTATTTGTTTCTTTGTTTTATTATGTGTAGATGTGCCCATGAGTTCTAGTGCCCCAGAACTGGTCAGATATCCTGGAGTTACATATGATTGGGAACTGAGCTTGGGTCCTCTGGATAGCAGTAAAGGCTCTTAAGCTGAGCCATCTCTCCATCCCCTCCATTGTTTTTGTGTTTGTTTGTTGTTTTTTTTTCTTTTTCTTTTTCTTTTTTTTAAGTTTAAAAAATATTTCAGAGCTGGGCATGAAGGTACATAATCTTGCCATTAATGAGACCAAGTCAGGAGAATTGTGAGTTTAGGACTATGCTGGGCTATACAGCAAGCTCCCATCTCAAAAAACCAAAAATAGCTGGGCTGTGGTGATGCATGCCTTTAATCCCAGCACTGGGAGGCAGAGGCAGGCACATCTCTGTGAGTTTGAGGCCAGCCTGGTCTACAGAGCAAGTACTAGGATGGACAAGACTTCATACAGAGAACAAATAACTAGATAAAATAAAAACAAGCATTCTGTTAGAGGGAGCAGATGGGTGAGGTTAGCATTTTGCCTCAATTTTACATTTGCTTTCACAGTTCTGGCCAGTTTGTCATGTGATATTGACACACATCATTTCCTTACTTCTGTATGGACTGCATAGGTGGTTTGTGTCTGTGGGAGTCTGGGAAATGCCCCATGGACTCAGCAACTCCTAGGGTTCTCTTGGAGACCTTGAATTCCCTTCTGGTGTGCACTTGAGCACCCCAGGCACCAGGCAAATTTTCTTTGGGGACAGTGACAATAGTAGCTCAGTTGTGGCACTGGCTGTTCACGAGGACCATGCACTGATCAGGCTTCTGTGTTTCAGGAATCTGGCCAACTGTGAGCGCCTCATTGAAGTGGAGGATATGATGGTGATGGGCCGCAAGCCGGACCCCATGTGTGTCTTCACCTACGTACAGTCACTCTACAACCACCTGCGTCGCTTTGAGTAAAGCCGGCAGCCTGGAGTGGCCAGGAAGAGACTCTGAGGTCCCTCACGTTCCCCCATGGCAGCATGACCCACACGAGGGGAGCTGCCCCTGTGGTGTGAGCTGCTATTTGCTCTCTGGCGTGTGCGACCGTGTGCCCCTCACACTCAGTTACTAATTAAAAGTATTGATGAGGCTAAGCTGAGCCCCCCACAGTCCCTCCACAGGCTGGAAGGAGAAGGAAAAACTCGAGAGTCAAAGAAATTGGTGCTAAATAATGATCTTCCTACGGGGAGCACTCGTGGTTTCCCCTCTGGTGAATTTGATATATTGGCTTGACAGGGTTCCATTGATTATCAAGTTTTTTTTTCTTTCTTTTTTTTCTATCAAAGTACCCAGAGGTCTTTTCTTTTTGTGTTGTTTTTTTGTTTTTGTTTTTTAACTTCCACACAAGCTTGCCGATCCCTTTCTCCTCTCCCTCTGGGCCATCGCCAGGAAATAGTCTCTAGTTCTTGGGAAGAAGCAGTTTAGTCAGGCCCAGGTCCTGTCTTCCTATCATCTCTTCTCGGTGGGGAGGTGGCAAGGTTTCTACCTAGTCCCGGAGAGGCTTCTGGTACTCACAGGAGACCCCATAAGTGTCCAGCTAAGGAACGGTTACCTGGGCAGTACCAAGGAGGAAGGCTAGCTAGGTCCTTAGGGATGGAGAGAGTTCCCGTTTGCTCCAGGTATTTATAAAAAAAAAGGATTGCATCTGTACCACTGACCTGTCTGTACACAAAAGATGTGTCACTCTTCGCTTGGGTTTGTCATTTCTGTTTGGGAAATGGGGAGGAGGGCTGGGCAATAAGAGACTGCATAGATTTAAACAGAGATCTACTGAAGCCATACCTTAATTGTTTATGTATTTAAAACCACTTGCCTGGGAGGCTGAAAATGACACTTGCTGTCTACCAATGTGCTTGTCCCTCAGCCATCTCTATGTTGCTGAAGGATTGTGAGGAGAAAATTTACCCCCCCCCCCTGCCGATCTGCTCCTTAGATATTGGCAAATATATTATGATAAAAAAGTGGCCCAAAGTTGATGGCTTTGAGTGATCATTGTTTTGGGGGTGTGTGTGTGAGGGGTTGGGGGTAGAACCCGTGTCCTCTAATATGCAGGCAGGCTCTCACCACTGAGGCCCACCTCCTGCCCCTGCCCCTGCCTCTACCCCTGGGGTGGTCCCTTTCATGGAAGCCCATCAAGGAGAGCTGGTTTTATTTCACAGATGTTTGGCAGTGGAATTTGAATAGAGAAACCATTAGATCCCATAGAGCTGCAGCCTTTAGCTTATTCTTCCCCAAGACTGATAATTGAGTTGGATGTTAGCCAGAAACTTTTAAAACCTCCTTTGAAGGCTCTAACATGGGGTCTTCATTTCATGCCACCCCCTCTGAGTGGAGTCACCCCTGTGTCCGAGGTGCTAGGTGCTGAGGACAGAATGTCCTCGGCGACCTTGGGCTCTGTGGCAGAGCTTGCAGGTGGTTTGAGCATTTTCAGTGGCTCTCTTTGCTCAGGCTATGGCCTTGGCCCATCTTTTTGGGTTTTCCCACAGTGGGAACCATTCCCTTCCTGGCTCTCTCACCATTTGTAGGCTTGGAGAGCTCTATTCTTAGCAGAGACACATACTGGGGCTTAGGGTTTCAAACTTAAAGCCAACAAGGGCACACTAGGGCTCTATAAACAGTGTGCCTATATGTCCCTGGGTGGTCACAGATGGCAAATCATGCTCTCCTGAGTGGCAGACATGGCCTTATGCCTCTGCACATAAAATATAGCAGGTCTTACTGGGACGAGGGATTGCTTCTCTTAAACTGCAGGAACAGTGTCCCTTGTGTCCTGCCTTCAGAATATTGCAGACTAGATGTGTTTAGGGTTGGCTCCGTGATGTCCTTCTTTACAGTTTGTGTGTGTGTGTGTGTGTGTGTGTGTGTGTGTGTGTGTGTGTTTGATGTAGAATTAAAAGCAATGCTTTGGCTCAGGTGTGGTGGTACACATTTGTAATTCAGCAGTCAGGAGATGGAGAAAGAAGATTCTAATTTCAGTTCAGCTTGGGCTGCATCATAAGAACATGTCTCAAAGGGAAGGGGCATTTTAAAGTTGATTACATCTAAGACTAAGTGTGAAGTGTCAGGGCATGGAGGGAAATGGAAAGTCTTTTGACCTCGAGACATTTTAAGATTCTATTTTTATAGAAAATGTTTCTATATTGTATGTTGACTACATACAAACATATGTATACATATATATTTTACTTCCTTTTCTTCCCCCTCTTCCCCATCACACAGAGTCTCTCTTCTCCTTTCATTTAACATGTACATATATGCTTTTCTGTGATTATATAAAACTCAGTAAGCACCAATGAGGGAAAACAGGATACGCGAGCCAGGCCTCTTCCAACCGGATCACACGAGAGTTCTCCATTTGTGGAGTTTGAATCCTGGTTGCTTTTTTATGGTGGTGGTGCAAGGCTTTGCATCCTTTTTCCTTTCCTGAGTGATTTCCTGGAGCTGTTCATAAGAATCTTCTGGGTTTTCCCAGATAGAGCCCCTCACCTGGATTTCGTTAAAGCTTATTAAATCTCATCAAATAGTCTTATGTGTTTCCCTGACTGGACCCTTCCTCCAGAGCCAAGATGGGGTTTCATTTTTCTGTCAGCTGCTGGTGTTTTTCCATGCAAGTGGGAGCCTATAAGCACTTTCTGAATATGATATAGCATGCGCTGGTCAGAGGAGACTGTGCCGGCCAGGTGTGTGGGGGAACAGTTTGTTAAAGCCAATGTGTTTCACAAATGTGTTCCGTGATTCAAGGTTCTCAGCTTTCCCATTGGCGGTGGTCAGACGCCGTAACTGGAGGAGACCGGGTGAGAGAACACTTTATTTCTGCCATTATGATCTGTTGATGTGACTGCAAGCAACTTGAGAGAAGGGAGAAAATGCTGACTTGGCAGGCCTGTTCAGGGTGCTGCTTCTGCAGATGGATTTCTCCGGTTGGTGACGGTGGGGCTTCGTCCTGGTGATGTCATAGCCATTCGATTCCCACCTTTTCTCTCCTAGCTCTACTCTCACTATCTTTGAGATGGGCTTCTGCCCGGTGATGGATGTCTCTGATGTGGTCCCTTTGTGATCTCTCTCATTTTTAATGTTTGATTCACACTTGCCTTTAGAGTCTTTGATTGCTTATCTCATGCTGTTTGGACACCAAATGGCCCTTGACCTTCTTTGAAAAAGCATGCTAAAACTCCTAAGGCTGAGGCTGAAGAGCTGGCTCAGCGGTTGGGAGCACTGACTGCTCTTACAGAGGACCTGCGTTCAGTTCCCAGCACCCACCTGGCAACTAACCATTGTCTGTAACTCCAAGATCTGACACACTTACACAGACATGCAGATAAAGCACTCATGCACAGAAAATAAATACATTGTATTTTTGAAAGTCCTAAGGCCTGCCTTCTTTCTGGAAAGCTTCTGTTGGGGAAGAGCACCTGGGAAGAAGGAAATCAAGTGTTCTCACTGTGCTCCCCAGGACATGTGGGACGAAGTCCAAACAGAGTGGGGACTGGTGGGACCATTGCTGTGGCTGATGGTACCAGGGACATATCAGACTTGTCACCGCCTGTGTGTTCATGCTGGAATCTTGGAGATTCCCTTGTCACCTGGGCATTTTGGTTCTGTTCTGGAGGCAGGTCATACATCTCTCTCTTCCCTCCCCTAAGGCGATCCAGCTTTGCACTGCCATATAAAAATCTACAAATTCTCAGTACATAAAGGTAAATTCTACAGTTCTCACAAACCCTACGTTTTCTTACATTTCTTTCTTGGTTTATCTTTTTTTTTTTTTTTTAAATCACGTCTGCACTTGATGGTGCCACACCTCACTGCCCACTTCCTACTCTGACTAGAGGTCTGACCTTGTGGATCTGAGACCCTGTTTCTTCAAAACCTTTCACACTGAACCTTTAGTTTTGATTATTTGCCTGAGTCTTTAGTCATACTGGGGATTGAAAATTATGATTTAAAAATTCTGTACTTTTTCTAATGTGTTTATTTTTATTCTTATGAGGGTGTCTGTGTGTGTCATGGCATACATATGGAGTTCAGAGGTCAACTTTGTAGAATTGGCTCTTGTTTGTTTGTCTTTATGTGGGTTCTGGGTCTCGGGTCATCAAGCTCACACAGAAAGAGCCTTTGCAGAAGTGCCATATTGCTGGTCCCATGGATCTGTTTTTCATTCACTATGCTGTATTGTCCTATAGTCAATTATTATTATTTTTTTGATGTTTAAAAATGTCCGAAGTTTGTCCCACGAGAGAAGACAGCTCTTGTGCTCTCACCATCTCCTCTTGATTCTATGAGCTCTTCTAAGGTGTTTCAGGCTGACTTTTTCCTTGTCCCCTCCCAGGAACCAGCCACTTCATCAAGTAGTCCTAGTGTCTTGTACTGGGAATTAAGATCCAAGACTTAAGCCGGGCAGTGGTGGCACACACCTTTATTCCCAGCACTTGGGAGGGAGAGGCAGGTGGATTTCTGAGTTCGAGGCCAGCCTGGTCTACAGAGTGAGTTCCAGGACAGCCAGGGCTACACAGAGAAACCCTGTCTCGAAAAAACAAAAGAAAAAAGAAAAAAAAATCCAAGACTTAGGTGTGCTCATTTCTACTGGGTTTCATGTTCTCGGGAGAGCTAAGACAAATGAACAAAGAGGCTTCTTCAAATGTATGAACCAGTGGTAACAACACCCGATACCATGGGCTTCATCTGTATTTTATTCTGTTTACTGTTCTATTTCTATGTTGAATCCCCACAAATGTTGATATATTTATGAATTTCTGTTATAATATGCAACAATGGTATCAGAATTTTTATCTAGTGGTATTAGAGTATGGAGCCTAGAGCAGGCCTATACTTCTTAGATAAATATTCTCTCACTGAGCCATATAGTCAGATCTTTAGAAATGTCTTTTTTTTTTTACATTTAAGTGTGTGTATATGTGTGTGTGTGTGTGTGTGTGTATGTTCACATGCATGCACATGTACATGTACCTGTAACCAGCCACAGTGCACATATGAAGGGCCAGAGGACGATTTGCAATGGTTGGCTCTCCTTCCACTGTTTTAGAGATCAAACTCAGGTCACCAGGCATAGTGGCAAGCATCTGAACCCTCTGAACCTCAATTAGCAATAATTGCTTTGAATCTTCTCAGTGGCCTGAAATTGTTTTAAATTTTGAGATAAGGTCTTGATAAATGACCCAACTTCTTCCTTTTTTTTTTTCCCCCGTTTTTCGAGACAGGGTTTCTCTGTTTAGTCC
>NW_022196911.1:67803948-67804989 GCF_008632895.1 Mastomys coucha | reverse complement strand
GACCAGGCTGGCCTCAAACTCAGAAATCTGCCTGCCTCTGCCTCTTAAGTGCTGGGATTAAAGGCATGTGCCACCACTGCCTGGGTTTTCTAATTCTTTGGTAGCCCAGGCAAGACTTGAAGCCATGGTCTTCCTGCCTAAGTCTCTCAAGTCTCTGATTTATAGGCCTGCACCAACACACCTGGTTTGGTGTCGGAACTTTTAAACAGATAGACTGCTAGCAGCACACCCAGTATGTGAAGTCTCAGGCTTTTTTACAGCCTCCCGACTCCCTTAGACTATTTACTTAAGGCTTCACAAGATAGTGGATTCAAAACTTACTTTTCTTTCTCTTGGAAGTCTTGAGTTTGGTATGCGGTTAAGTTCCTTTGTGTCTATTTATTCTGCTGATGGATTGCCTCTATCATTTATTTTGTGTATGTGTAAATTCTTTACTCCCTCCAAGGTCCAAGTGCTATCAGGGGTACTGTGTTCACATTCCTCTGTCTCTTTCCACCCTCTGCCTTTTCTCTGGCTTATTCTTTTTTTGTGTGTCTTTCTCTTCTTTCTTTCTCTCTCTCTCTCTTTCTCTTTCTTTCTTTCTTTCTTTCATTCTTTCTTTCTCTTCTGTCTCTTCCTTCCTCTCTCTTTCTTCCTTTCTTTCTTCCTTTTTTCTTTGTTCCTTCCTTCCTTCCTTCCTTCCTTCCTCTCTTCCTTCCTTCCTTCCTTCCTTCCTTTCTTTCTCCCTCTCTTTCTCCCTTTCTTTCTTCTACCTTATTAAAAAAAAACAGCACAGCACAGCACATACAGTTGGCCACACCAGTGAAACCTACATCCACGTATTTAAATAAACAGGGATGGAAAATAGTGTTTAAAATTCCATCTGTATCAAACCTATTTGAGCCCCCACAACTGAATTCCTATAGTTGTATATTTGTCAGAGAGAAATCAACTTGTAAAGTGAAAGGGATTGTTTTATTCACATTTTTGGAGGGTGTCTTAGTCAGGGTTTTTATTCCTGCACAAACATCATGACCAAGAAGCAAGTTGGGGAGGAAAGAG
>NW_022196911.1:67781424-67803711 GCF_008632895.1 Mastomys coucha | reverse complement strand
AACCCTTACTTTCTTATTCATCCTCAAGATCTAAAGTCCCACAGTCTTTACATATTAAAAGTTCAATCTATTTAAGATGTCCAGTATCTTTTAAAATTCAAAGTCTTTTAACTGTGGGTTCCACTAAAATATGTTCTTCCTTCAAGAGGGAAAAATATCAAGTGCCTTTACCTGCTCATCCTTATCAATATTGTCAAAAATGATCTCAAGTTGCTAATCTGTCCATCACCATTACTGGATAGATGTCCATTGTCCTGGGGGTAAGAAATTCTTTTGCAGGGTGTTGAAAGTTCTTTCTCTAAATCAGGAGTCTCCAATTCCCAAGTCCACCCAATACTTTTCTTCAATCCTCCCACTTCAGGGCTGTCTAAACATCATGTCCTTGGGAAGGTCTTTGTTGAGATATCTCTCTCACTTGTTTCCAGGTGCCATGGGCTTCGTTATTCCATGGCTTCATTTTATTCCAAGGCTAGAAGCTTCTTGAGGGCACAAAGTGGCCTAGTTCTCTACAAAGTCTAGCAAGGGAGTAAGGTTTTTTTTTTTCCTCAAATTTTAAAAATTACACTTATTTTAAAAAATTATAGTCAGGCAAGGTGTGGTGGTATTCTCCTTTAATCCTAACACTTTGGAGGCAGAGGCAGCAGGCACTCTGAGTTTGAGGTCAGCCTGGTCTACATACTGAGTTCCAGAATAGGCAGGACTACATAGAGAGATCCTGTCTTAAAACAAAACAAAAGAGGCTGGAGAGATGGCTCAGTGGTTAAGAGCACTGGCTCTTCTTCCAGAGGACTCAGGTTTAATTCCCAGCACCCACATGATGGCTCACAACCATCTGTAACTCCAGTTCTAGGAGATCTGACACTTTCTTTTGGCCAGGCATGTATGAACATATATTTAGCCAAACACTCATATGTAAAAAAAAATGTAAAAAATGACATTTATTTATTGTGTTTGCACATGTGTGTGCCTGTATATGTACCACAGTGCACATGTGGAGTCCAGAGGACAGCCCGAGGGAGTCAGTCTTCTACCATGTGGGTTCTAGGAATCCAAGGTCATCAGGCTCAGGAGTGGCTTTTACCCACTGAGCCATCTTGCTGGCCTCTTAAGTACTTTTCTTTCATTCATTCATTCATTCATTCATTCATTCAATCAATCATTCATTCCTCTGTGTGTGTGTGTGTGTGTGAGCTCATCTGGAGGTCAGAGGACAACTTGTGAGAGTTGGTCTTTCCTCCTACCATGTGGGTCCTGGCAACCTAGTTTAGGTCATCAGGCTTGGTGGCAAGACCTATCCTTGCTTAGTTCTCTAACCCGTGGGTAACGGATGGCCAGTGCTTTCCCTGGCCATTCCTTTCTCCTCGGCCGATTGCTGGGTGCCAGGCAACAGCAGAAGGAAGGGTGGATGAATGGGGGTGTTTTGACCATCCCAGAGTCCAGCTGGTATTTCTGAAAGTTAAATGCTCATTTTTCAGAACTGATCAGGTACCACCTAGTTTCTTTTTGGTGTGACTGTCTTGTTCAATAGCGCTTCCTTCCCAATCACCGGAGAGTTTTGAGACACTCCTGGGATCAGAGTGATGGTGGCAAATATAGGAGAGTGGAGTTGAGGGTGAGTGAGTAGCTGTGACTTAGCTGCTGAGTGCTTGAGCAGAAGCCCCACTGGCTGAGTGGTTCAGATTTCAGCTCCAAAGTGCAGCATCACTGCTGTGGACAGGAGGTACAATTAGTGTCACCATAGAAACCGCCAGCCCTGCTCCCATCAATCATTATTATGAGGTTGGAGGAGGGAATGAGAATCAAATTCAGTTTAGAACAGAAGCATAGTAAGAGACCTTTCCGAAAGCCGCTACAGTCTGCCAGAAAACAGAACCACAGAACCCCCACACCTTAAGGAACCATAGAATGTTCTTTTATTTTTTCCTTTCTTTCTTTCTTTCTTTCTTTCTTTCTTTCTTTCTTTCTTTCTTTCTTTCTTTCTTCCTTCCTTCCTTTTTTCCTTCCTTCCTTCCTTTTTTCTTTCTTCCCTTCTTAAATTTTTTGAGTGTTTGCCTGAATGTATGCCCATGCACCACTTGCCTATGACAGGCAAGGATGTCTGAGGAGACTAGAGAATAGCATCAGATCCAGAGACTGGAGTTACAGGTGAGGATCGTGTGGATGCTGGGAGTTGAACCAAGGTCCTCTTAGAATAGCAACTGCTGCTTTTCACCCCTGAGCCATTTCTTTAGCCCCAGTATTTTCTCATGAACAGAACATGGCCTAGCCCAGTAATCAAGCTAGGTCACACGACAGACTCAAAGCACATACCTGGAACCCCTGCCTCGTGGATGGCACCTCATTCTGTAAAGTCCACAGTGTGTGGGGAGGGCCTGGACTTTGCTCATGTCTGCCCACTGGGGCCTTGAACACAATTTGTTCAGAGGGTCTGCTTAGTGGATCCTACAGCCTTCACTATAGCGTGATGAGACTGCCCCACTTGGCAACAGTGAAACACCATTTGGTAGGCCACTGAAGTCATGTTAAATGGACGTTGTCGGTACTAGAACGGGATTTGGGGCACAGCTAACTACAAATCAGACAGTGAGTTGGCTTGGTGGTGTGGTTCCTGGTGTGTGAAGGGTTAATGGTACTGGGATAATCTTGTTTCAGCCACAAGGTTTCCCTTCTGCCCTCACAGGCTACCCCACTAGCATCTGGTTCTCTAGGCCTCAGAGCTGTGTCACACTGAGGGCAAGAGGAAAACTCTAGGCTCTGCTCAGATCCCACCCACTTGCACCCCGCCCCTCCCCAAGTCCCCCTTAGCCAAGGCCTTTCATTCCATGGGACATCTGCTGGGCTCTGCCTGTTATTTTATCCAGCAGGCTTATGCCGCTTGGAGAGGGTGACTAAGGGAAACGGGAGTATTTTCAGCCAGGAGCCATCATCGCTGGGGGATCAAGTGTCTTTTTGGTGCTCTGGATTTCAGGACAGGTGTGTTTTTATTCAGGAGAAATAGAACACTGAAATTAGAAGGCTAGATTTCCCTTCCCAAACATCAGCCTTGCCAGCCCTCCTGGCCTGTCCCACTGGTGATGACAGCCACCATTTTGGTTGTAGAAGAACCATAAAACCCTAAACCAGGAGGCCAGGCTTCTGATCTCTTCCTCAGCTTCTAATGGGGGTGTAAACTCATGGAGCCAAGGTTCCCTCCTCTTTGGGATGAGGCTCAAGCCTCAGCCCTGCCTAACCAGGCTGGAGCCTCAGCCCCGCCCGACCAGCCTCCAGGACTGGCTGAAGGTGTTGGTGAGATGCTCATGGGCTTGGAAAGGCATCGGTCCTCACTGGGAGACCACATGGTTATTGGGTCCCTGGTGTGTGCAGGGTGGCCTTCCTGTGTTCTGAGCCCTCTTCCAGGCCAGAGATGTAAAAGCAAGTACAGAGTTGGAAAGAAGGCCAGGCTAGGCTGTCTCCAAAAATTACACTTGTTCAATGGACGGGCACCATTTTCCCTTATACTTTTTCTTTTCTAGTGCTGGGAATCAAGTCCAGGGCCTCACACGTGCCTTGTGCTCTATCCCTAAAACTCTCCCCAACTAAGGCATCAATGCTTAGATAAAATTTACATTCTTTCAAAAACTAATTATTTGGGGGCTGCGGAGATGTCTCATGGGTTAAGAACACTGGCTGCTTTTCCAGAGGTCCAGGATTCAATTCCCAACACCCATACAATGGTTCTCAACCACCCGTAACTCTTTCTGACCTCCCTTGGGCACCAGGCATACACATGTACATGTAGACAAAACACTCAATTCCATAAAACAAATTCAACGGTTCTTTTATCAAAGTTACAGTGAGCATAAGATGAAATCAAATAGTACAGAAGACATTGAACAATACTAATCTACCCTCTTTTCTCCACCTTCTCCCATCTTAGTCCTAGAAGCACCTTTTCTACGTGTTTCCCTTTGTAGTTAATCGTGTGTCCAGCTGATGTCATTTTATTGGTGTTTCTCAGTTTTTCCTTTGTAGTCACCCATTGGTTTCCTGCTGTGGGGGATGAGAGCTCAGCTCCGCTATAACTGTGACCCCATCGCTTCCTTCCGTTCAGCTCCCCATGGTGTGGTCCTATCGGGACACTGCTTCAGTTGATAGTGTTTGCTTTATCCGGAGTTTGCAAAATGTCTTACAACTGAGCTCTTATCTTCTTCCCCAAACCTGCCACTGCCGGTTTGAAAACACATTCACATATTTTATGCCTGCTCTCCATCTGGAGGGGCAATCTGTTCCCCTCCTTTCAACGGAGCCACCCAATTCTGAGGGACAGAATCTCACTGATGCTGTTCTGATGGGCACCAAGTCAAAAAAAGGTTTGGAGTTCCGAGTCAATGGGAAGAAGTCTGGTTCTCTGGAAGCCATCAGACTGGAGATATGGCCTGCCTTTGGCTCTCCACTTCCTGGTGGAGGCACCAGATATGGAATTGAGAAAGGCTCTGAGAGGACCCAGCCTCACTTCCTCTGACAAGTGCCTAGCTGAACTCCATCATCTGGCATGACCACTGGAACTAACTGCCGTCACTTATTCCATCACATGCCAGCCAGTTTTGATGGCTCATCTACAGGCAACAAGGAACAGCAAGTCTAACCAAGGCCTTTCCGTTGCCCTTGACTGGGATGGCATCCTTCTTTTTGCACACCCCATCTTTAGTTTCTTTCTTTCCTACTCTCCCTCATTTCTTTCTTTCATGCTCTTCCCTCATTAGATATATTAAGAAATACTCTGGTTTGGCTTTAAGGTCAATCGACAATCGACTGTTCTCACTCACTCTGATGCTAGCACTTCCTCTGATGATAGCTAGTCCAAGGCAGCCATCACTGGACTGAGATAGCGTTATCGCCTTTCATGTAACCGCAGCAGCCTGCTGCATCTCAGCCCCTCTCAGAGTTCATTCTAAACACACCACGATGGGCCGTCCTGCTAGCAGGTGAGTTAGATATGTCAGTCTCTGCACACAACTGCAGTAGCTTCCATCTCAGAGAAAATGTCTCACGAGGGTCTGTCTGCAAGGCCTCCACATCTGCTCTGCCCCTCAGATCTTTGACTTTACTGCCTCATCTCCTCTCCCAGTTATCCCAACCTCTCTCCCTTGACAGTCTTTCAATGTGTTAGGCTTGTTTCATTAGGTCCTATGTATGATAAATCTCAGCCTGTACTTCCCAAATTATTTATTGCTTTAACAAATAAATTACTTAGAGCTGGGCAGTGGTGGCGTGTGCCTTTAATCCCAGCACTTGGGAGACAGAGGCAGGCAGATTTCTGAGTTCGAGGCCAGCCTGGTCTACGGAGTGAGTTCCAGGACAGCCAGGGATACACAGAGAAACCCTGTCTCGAAAAACCAAAACCAAAACCAAAACCAAAACCAACCAACCAAACAATAACAATGACAAAACCAAACCAAACCAAAACAACCCAAAACCAAATTACCTAAAAATCTATTGTCAGTTGCTCATTCTACCCCCAGTTTATTTAAACATTTCTGTTTCAACTTTCTATACGACTTTCCTCAGACAGGTCATTTTCTTGGATCTCTTGGGCACTTTCCTCCTGGCATTTCCTCCTTGCCCCTCTGGACTGGTTGCTTGACTGTCATCCTAGGTGTTCAATGCTCTCTGGAGTGATAGCCCTAAAATCCTTAATCCATATAATCTTTCTTAGTTTACATTCTCCTTTTTTTGTTTGTTTGTTTTTTGTTTTGTTTTGTTTTTTCAAGATGGAGTTCTCTGTATAGACCTGGCTGTCCTGGAACTCACTCTGTAGACCAGGCTGCCTCAAACTCAGAAATCCACCTACCTCTGCCTCCCAAGTGCTGGGATTAAAGGCGTGCACCATCAGCGCCTGGCTACATTCTTCTTTTGTTGGTGCATGTCCTCGATGAACTTTTTACTTATTAAATTATTTATTAGTATGTGTATATGCTTATCTGTATATATGCCATGTGCACGTAGTGCCTGTAAGGCCAGAAGAGAGCATCAGATCCCCCTAGAAATCAAGTCTCCAGCACTTGTGAGCTGCTTAACGTTGGTGCTGGGAAATTGAAGCTAGGTCTTCTGCTAGGGCAACCATTTCCATTAGCCACTGAGCCAGCTTTCCAGCTTCCTAAAAATGCTACATTCCTTCATACTACGTTAGAAAACACCTATGGTTAGCACTCTGCCACAGGCGCACACTTCACTTTACACTGATCATTTGGCTAAAAGTATTCTAAGCTTGAAATCACTTTCACACTTGAGTTTCTTGAAAGGATAAATTTCCAACTCCCGTGTGACGACTGGAAGGTGCAGCGCCACCCGGTTCCCAGTTGTTTGTATATTCCTTGTCTCTGGGTGTTTTAAAATCCTTTCTTCATTCTGTGTACTCTGAGGTTTGTGCTGATGCCTCTTGGCCTTTATTTGATACTTTAACAGCCTTCAGGCCTTAGCACAGCTGATGCCATGTTGGAGGTACTGTTCTGATCAGACCCCAGCACACAGACCCAGTAACTATCAAAATGGGAACAAGGACCTAATCCATCAAAGACCTAGTCCATGGTTTCAGGGTCCAAGGAGGTCTCTAACTATACCATCTTTAACTTTTGCTTTCAGGGTCCATGGAGGTCTCTAACTATACCATCTTTACCTTTTGCTTTCAGGATCCACGGAGGTCTCTAACTATACCATCTTTACCTTTTGCCTTCTGTAGTTCTGCTTCCCACTAAGTATTCTTACTAATCAAAGTGTAATCTTAGTCAATCAAGATGAGGATTTTGTGAGTAAAATACAAAAGGACAAGTGAGGATCCCAGCTACATGATTTGGGCAAGTTCCCTGTACAAACTCACTGGCTGGCAGTACAGATTTCTCTTTACCTTTAAGAGTGTCTGTTCTGTGTGTGTTCTCTGGTGGAATTACTGCACAATAATGCTGTTTTTATTATAATTTCCCCATTCATTTTTTCCTTTGCTTTTTATTAAAATATTTTTAGTTGGGAACTGGCTTTTTGGGGGCAGTTCCTTGTTTTCATCTCTCTTCAGTTGTAATAAGTTGAATTATCCCTAACCTGAAAGTCTCAAATCTGGCATTAGAGCCCCCGTGACACTTACAGTGATTCTGACATTGGAACATTTTGTAATTTAGAAATTCCGACTAGGGATGTTTAGTCAATGCAATATTCCACAATGGGGAAGCCCCCACCCTGAAACACTCAGCCTAAGCATTTCCAATAGTGACATCTCCCCTGTGAAATGTTGCCACTGTGTCGATCAGATCTCTGTTCTTCTGACAAAATATTGGAGATAATCACTTATAATGAGCAAAGGTTTATTTTGGTTCATGTGTCAAAGGTTTCAGTCTGTGGTCATTTGGCCTTGTTACTTTGGGCCTGGAGCAGCACAGTGTATTATGACAGCAGTGTGTAGAGAGAGAGAGGAGTGATACAATGTGTTCTAACAGCAGTGCTGGAGAGGAGAGTGATACAGTGTATTATGATGGGGATGGAGATGCATGGTAAATGTGCATGAAGGAGTGGAGGTGGGGGAAGAGAGAGAGAGAGACAGAGACAGAGACACAGACAGAGTCAGAGACAGAGACAGAGAGAGGAAGGAGCCAAGGAGCCAGGGTTCCAATATCACCCTCAAAGGGGCATGTCTCCAGTGACCTATTTTCTTCCATTAAATCCCACTGCCTAAAGGTCTTGTGCCTCTCAACAGAACAGTGCCACAGATTGGTCTTGGGAGGGAAACGTTAAGAACCAAACCCAGGGTTGAAAATTGGCTTTTCGATTTTTTTTTTAACTTTTTGAAATTATAATATCGTTACATCATTTATCCCTTCCATCTTTTCCCTCCAAAATTTCCCATCTCAAATTCATGGCCTCCTTTTTTTTTTTTTAAACAAATGTGTATGTGTGTATGTGTGTGTGTGTGTAGGTGTGTGTGTATGTGTATTCCTAAATAAATAAATACAGCCATCTCAGTTCATATAGTGCTACTTGTATGTATATTTTCAGGAATGTCCATTTGGTATTGGTAACCAAGTGGTGTGCCCTATCCTGGGGAAGACTATTTCTTCTATTCACAACATTCTTCATTTGTGTTTGCATGTGCACACACACACACACACACATGTGCACGCATGTGCGCATGCACACATACATGCATGAATGAGTGCCTGCAGAGGTTCTTGAGCTGGAGTTCCAGGCCCTTGACCAGACTCATCACTTCCCTCATTTTATTCTCTTATGGGTTCATATTTCCTTCATGCCTTTATTTGCCACTTGTCAGGGTTCTAGAAGGATTCTAGACAGTGAGCAGCCCACAAGGCTAACTCAGGGAGAGCTGCATTTTAAAAACAGACTTGACTGTCTTGCTCAAAGAAGGATGGACAAGATAAACCTTCCCACTCAAGTCTGCACATGCCTTCCATGGTAGAGCTCCCAGGAGATGGGTCAACCCATGAGACTCCTAGGGACAGACGCTGCATCCACCACATAGAGTTGTCTTGAACTAATCCAAATGAAATGCTATGCATAGCGCCTGGCATCTGATTGTTCTAGTGACAGTAATTGTAATGATTCTTAAAATCCTGGGATGAACATAAGAACTTTGGGAACTTGGACAAAATTCTGTGTATCCTAGACTCAGCCCTGAGGCCAGAAGCAGTCTTCTGCAGGGTTGTTTTTTGTTCCCTTTGTTTTTGTTTGTTTGTTTGTTTGTTTTGGCGGCCCACCAGTCAGTAAGACTGCAGCTCTGAGGATTCCACAGCTATTACTTTGTTTCACTTGCTAATTGGCTTAACTTCACCTGGAATGTTCCCACTGCTTGACTTGAACCTGTTTCTTTGCAAATCATCAGTTAATATCCTTTCAAATTTCTCCCCCTTAAAGTTTTTTCGTGGGGCTAGAGAAACGGCTCAGTGGTTAAGAACACTGACTGCTCTTCCAGAGGTCCTGAGTTCAATTCCCAGCATCCACATGGTGGCTCATAACCATCTGTAATGGGATCTGATGCCCTCTTCTGGTGTGTCTGAAGATAGCTACAGTATATATATAAAAGATAACTGGGCTATTTGGTCTTTGCTACTAATTGCCTCTAGAAATACCTAGAGTCCCTCCAGGCGGAGTTTCTCTGTGTAGCTCTGGCTGTCCTGGAACTCACTAGGTAGACCAGACCGGCCTCAAACTCAAGAGTTCTGCCTGCCTCTGCCTCCTGAGTGCTATGATCAAAGGCATGAGCCACTTCACCTGGCTTCTTCCTGCTGGTTTAAAAAAAATTATTAAAAAAAAAAATGTGTGTAAGTGTGTATGTTGGGTATGTGCACATGAATGCAGGTGCCCGCAGAGACCAGAGGAGTTGGAGTTCCAGGAGACTGGTAACTCTTCTTTTTGTTGTTTTGTTTTTTGTGTCAGGGTTTCCCTGTGTAGCTCTGGCTGTCCTGGAACTCACTCTGTAGACCAGGCTGGCTTCGAACTCAGAAATCTGCCTGCCTCTGTCTCCCAAGTACTGGGATTAAAGGTGTGCGCCACCACTGCCCAGCAAGACTGGTAACTCTTGATGTGGATGACTGAAATCGAATTCTGGTGTTTTGTAAGAATAGTATGTGCTCTTCACTGCTGAGTCATTTCTTCAGCTCCCAGCAGAGCAGTTTAAATCTCAACCCTGCCACCAAAGATCTCTGTGTTCAGTGGGCCAACAGTTTTAGGGGCTCAGTTTCCTCATCTGTCAAGTGAAGAGGACACTAATAACATCTGAACTCACTGAGCTGTTCTGAGGATGGGCGAGGTAACCGGTCCTGTACAGAGTTCACGAAAGCTGACCACCACCGCCGAAAGCTGACCACCACCGCCGTCCTCTTTCCCAATTTAATCCCCCCTGCAAACTTTGGAACTCCAGGCACCATGGGAGGTGATGCTCCCTACGTGTGGCAAGCTCTTCCAAAGGCTGAGGCAGAGGAAATATGATCTTGATTTTTGTTTGTAGCTTCTACTACACTGCATAGCAACAGAGCAACAACCAAATACAGCTGGCTTGCCTTCAGAGGCCGGCAGCTTGCTTTTTAAAAACCTATCATAGAGTCTTAAAAACCATTCCTGAAATGTCTAATTTCATATCATGTGGAGACACCTGTTGTAGTCAGGATGGTATTTGGTGCTTGTTTTTCTCAGAGTGGCTCTCATCACAAAAATACTGATTACAAATTTCCTTCCTCCCTGTTCCTGAAAGGGGATTAGAAACTAGTCACCATAGTGCCCTCTAGTGAATCGTAGTGATTTCCTCGCATTTGGAAGAGGCGTCTGGTCCCCTCATTCTCTTCTGGATCATTCATTAGCTTCATTAGCACAACCAGCAGGAAGGAAGCTAGCTTGGCCCCAAAGGATGGTTTGGGGCACTTCTGTTGGTACTAACGGTAACCCATGGAGGGCTGCTCTCTTCACACGACTGCTGGAGACTAATGAGGGAGTGAGTGTATGAATGACCAGGACTCCATTATTTGTTATTCATATTATCGGGCTTACGGGAAGATGCAGCTTTGCTACATCTCGACTCTTTAAGGATGATCTCACTTTCAGCTGCTTGAACGATGAGGTCTGAGGGTCACTAATGTTCTGTTCTCTATAGACGTGGTTCTTCCATCTGCTGCGTGCATGGTCTCCGTCACTCTAGTTTCCTGCAAGCTTACAAGTTTCCCCAGTAGTGTAGGAGTGAAGAGAGCAGCCTCTCTAAGAGTTACAGTTAGCATCAACAAAAATGTCCCCCCCCCCACCCCCAAAGACAGTCTTTTCAAGATGGATATGCTAAAGTTACAGAAGACAATCGGGATCCACCCTCACCTCAGTATGCCACCATGGCAGATTGTGTTGAGCCACAAACCGTGGAGGGGCTGTAGTACAGGTAACTTCTATGTCTCTCTTCACTGCTGGATAACAGGAGGACTTCCCCTGACCAGGCTCAGGGAAGTCTTCCTGAGAAGTCTCCAGCGTAAACAGAGCCAAATGACAGAGCTCTTGTCTTCCATGTTTTTCCTCAGTATGTTTCCCAGAAGGTCTTGTGGTCCCTATCCCTTTCCTATGGCTAGTCACTTTATAACAATGCCTTCTGTGAAAAAGATATATATATACTCCCCCTGGCTTGAGTCTAAGTGCTATTTGCTAAAGTGTGTGTGTGTGTGTGTGTGTGTGTGTGTGTGTGTGTGTGTGGAGAGAGAGAGAGAGAGAGAGAGAGAGAGAGAGAGAGAGAGGAGAGGAGAGGAGAGAAAGAGAGAGAGAGAGAAAGAGAGAGAGGATGTGTCACAGTCTTGATTTACTGATTTATTTTTTAAGACAAGTGTCACTATGTACTTTAGACTGGATGGGACCTTGCTATATGTAGTCCAGGCAGGCCTTGAACTCAGGATTCTCCTGCTTTGGCCTCTTAAGTACTAAGATTCATGTCTGGCTTTGACTTTGTGTATGTGAAGCTTCCAGACATGGTAATATTGCATGAACATTAATACCAACAAATTATATGTTTTCTCCTTTTACTAATATAATCTCCAGGTTCCCCAGTCACTGAGGGAAGGAGATAAACTTCCTTCTCCATGATCCCATGTGTGGAGCTGACTATGGGAGGGGCAGTGGCCTCCACTCTTCAGGGAAGCTTCTCTCAGTGGGTTCTGCATTTTGGCTGTTTGGACTTCATCAGCCTCAACTGCTGTGCCCCATAAATGGCAAAAGACAAACTAACCATACAAACAGCCCGATGCCTCATCACTCTGCCTCATCTTGACTTTCAGGCAGCTTTATGTGCTTCTGAGATGTTAATCCCTGAGGCTGAAATCCAAGCTGGTTTCCCCTCAGAGCTGCCAGGGCCAGCAGTGGTGATGAGCAAGCAGGCACTGTGATTCTTCTAGAACACAAGGGATCTATTCACGGGGCACTCAGTCGCAGCACAAAACACCATTCTTGAATCCATTCAGCAATGGAAATGGGTCTAAGTGCAGAGACAACCTTAGATTCATGTCCTGCTCCCTGCTGCAAAGGGAAACCCAAGGGAAGAGAGGTCACAGGAAGGAGAGAGCAAGCACCGGTTCTGGAGCTTGACTGGGCAGGTGTGCAGTGGAGTCTGGGACAAGCAGCCTGCGGCTGGGATGCAGATCTCCGGCCTCCTTTCGGAGAGATGCTGCCAAGGTTTGGCAGCAGGCCTCTCAGTGCTGTCAGGAAACAGGAGGCCGTGCCAAATAGCACAAGAAGACGCATATTTGTATTTTCCATGGTCTGGACCACAGACTGCCTGTCCCACGTGAGTGCCAAGAGACAAGTATTTACTAAGAGCATGTGTTCAACATCCTGAGCAGTATTTAAAGATAGAACATCACAAACAGTCCTGATTTACACTAGTGCATCTGTAATTATAGTTTAAGAAGATTGGCAATAATTAATATGGAACCTTTACTATGAGATTCTGATTTTAAAATACCTTTCATAGCTCTAGAGACCACACTGGTTCAACCTTTGGAGGAGAGGCTGATCCACACCAGGATTCACTACCATCCTGATCTGTTGGAAACCTGGTCTTTGGGTCTCGTCAGTGTGCCAGAGAGAATTTCTTCATAAAGAATGAGGACAATTCTATCTCCAGACACACTTTTGAGTGTGGAAATTTTTTTAAAAGAATTTTTAGACACAAACTTTCTATGAAAAAAATTCTTCAAGGGGGGCGGTTTAATGCGCTCAAATTTTCTTTTTCTGGAAGATTCGTGTATCTGCATTAAGAAATACAGCCCAGAGCCGGGTGTGGTAGTACATACCTGAAACCCTAGTACTTGAGAGGTAGAGGCTGGTGGATCTCCCTGAGTTCAAGACCATCCTGATAGACACTGAAAGCTCCAGGCCAGGTAAGGAAGCATACTGAGGCTTTATCTTAAAAACCAACAAAACAAAAAGATGGGTGGGGGAGATGGCTCCTTGGTCAAGAGCACTCTCTGCTTTTGCTTGGGCTGCATTTCCAGGGCCCACGTCAAGCAGTTCATAATTGCTTGTAACTCCAGTTCTATAGGATTGCTGAGGCTCTCTTCTGGCCTCCAGGGGTACCTTCACAGTCATGGTGCACATAAGGTCATGCAGGCACACACACACACATTACACATTAAAAATGCCTTTAGCCAAGAGGAGGTGGCATATGTCTTTAATACCAGCACTCAGAAGGCAGAGGCAGGCAGATCTCTGAGTTAGAGGCCAGCCTGGTTTACAGATCCAATTACAGGACAGCTAGGGCTACACACAGAGAAACCTTGTCTCAAAAAAAAAAAAAAAAAAAAAAAAAAAAAAAAAAAAAAGCCTTTAAAAATCCCCAAATATAGTTGCTTAAATGTGTGTGTTAAAATTGGCTCATTAATTTTTAAAATATTACAAGTTGTCTATTTTATGCCAGGTACTCTTAACAATGTTGGCCTAACTACTGTCTCTAAGTCAATGCTCAGTGAGTATAGCAATTTATTAATTTATCAATTTATTAGATTTAATAAATTTTGTTGATTTATTAATCAATATATTTAATATAGATTTATAGGATTATATAAAATAATATATTGACTGTGATATAGTTCTCTATGACTAATAAAAGGTGAATTCATTTCAAAGAAATCTCTCCCCAGCCCCCAAGACAGAGTTTCACTGTGTAGCCCTGGCTGTCTTAGAACTTGCTCTGTAGAGTAAGCTAGCCTCAACCTCAGAGATCTGCCTGCCTCTGCTTTCCAAGTATAGGGATTAACAGTGTGTGCCACCACCACTACCATAGGCCTTTCTTTTCTTTCCTCCACTTCTATAGAACTAGAAAGGAAAGTTCTTTGCCTTGGGCTGGGGAGTTGGCTCAGTGATTAAGAGCTCCAGGTTCAGAGAGAGATCTCCCATCTCAAAAAATAAGGTGAGGTTCTCAACAGTACCATGTAAAGCCAGCCAGAGGCAGAGGAGCCTGGCCTTCAACTCGGCACAGCTGTGGCAGCAATTCCCTCCTACGTATTATTTTTATTTATTTCCTATCATTTATCTCTTTCGCTCTTTCGTAAATGTGTCATGCTGGTTTTGCTCTTGTGTATGGCTCATCTAGATGGCAGGACTGCCGCTTATGTTTCTTTACACAGTTTACTGAAACACATTCTTCTCTCTACTCAGCCCCATCTCTTACCTTCCCTCTTCTTATTTGATTTTTTTTAATGTATTTTTCTTTATGTCTGAGCATCACCTGTATGCGGTGCTTGTGGAGGCCTGAAGAGAGCATCAGATCCCCTAGTACTGGAGTTACAGACAGTTGTGAGCCACTGTGTGGGTGCTGGGAATCGAACCTGAATCTTCTAAAAGAACCACCTTTTTAACTTTTAACTGCTGAACCATCTTACCAAGTCCACAACCCACTTCTTATTACTGGGTCTTCTCTTTCTTTTATCCATACACCCTCATAGCTATACTTCTTTTGTTTTTTTTTTGTTTGCTTGTTTTTTGTTTTTGTTTTTTTTTTTGAGACAGGGTTTCTCTGTATAGCCCTGGCTGTCCTGGAACTCACTTTGTAGACCAGGCTGGCCTCGAACCTTGAAATTCGCCTGCCTCTGCCTCCCAAGTGCTGGGATTAAAGGTGTGTGCCACCACTGCCTGGCCATAGCTTTACTTCTTAATTACAAACTTCCAAATTTCCATAGGTTTAATAATCTTGAAAATCTGTGGACCATAATGGTATCCCAATCTTCCCTCCCAGCTATATCATCACTTCAATTATTTGCTTTTCAAATTTGATCAAATCCTTCATACTTCTTCCACACTCTTCTTCCTCCCACTCCTAACCTTATTAGCTAAATTCTGAGCATAAGCCATATTATCCTTGTTTGTTTATCCTCCAACAGTTATCAGAGGGGCTGACGTTATGAACTTCCTGGGACAACACTCACATAGTGTGGTTGCTTTCACAACTAATATCCCACTCAGGGAACAAATGTAGAGTTTGAGACAGGCACCCGAGCTTCCAGATCAGAGAACTATTTTTTGAACCACATACCCCAGTTCTACCACATTCAAGTCCCATTTGCACACTGCAAACGCTTGAACTGAAAGACAGCGGCTGACTATAAAGTAAACCAAGCAAAGAAATAACAGTAGAATTTTCTTTCTTATTCCTTGTAAGTTTAGGGATGCAGCCTGAGAGTGAGTACTTTGGTCATTGTCCCTGGCCCGTTTTCCTACCTAGCTTTTCAGTAGCCTGAGATAGCATTGGTGTGGAACACTCTGCGGCTGGCCCTGGCACCAAGAACCTGCTTAGACGTTTTGATGGTAGTTTAAATCACATATGCTGCAGCTTGGATGAAAGCCATTTTGCCCTGACCATGAGATAAATCCCCTCCCTCTAACTGCCACCAATCTTGCCACCACCTTTCGCCATCCCTCTGTCAGCCAGTCGCTAGTAAGCTTCACTGTGCATGGTCTGGTCCCAGATCTGTCTGCTGCTGCTTCAGGCTGATGTCACCTCCAAGTCTCTTACTCAAGATTTTCCAGAAATGAATCTCAAGTAAGAATGATAAATAACCATGACTACTCTTTGAGTCAAAGGTAAATCACCTCTCTTCAGAGGGCTAATGGTCAGGTCTAATACTGGTCTGTTGAGCAAATTTGAAAAGGCCCCCTTTGCTTTCCAACACGTCTGACTCAAGTTATGAAATGTATGAAGAGCTGAGAGTTGAGAAATACTTAGCCAAGTATTTGGGAAGCAAGTTTCATACTGTCATAGACTCTACTGGACACTTGGAGTCACCTCAGCTGCCCTGGCATTCAGTTACAAGGAAAGCTATTCTGATTTCTTATTTTCCCTTTGGATTGAGAGGATTATTTAGGAATTCAAGTGTACAGAGTGAAAGGAAAGAAAACTAGGAACACCCTCCTGCCACCCCGAGTGTGTGTGTGTGTGCATGCGTGCACGTGAGTATTCATGTGTAATAGAGTGCACATGTGTGTATGTGGAGACCTGAAGTTGATATCTGGTCTTATCTTTCATAGGGGTAGAGTCTCAGCTGAACTCAGAACTTGCCGACTGGTCTAGTCTAGCCAGCCAGTGTGCTCTGGAGATCCCCCATCTTCACCTTTGGAGGGGTGGAGTTACAGGCTCACTTCTGTGCCTTCCTTGTACTTCTGTGGGCTCAGGGATCTGAACTTAGGTCCTCATGCTTGTATGGTAAGTACTTTATCCATGGAGCCATCTCCTTAGCTTAGGAATGTTTCTTCATCTTCTGAAAGCCACATGACGAAGGGCTAGGCAATGCCAGAGCAACAGACTTCAGTGGGTCTGATCCAGTCATTCATTCCATAGACTTAGGTCATTTACATGTTGCTCAATAGCTGTCCCAGCGTTTCCCACTAGACTGATGAAATCAACTGTTTTGAAGTCTTCCTTGAACATGAAGTGATGAGAAGTCTGCTCCTGGCCTAGTGCCAACTTGTCTGGTGAGCCTGTGGACGCGGTACTGTCAGCTCTCGCTCTTCTCAGTAGGTTGGCGGAGTTAAATGATGAGCTTTCAAGCCTTACTTCCCTCATTTTTATTTCGGAACAGAATTCAATATGGCTGCTCCTAGGGCTGAAAAGAATTTCTTCTAAAAAACAAAAACCAAAAACCAAAAAACAAAAAAACCCGGAAAAACCAACGTCCCCTTGTTAGCCGTTTAGGTTCTGAGCAAGACCAACATTCTGAGCCCTGGAGATTTCCTTCCAAAACTCAGACACACCTTGGGGTGGGGAGGGGAGCTTATTAATTTCACATGGTAGGGCTAACCCAAGTTTTCTGATGCAGTAGACCTGGGCAGGGCTCAGGAATGTGTATTTCCAATAAGTTGGTGGGAAGGGGACACTAAGTTGCTAGTGGTAGAGGGTTTGAACACTCATAGATGCAGGGGCAGCTCAGCTCACTCACCTGGACAGAAAGGAATGATCTTGTCCTGGAATTAGAGATAGCAGAAAATATGGACATCAAATCAATGTTCTGCTCCCCACAACCCTGTTTTTGGTTATTATCATTTTAGCAAAGAAACCTTTTCAGTTTTACATTATTATTATTATTATTATTATTATTATTATTATTATTATTGTTGTTGTTATTATTATTTGTCTCCCTCTCTCTGTCCTCCTTCCCTTTCTTCTCCCCTGTGTGTGTGTAAGGAGTGTGTCTCTCTCTGTGTGCCTGTGTGTATATGTCTCTGTGTGTCTATGTCTGTGTGCGACCGCACAAGAGTGTGTGTGTGTGTGTGTGTGTGTGTGTGTGTGTGTGTGTAGGTCAGAGGACAACTTGTGGCAGTCATTTCTTTCCTTCTGGAGAAGCACTTTTACTTGCTGAGCCACCTTGCCTACCTCAATCTTTGAATTAAGATATTAGTAGGACTATAGACATATGAAAGGTGAGCACTAATTTCTAATAAGTCTTGCAGATTTGAGGCCTCAGCTTAAGGATCTTTTTCTGGCATGCTGAAATGACAGGGACCCAGCTCAGCATTGCTTTCTCTCTCTCTCTCTCTCTCTCTCTCTCTCTCCTTTTCTTTTCTTTTAAAGATTTGTTTATTATGTATTTAGTCTCTGACTAGGATTGCTCTGTTTTCATGCACACCAGAAGAAGGCATTGGATCCCATTACAGATGGTTGTAAGCCAGCCACCATGTGGGTGCTTGGCATTGAACTTGGGACCTCTGAAAGAACAACCAGTGCTCTTAACCGCTGAGCCATCTCTCCAGCCCTTCATCCCTGCCTTCACATTGTTTTAAATTTTATGCCTTTGTTTTATCATATTCATCTTTATGATTGCTTTCTACCATACCGACAGCTCTAATTTCCCATTCCCAGTAGTAATACACAGTTTTGTTTTTTTTGTTTTTGTTTTTAAATAAACATGCTGCCTATAAAATGAACGTGTTTGAAGATGGTGTATGGCTATGTTAAACTCATGACCTTGGCACCGAATGGTTGGCATCCTGAAAGCTTAATTTTAATCCAGTCCACAACAGTTTCAAGATCACTTAGCAGTGCTATCTTAACTGAGAGAAAGCTTAGTGCGTGGTGAGTTTATGCCTTAGGAGAAGATACCTGGCTGAAAACTCATTCTTGCCTACGCCTGTCTGGAGCTACCCACGCACCGTGTGTGTGTCGCTAGGTTTGCAGGTTCTTTTCTCCAGGTTTGGTTCTTGCGGAACGCAGTGTGTGTAGCTCTGTGGTCTCAGGCCAGCAGCGGCTCCGGACAGCGCTGAGACCGACCCGCAGTACATCTGTGGAGTCAGAGACACTGGGAACGGGAACCCCCGAATGACCCAACCTCCTGCTCCGTGTTTTGATGTTTTCCCGGCAGGATCTGACCTCGGACCACCCACTTTCTTTGTCTTGTTTGCTCAGGTCACCCGTTAGCGCCATTCTCTCACATTTGCGCTTGCGCAGTCTTCTAACTAGGGCGACGTTGCGTCTGGTTGCCATAGAGACCGCAGTTTTCTCTCCTGGTTCTCCCAGAACCAGGAGCTCCAGTTGGGGTCAGGAAGGCCCCACAGAAGCTTGTGTTCTTTGATGTACTGAGGTAAGTAAGCCCCAATCCACCTCACCTACCTCTTCTCCATACCCACAGCGGTGTGTATTTTGTATCAGCCGTTAGTCCTGATATAGGTTCCCTCTCAGAGACTATTCACACTTGTCCAAAGTTACATCTCAGGGAGCCACGCTGAGACAGACTCCGGAGAGACCTTAGGAGGGAACTGAACCGGGGAGCTCAGGAGTGTCTGAGGGGGTTACATGGGGCGTGATGCTAAGCCTAGCCAAGATCTGAATCCATCCTTGGTTGTGATGGCTTCAGAGGCCCCTAGGGTAAGTGCTAGGGTTATAGGGTCCAGAGCATGAGCCCTTTAGAGTTCAGCTTTGCCTATGGAAGGCAGACATGATGGTCATTCAGAGCCAGGGGTGACTGTTTCCAGAGGCTGCCTTCTCCCAAGTTCCTCTTTTTTTTTTTTTTTTTGCATTACAAAAGGATTCTTTTTTGTTTGTTTGTTATACTGCAAATTTTATTAGATATGTTCTTTATTTACATGTCATATGATATCTCTTTTCCCAGTTTTCTCTCCGGAAAAAAAAATAAAAAAAAACCAAAAAAGAAAAAACCAAAAGAAACCCTGATCCCTCCCCCCTCCCCCTGCTCACCAACCCACCCTCTCCCACTTCCTGGCCCTGGCATTCCCCTACACTGGGGCATAGAACCTTCACAGGACCAAGGGCCTCTCCTCCCATTGATGACTGACTTGGCCATCCTCTGATACATATGCTGCTGGAGCCATTAGTCCCTCCATGTGTACTCTTTGGTTGGTGGTTTAGTCTCTGGGAGCTCTGAGGGCACTAGTTAGTTCATATTGTTGTTCTTCCTAAGGGGCTGCAAACCCTTCAGTTCCTTGGGTCCTTTCTCTAGCTCCTTCATTGGGGACCCTATACTCAGTCCAATGGATGACTGTGAGACTCTACTTCTGTATTAGTCAGATACTGGCAGAGCCTCTCAGGTGACAGCTATATCAGGTTCCTGTCAGCCAGCACTTGCCGGCCTCCACAATAGTGTCTGGATTTGATGATTTAATATGGGAAGGTTTCCCAGGTGGAGCAGTCTCTGGATTGTCCTTCCTTCAGTCTTTGCTCCATAGTTTCTCTCTGCAACTCTGGTAACCCAATCACGAAAGAACACACATGGTATGCACTCTCTGATAAGTGGTTATTAGCCCAGAAGATCGGAATGCACAAAGTACAATCCACAAACCACAAGAAACTCAAGAAGAAGGAAGACCAAAGTGTGGATACTTTGTTCCTTCTTAAAAGGGGGAACAAAATACCCAAGTTCCTCTTTTTAATCCCTTAGTCACAATGCCCAGATGTTGGCTTACAGATGTCACACCTGTTCATTTCTTACACATGTCTAGGTTCATGTGTTTGAAAGAATACTACTTGTCTTAGGGTTTCTATTGCTGTGACAAAACATGATCAAAAAGCAAGTTGGAGAGGAAAGGCCTTATTTGGCTTACACTTCCATACTGCTTGTTCATCATTGAAAGACGTCAGGATAGAAACTCAAAACAGGATAGGAATCTAGAGGCAGGAGCTAATGCAGAGGACACGAAGGGCATGCTTACTGGTTTGCTCATCATGGCTTGTTCAGCCTCCTTCCTTCCTTCCTTCTTTCTCTTTTTCTTTCCTTCCTTTCTCTTTCTCTTTCCCTCCTTTCCTTCCTTTCTCTCTTTCTTCCTTTCTCCTTCCCTTCCTTCTGTCCTTCCTCGATCTTTCTCTTTCTTTCTCTTTTTCTTCCTTCCTTCCTTCCTTCCTTCCTTCCTTTCTTTCTTTCTTTCTTTCTTTTCTTTCTTTCTTTCTTTTTTTCTCTCTCTCTTTCTTTCTTTCTTTCTTCTCCAAGGCATGGTTTTTCTGTGTAGTCCTGGCTGTCCTGGAACTCACTCTGTAGATCAGGCTGGTCTCATACTTACAGAGATCCACTTGCCTCTACCTTCCTAGTGCCGGGATTAAAGGCATGCAGCACCGCTGCCTAGCTCAATCTGCTTTCCTGCAGAACCCAGGACCATCAGCTCAGGATTAGCACCACCCACAATAGTCTGGCCCTCCCCATCAATCACTAATAAAGAAAATGTCACATAGCCAGACCCCATAGAGTCATTTTCTGAAGTGAGATTCCCTCTTTTCAGATAACTCTAGCTTGTGTCAAGTTGACATAAGACTAGCCAGTACCCTGTTTTATGATTCACCAAGTGCAACGAGAACTCCACATCTCCAAAAGAAGCACAGGAGAATATTAAGAGCATTCTTGTGCAGCCCTAAATGAGGATAGTCCACATGTTTATAAGCAATAGAAAAAGGTTGATTTTTACATAGTTACCTGGCCCATTACACAGCAGTGAGAATGGACAAGCTACATTATAAGTAGTAAGACCACTGTTACAAAGACAATGATAAATAAAAGCTACCAGATGTTAAAGAATACACTGTGTATAGTTAAAAAGCAAAGGAACTTACATGTAGCATTAAAGATGGGGTCAGTGGTCACCTTGTGACGCTGGGAGTGGCAACTAGAGACTAGAAAAAGGTTTGGCACATTGTTTCTTGATCTGGGAGCTGGCTACGCTTGTGGCTGGGAGCTTGGTTCAGATGATAATGTGTACACACTTCAGTATGAGTGTCACACATTAGTGATAGCAATGATGGCAGAAACTGTTGCCTTCATTTCATGCAAAACGCTCTGTATTTGATCAGGACGTTGGAAATCGGAAATGGCCAAGCTGCTGCAAACCCCACCCAAGTTCCTTCCTGCAGAGTGGTATATTGCTAACAAAAGCCAGTACCACAGAGCAGAGGCCCAAAGGTCCCGATCTGAGCGCCTGGTGGCAGAGAGCCAGAGGCTTGTGGAAGAAATTGAGAAGACCACCAGGAAGTCTCAGAGCGATGTGAACAAGAAACTTGGTAAGACAACACGCTTGGTATGGATGTGACCTACTGGGGGGCTGGCTATACCACAGGGGATGAACAGAGTCTGTGCTTTCATTCATGGGTCCCCCTCCCCCTTGAATAGAGAAAGATATGAGAGTCATTTACCAGTATAGAGTCAGATATGTGCTGAGTGAAGAGAGGTAAGCTGGGGGGTGGGGCAGGCACTGGGCGATACTCTTGACATACACATTTGATCTGGGTTTTACAGGAGGAACAATTAGGTCTTAACTATCTCATGCTGAGAAACAGCATTTATAGTCTGGTGATCTAAAATAAATAAAATAAAACAATAAATGTAAAATAAAATGGACAGTGATGAGCCAAACACTTAAAATGAATGTACAAGCCAGAGGCATGAACTTGGATGTCTAATGAGCAGGGAGGTAACAAAGGGGGTGAAGGTAAGACAAGAGGGAGTAATAAGGACTGATTTTCTTTTTTTTTTTAAACTTTTATTGTATTATGATGAGAAAAGTTACATGATTTCAATTTATCTGAATTTGTTAACATTTAAAAACATATTCTAAGTAAATAGAATTAAATCACATTTTTGTTTCCCTTTTGTACCCCCACTCCTCCCAGAGACCCCCCTTCAATACCCACAATATCCTTTTTGTTATATTCCGTAAAATCTACAAAATATTATAACAATAAAAATAAGAATTATAAATGTTGTTTGATATAAAACAACAATTTAACAGACTTATGTAGGTGCTCGTCTACAGCAATAGTGAAAACACATTTTTCTCAATATAAATTTTAAATAACTC
>NW_022196911.1:67779975-67781309 GCF_008632895.1 Mastomys coucha | reverse complement strand
ACTACTAGTATTTTCTTAAATGAACATAAATATATAATGTCTTTTTGTTTGTTTTGTATTTAGTAGAGTTTAAAATCTTGGCTCTTACTGTGGTCCAAGCCCAAAAAAGAACAATTTTTAGACATTGGATTTCATTGTAATAAGGTTGTACTTCAATGACCCTCACATCACCAAAGGATTTTACCTCCATCATAGCTAAGCTGAGAGTTGATAGTTCTGCTGCACCAAGAAATGAATTGTAGGCACGATTTTTGGATACAGACTTCCTGCTATGGTCAAAGCTATTTGACTTGAGTGAATGAGTTTATTCTCAGCCCACAGAGAACAGGTTACATTCATTTAAGAAATGGTATAGGTATTAGGATGGTCTATCCATAAAATCATTCACCAAGTGTTTCAATAAACAATGGTTCTGCTTGGAGGGTGGCACAGACATTAGGTGAGAGTAAGAATTTGGTTCATTAGCTGTGATAATTTGGAAAAGCATTCATCTCAGAGAAAGAGTAACTTATAAAGTCCTCTTCTTCAAACTTGATACAAGAGTTACAAATGTCAAGCAAAGCATTCAGTCTCTACTCTTTGTTGCTCTCTTACAAGCAACCTCCCTAGTTAATCATCTGTTTCTTTTGAGTATATAAATACTTTTGAAATATATAAGCTGTTCTGGAAACCATAGTATAGTGTAAAAACATGAAATAAACAATACTACTAATAGAGAGGCTGAGATAGAAGAAGCAAGATTTCAAGACCCTTATGTTCAAGACTCAGCCAGACACTGTCACAAACAAACAAGCCGAAAGTGTATATAGATTGTACAATGTTGGACCTATTTCTCCAATTACCAAATTAGAGAGACCATTGGATGACAAGTAACAAATTTCTAATTCCTCATATTATTGGATTTCAATTGATTAGGATATGTTGGTAATATTAATTTTCATATTAATATATTAAGAAAAAATAATTGTCACTTCCTGTCATTTTTGTTGTAAGAGGTGGAATTAGGTTTGTGTGGATTTGTTGAAAGATTATCTTCTTGCTTCTTCTAGGGTGTAGTTTTGCTCCTTATGTTGATTTTTCCATCTATTATCATTTGTAGGGCTAGATTTGTGGAAAGATATTGTGTAAATTTTGTTTTGTCAGGGAATATCTTGTTTTCTCCATCTATGGTAATTGATAGTTTTGCTGGATATAGTAGCCTGGGCTGGCATTTGTGCTCTTGTAGGGTCTGTATGACATCTGCCCAGGATCTTCTGGCTTTCATAGTCTAGTGAGAAGTCTGGTGTAATTCTGATAGGCCTGCCTTTATAGGTTACTTGACCTTTTTCCCTTAC
>NW_022196911.1:67778160-67779354 GCF_008632895.1 Mastomys coucha | reverse complement strand
TGGTGGGAGAATTGGGTTCTGATGATGCCAAGTGACCTTGGTTTGTGTTGTTTATTTTCTTATGATTGCCACCCATCATCTGGTTATCTCTAGTGCTACCTGCCCTTGCTAAATCTGACTGGAGCCTGTCCTTCCTGTGATCCTGGTTGTGTCAGAATTCCTCAGAGTCAAGCTGACTCTGTGATCCTGTGATTTTGGGATCCTGTGATCCTGGGCTTGTTAGATCACCTGGGAGTGGAGCTTCCTCTGTGTGTTGTAGGACTGGTTGTGGAGCTTGCACCCAAGGTCTGCTCTGGACCCCAGCCCAGACAGACCAGGAGTCACTGGGCTGGCGGAGTTCCTGTGTGCCTGGTCTCGCTGGTCTCAGTTACTCCCAGTGTTGGGACGGATGTTGGTTCCTCCTCACCTCTGATCCTGGGTGTGTCAGAGCGCCTGGGAGTGGAGCTTCCTCTTGGTGTCGTGGGACTGGCTGTGGAGCTTGCGCCAAAGGTCTGCCAGGACTGATTTTCAAAATACGAATCTTAATGTCATGCATTCACTGAGCAAAGTAAAACTAGGTGTTTACAATGGCATTGAATAAAAAAGTTCAAGACCAGCCTGTTCTACACAGTGAGTTCTAGGACAGCGAGGGGCGTATTGAGAGACTTTGTCTCAAAAAACCAAGACAGTACAAAACAACAACAACAACAACAACAACTAAAAAAAAAACATCAAGGGACCAACAAGAGGGCTTGGCTGGCAACCTGAATTTGATCCCCAGAACCCAGGCAAAAGTGGAAGGAAAGAAGCAACTTAATAAACTTGTCCTCTGACCTCCACACATATATGGAGGTACATGTGCCCACTTGCACACATAGTGTATACATGCAAATAACACCAGTAACAACAATAAACAAAATAAAACAAAGGATTGGGGTGTAGATCAGTGATAGAGTGTATGTTCGTTAGGCCTTAAATTCTACGCCAGCACTGATACATACAGAACAAAGTGCACAAAGTGCCTTGGAGTAAAGCTAACAAAAAGATGTATACAAGTTCACTACTGAAAACTACGGCCATTAATGCAACAGTCAGAGTGGTCTTAAATAAATGCAAGGTATGGACGTTAGTGGATAGAAGAGTCCAGTATTTCAATCAACCCACATGGTGACCACTAACTGGATTTTTTAATTTTAAAGATTTATTTATTTATTA
>NW_022196911.1:67768160-67775660 GCF_008632895.1 Mastomys coucha | reverse complement strand
TTCCTAATCAGCATGTATAAAAATGTCACAAAGGCTGGTTGTGGTGAAGTATGTCTTTAATCCCAACTCACAGGAGGCAGAGGTAGAGGCAGGTGGATACCTGTGAGTTCTAGGCCACACTGGTCTACATAGCAAGTTCCAGAGCTACACAGTGAGACCCTGTATCAATAAGATGGTGGCGGTGGTGGTGGTGGTACACAGCTCCAAGAAAAAAAAGAAAATCTCAGGTAGTGTCACAAAAGTCTTGAAAAGTCGTCTAGGCTTGGGGGGGGGGCGGTGTTTCAGCTGTGAACAGCGAGGGGCCTAAGTTCAATCCCCGGCATCACAGCAAACACACACATATACACAGTTGCCCTAGGAGCAGACAAACCCTGGTGTGACTTCTCTGTGTGCCTCAGAGCAGAGACTTGAGGAGGTCAAGTTCTGGAAGAAGGAGTTAGATGACAAACTTGAAGAGCTCGTGCACCAGACGGATGATCTGCTCACATACAAGATTCGCCTGGAGAGATCCTTGGAGAGTTACAAGGAGCCCCTGCATATCACAGAGAAGTGCCTGGCCTACAGGTAATCTGCCTGCTTTGGTGACTCTGTGTCTGTGCTAGACGGCAGGTTGAGCTGAGCTGAGTCAGACCTATCTTGTCTGTGGTGTCTGTGAAAGGAACACCACTTTTGGTTCATGCCTAAACTCTGCTGTCCTCTGACTAAAAATATGTTAGGGCTCAGTTTTCTGTGTCAAAAAATTACAAAATTACATTAATCTTAAAATAGTTTCTTTTCTGGTAACTTAGTGTTTTGAAATTTATTTTTATTGTATTTGTGTTTTTTGCTTGTGTATCTATGTATCAGGTGTGTGGAGTGCCAGAGGAGTCCAGAAGAGGGCGCCAGAACCACTTAGAAATGGAGTTACAGACATTTTTTAACCATCACGTGGGTGCTGGGAATTGAACCCAGCTGGTGCTTTCAATTGCTGAGCCATCTCTCTAGCCCCCTTTGCCATCGCTTTTAAGTAGTCTAGAAATGATCAATTTCTATTGGTATGGTGCACTGTAGTATCAATGTTCCAGGCTTTTTGTGTTTTGTTGCCTCACAGAACACAGGTTTTGATCTCTAGGCTACCTCATGATTTGAGATGGCAGCCTAAGCTCTAGACAGTCTATGTCCCCAGCAAACAATAGTAAGTGGAGTTTGACATTCACCATTTCTTTGTACTTGCATCCCATTGGCCAGAACACAACCACATGACTACACCAGTAGAAGGTAGGAAATGGCTGTCTTTAGTTGGTGGCATCCAGGTACTCAGCTAAAGTATCAGGGAAGATGGTGAGAAGGATAGTGCTATAGCCGCTGGGAGGCACAAGCCTGCTGAGATGCACAGAGCACCCTGCTGTCTAGAGAGGGGATGGACACTCCTCTGTAAACCCAGGGCTTCTCTTCTCTGGCAGTGCCAATTTCCAGACCTATTTCTTAATCTAGTTGGAGAGTCATGACAAATTGATGAGTCTGGCTTTTTTGTTCATTTGTTTTGGTAGTCTCACTATGTAGCCTAGGCTGGCCTAGAACAACTTAACATGTAACTAAGAAATTCTAGAACTCCACATTCTCCTGCCTCAACCTCCTCTGCAGTGCTGTCTCTCCATGCCTGTCTCTCATAGGTACTTTTGCTCCAGCAAAGCCCTTTCCAATCTAGCATATTGACTCTTTTAGTTTTAATTTTTGAGATAGAGGCTTTTGTAGCCCAGGCTGGCCTCCCATTCACTAGCTGAGGATGACTTTCCCCACACCTTCCCAGTGATGGTGAGACTGGCATATTATCAACATGTCTAGTTTACATGGAACCCTGAGGGATCAAGCCCAGGACTTCCAGAGCACTAGGCAAGCATTTGGCTGAGCTGTATACCCAGTCCCATACTGACTTTGGAGTGAATGTGTCCAAATCTTGAGTTTTACAGGTCACCCCAAACTTAAAACTTGTAATTACAACCTTGTGTCTGAATGGCTCAAGGCAAAGTTCAAGGTCCTTAGCTTAGCAGGGTTTGTCATAACTGGAACCCAGTGAACTCTCTAGGCCCTTATCTCATCCCCATGAAAGGCAGGAAGCTGAGTCCTCTGAAGTCTCCCAAGTACATGGTACTCTTTCTCAGTAGAAAACCCAGTCCCTGTAACCTTAGCGGTGACCCTATGCAGCAGGCAGTGACCCCCAGACAGACTTGGAGAGTACTTGAAGGTGAGGGCAGTGACAGTCCTCCTTCCTAACTCCTCAGGGTGCTCCTAAGCCCGAGGCTAGCCATAGTGCAGAGGGTGTGTGCTGTGTGTGTGTGTGTATGTGTATCCCTTGGTACACTATAGCTAGTACTAATAGCTAGCCCCGTTTACAGAAAGGGACATCAAGACACAGATGTTACATTATACATCTCAGGCCCCACAAGAAGTGGCTAGGGGATTCCGTGCCCCCCCCCAACCCTAGTACTACCAAGCAGAGTAGAAATGGCAAAGTATCTGGCAGTGAAGTGGTTTTGGGGAACTGTGTAATGTGCTGGTTAGAAGCATGCGTAACGCTCAGCATGTGACATGGAGTAGCTTACTCCACTTCTTTGAGACTTAGTTTTCCCATACGCATTTTAAAAGTTGGGTTGGAGGGGCTGGGGTTCAGTGGTGGAGCAGTTGGCTAGTATGCTCCAGGGCCTGGGTTCCATCCCCCAAGGGAATATTTACATAAAAACAAAACAAAATAGCACAGTGTCTGTCACAGGGTGGGGGAACCAATAGTATGCGTAACGTCAATATCAGTATAATTAGGACTTATTTTTTCTGGATTCAATTTCTTGTCTAAGAACATGACTAAGACTAAGGAAAGAAATACCTGTATTTGAAATTCTAGGTGAAGACAGTTGTTTCTAATGAGTAAGAATGAAGGGGAAGGCTTCAGAGAAGATGGCCAAACTGAGCAGGAGGCAGCAAGGGACATGCCTTGAAGTCCCAGCGTTCAGGGGCCGAGGCGGGAGATCAGCCTGGGAAACAAACAAATTAAAGGGCGGGGGATGTTCACGTGGGGTTTTCAGGCCAGGTTTCTGCACACCTTTGGGACATGTTGAAGAGGCATAGGTACCAAGTAGTGTCCACCGCCCCTGTCCCTCCCTGCCAGGGAGAAGCGCGTGGGCATCGATCTGGTGCACGATGTGGTAGAGCAGGAGCTGCAGAAGGAGGCTGATATCATCCACGGAGTCATGAACCTGCTCAAGCGCACGGTGGAGGAGTCAACAGAGCAGATCAGGTACGGGCAGACCCCACCCTAGTCAGGGCAAACCTGTATGTTGCACCCCACAGAGGTCTGCGCCCCCTGGTGGAACACTGGCGTGTGGAGGCCGGATTCCTGCCTTCTCCAAGGGTGCCTACTTGGTGGCGGAAGGATAGCGGCAGCATCTCACCAAGGTTACTCACTGGGGCCCTTTGCTGCCACTTTGATCCCTCAGTCCAGTTTGGCAGAGAGGATTTCAACTGAGGCTTGGTCTGGCACGTGTGTGCACTGGTGACATGGAAGAGGGGCGCATGCTGAGGCGATCGAGTTTCAGCTTCGTTTCCAGAGTCTCCCATGATCCTGCAGGTCTCACCACGTTTTCCCCCGCTTTGCCTTCTTCCTTCAGGCTGAATCGCTCTGCCAAGTACAATCTGGAAAAGGATTTGAAGGATAAGTTCACAGCCATTACTATCGACGACGTCTGCTTCTCACTCAACAATAACTCACCAAATATCAAATATTCTGAGAATGTTGTGAGAATCGAGCCCAAGTGAGTGGGGTCCTGCTGCTGGGAAAATCCCGGGTCCCTCGGAACCTTGCAGCTTGGGGCAAGGCTGGGCAGTTTTACCCTGCCCCTGCCCAGTGCCTTCTCTCACTTTAAGAAAGACTGGCACAGTATGTCCAAAGTCTTACAGTGTACCCTTCATCTATTTATAGTTTAACAAGTGGAAGATTGTAAGAACTATAGTAATGAGTGAGTTAAATAACACCCCGCATCTGTCCTTTCCCAAGATAATTAGTTTACTGTTGGCCCATATAAACAAATGCGCTTCCAACACTCAGGTCTACTTTGTTTAGTTTGCAACTATATGTACTTTTTTTGTGTAACATCTAGTTTGTATTTTTAAAAAATTATTTATTCTCATTTTATTTTATTTTTATGTATGAGTGCTCTCTGTCTGCATGTATACCTGCATGTAAGAAGAGAGCATCAGATCCCATTACAGATGGTTGTGAGCCACCATGTGGGTGCTGGAAATTGAACTCAGGACCTCTGGAAGAGCAGCCAATACTCTTCACCACTGAGACATCTCTCTCTCCATACCCTGATTTGGATTTTTTTTTAAAATTAAAAATCATTTATTTATGTGTGTGTGGATGGGTGGGTAAACTTGTGCACATGTGGAGGTCAGAGGACACCTGGTGGGAGTTGACTCTTTCCTTCTTCCACGTGGGTCCAGGGGACACTCAGGTGGGCAGGCTGGTGGCAGGCAGTCTTACCTGCTGAGTTATCCTACTGGACCCTTAACTTGCATTTTCAGCTAGTTTTATATCATAGAGCTAATTTATTCACATTTGATTTTTAAAAAATTAAACATACATACATAAAATACATACAGCAAATACTAAATACACACTTCAATGGTCATCATTGTATTAGTATCACTTTAATTTTTTTTTTTTTTTTTTTTTTGGTTTTTCGAGACAGGGTTTCTCTGTATAGCCCTGGCTGTCCTGGAGCTCACCCTGTAGACCAGGCTGGCCTCGAACTCAGAAATCCACCTGCCTCTGCCTCCCAAGTGCTGGGATTAAAGGCGTGCGCCACCATGCCCGGCTATCACTTTAATTTTTTATTTTATGTGTATTGGTGTTTTGCTTACATGTATGTCTGTGAGAGGGTGTTGGAATCCCTGGATCTGGAGTTACAAACAGTTGTGAGCAGCCGTGTGGGTGCTGGAATTGAACCCTGGTCCTTTGGAAGAACAGCCCGTTGCTGTTAACCACTGAGCCATCTCTCATATTAGTACCTTTTTAAAGTATTAAAAAAAAATAGAAAGATGATATAGCCCCAAACTCATCCTCTCAGAATAATAATGATCAAGAATATCTCATGATCTTGGGTGTGTTGAGAGGCCAGACAGTGTTTTGCTGGTGACCTGGCTCAAGGTGTCCTTGGGTGGAAGACAAACTGAGGCAGGGCTACAGCCATCTGAAGGCTTGGTGGGGAGAGGGTGGCTCCCCTCCATCATAACCCACGTGATGATGCAGGCCTCAGTTTCCAGCTTTGAGAACTTCTCCAAGGACAGTTTCATGATATGGGAGCTGGCTTCTGCCATCCCAAGTGAAGAGAGAGAGAGGGGGGAATCTGAGAGAAACTATGGTGCTTTTTAATATTCCTGGCTCACAACTTGCATCTCAGGATTTGTGAGAAACAAGTTGGGCAGATTTAGTTTCATCCTCCAGGCAATGGAAACAGGGATCTCTGGGAACTAGTCAGAGAGGCTGCCTCTAGTCACAAAGTGGCGAGTCTTCAGGCAGTCCCCAGGCATGGAGGGAAAGGACACCCTAGCACCCTCTACCTGCTACCATGGAGCCATCTGTCCTCTCCTTCTCCCCTCCTTTTTTTTTGGGACAAAGCTTTTGATGTAAATAAGGTTCAGTCCCTTATCATCATGGTGGGAAGCATGGCAGCATCCAGGCAGACATGGTGCTGGAGAAGGATCTGAGAGTTCTACATCTTGATCCCCAGGCAGCAGAAGGGGACTGTGTGTAGCACTGGTGTGGCTTGAGCATATATAAAACCTCAAAGCCCTCCCCCACAGCGACATACTTCCTCCAACAAGGCCATGCCCATTCTAATAAGGTCACACCTCCTAGTAGTGCCACTCCCTGTGAGCCGAGCATTCAAAGACAGGAGTCTATAGGGGTTATTCCTGTGAAACCAACCACAGTTAGCATTTCCTTATCAAATCAGCAATCTGTTTAACTCCTGGCTTCCTCTTACTCAGTGAGCTAGGTTATATCTATTGTTATATGTTTGTGTTTCCTGTTGCTGCTCATTGTCTCCAACTGTGTGATCTTGACTAAGCTCATTTATTTCCATGAGATTATTTTCTCTGTGAAGTTGGAGTCATAAAAGTAGTTTAGTAGGCTTTCTAGGGATGAAATGAGGCTATATCTTTTAACAGCCCAATGTCCAGCACAGACATGGGAGGTTTCCAAAAATATTACCCTTGTATTGGCTCTGACCAGTGATGGAAAAACATCCCAGGAACTTGTGGGGTGGAGGTAGCTTAGTTTCCCAGGAGTTTCCTTGGCCACCCTGGCCCTGATGTGCTGTGAATGAGTGAGAAACCTGTGTTTTAGCTCAGTGAGCCTGGAGGACTGGCTGGACTTCTCCAACGCCAATGTGGAGAAGGCAGACAAACAGCTGAACAATTCAATGGCGCTGAAGACCCTGGTGGACCAAATCCTGTCCCAGACAGCCAATGACCTGCGCAGACAGTGTGAAGTGGTAGACACGGCATTCATAAATGGGCTGAAGGAGACCAAGGACGCCAGGAACAAGCTGGCTGATCATCTGGCCAAGGTGAGGTCCTAGGGGACACACTGTATTCATGAGGTCTTACTATGGAAGCAGAAAAATGACTGTGTGTACTGGGCCTCTGCTCACACACGCTCTGCAGAAAACAGATCTGCGAGGAGACATAGCCCAGGGATGGGAGAATGGAGGCTGGGATCTGGGCACAGCCTTAGGTCTTCCTCATGTGACATGAGGAGACAGACCCTGAGCTCATACATGATGAAGCATTTAGTCTCTCCCAATCTAGCTCTGGCTCTCTGGTCAACTGTCCCTGATGGTTTCCTAGTCGTACACTGGCAAACGGTTTCTGGAAGTCAAAAATAAAATCTCTGAGATGTAGAACTTTCAGATTCCCATGATGTAAATATTCCAACTGTGGTCAGGTCAGTTTCAGACTCCCTGTTTAACAAAGAGGGGGCAGAGTCACTGAAAATGTAACCATCAGAGCCCACAGGAGCCCAACCCCACACACCTTCCTTATTTCAGGAGCAGGGGTCTCTGAGCACAGGTGACCAGTCCATAGCCTGGGCTTTGTAATGTTTAAAAGTAGAGTCTGGTGGGAGAGGGCTGCATTTTGAGCTTTAAAGATGGAGACCCACATTCCAATCTTGTAGCAGTGAAGGGAAGGACTTAACTGTTTCCCTCAAGCTCTCTGCACCTCTTGCCCCAGCTGTAACATGGGGATCATGACAGGGCTTCTGCAGCTGAGGCACTCTGAGGCTTCAGAGCGGCCATGGCTGAGGGCTGGTATTGGGAGTACAGTGCCAGCCTTGTCCGCCACCTATGATGGGCCTCCCCCACTTCCTCTTCCTCCCCCACCTCCTCTTCCTCTTCCTCCCCCTCCTTCTTTTCCTCCTCCTCTTTCTCCTTCTCATTCTCCCCTTCCCCTCCCCCTCCTCCT